>NW_012136080.1:15004818-15011126 GCF_000956105.1 Propithecus coquereli
ATGTAAATGTTATATAATATAATGTCAATCTTTAAAGACAGCTTGTTCTCAAATGGATTAAGAAAATTAAAGAAACTTTGTTTATATTCTCAGAATTTGCTCAAAGATTTCCTCATAAAAATTAGCCCCAATCATACCTGAAACAAGGATGCCAAACCTGAATATAAAACATATTGATAGCTCAGTTCTCTTAGCATGTAAATTATCACAGCCCTATTTTTAGCCCCTACCAGATAATCTCTTTATCCCCAAGATATGCAGTTTGTATACTATGGAAATGTATTTAGAAACGGAAGTCCTTGATATACTTTATACAAAATAACTACCTTAGGAAATCCTATTAACAGTAATAGTCATCAAAAATCATTTGTTTTTTGAATATCAACTCTAACACAGCAGTTTTACCTTCAATCCCTGAACCAACATGCTGGGCATGTTTCACTGAACATTTCATATGTTCAGAGTTATATATGGATACATTAATAGCCCCTTTTAAGTTGAAAAAGACCTCAGAACATTTATGCTTTCCTCATTTTATAAATGAGGAACCTGAACTCCAGAGATGCCGTGTCTTACTTGGTCAGTGGTAAAGCCAAGACTCATAAAGTTAGAGGGCTCCCTGCTCCATGGTCTTTCCACTGAACCAAGCTGTCAATGTGTGGGAAGTTGCGAAAGAGAAACAAACATATAGAGCTTAAACTCTAAACATATAGAGCCAATTCATTTATTTCATGCATAGTAACCCTTTAAATAATTAGCTTACCTTATCGAAGGGAGGGTAATAATAAGGTTGTTTTTTATTCTCTGGAAATTTAATATGCAAAGCTGTTGCATTTTCAGTATATGGATTTGTTTGAACAGTTCCCATTGGATTCAACATTTCTTCAAGTTCATCTAAAACATGCAAATAATTTTGATCCTTAAGAAAATGTCTTTGAAACTAAATTTTTTAAAAAATTGTAATGGATTTCCTCTCCTGAAAATTACTTAAAAAATGTGTCAACTAAGGAAGTTTGGCAGACAATTATATTAATTAGCCTCTAATATTCTGTGAATGCTTGGAACAAAATTTCAGGATAAGTTTGCATACATCTTTAAAATGAGAAATTAACAAATATGAATGGCTACTTTACCTCTTTCTTCAAATTTGATTAAGTATTCTCAATCTTAAAAAAAAACTTAATTGAAACTGCTCTTCCTCCATCAAAACTAGGTGGCCCACAGGAATTATCATTTCATTACTGCATACGGACTTCTTAATCACATACTGTCTGGTTTACATGGTCATCACAATACCCAAATTGCTATTTTGAGAGTCATCAATAACTTTCTTCTTATCCACTCCAATGTTAATGCTCCTTTATTATCCTGTAACTGCTGACACAAATACTTTCTGTAGTAGTCTCTTTAATATGCCATTCAAGTGGTACTCATTTTACTTCACCAACTGCTTCTTTGTTCAAGGTACTCCTTTCTCTCTTTTTTCCATCACCCTAAATACGGTCCATTCACAGTATTGTGCATGGGCTCTGAGAATTTCAATGTAGTGAGAAAACCCGTGAGTTCACATTATATAACTTTCTAATTTCACAGATAAGTAAACTCAAGATGAGAGGATAGAATTAGGAGTACAACCTATGCTCAACCTTCTCCAAAGTAACTTTTCTTATACTGATTTTAGCATATTTGTTCTCTCTGTACTTTCTAAGGAAAGAAAGATAAGGTCCATTCTATCCAGACCCAATTTCAATAAAGTATGCACACTAGAATTGTCTCCAAAAGCTAGAAAATCTTTACAAGGTTCAGCTCCTTAATCCTTTGCTCATATTGTTTAATATTTTCTCATCTCACAGGGTTCGATTTTCACTTGGAGACAATTCTTATAATTTATACACCTCTAGAGTGTCTTTCTCAGCAAATTACAATTCCATACTTGTGCTCTCTAGTAGCATCATATTAATACTTACTTGTCCTATCAAATGCAACCTATTTAAAGTCAAATAGAGCATTTTAGTACTTACCAGCCCCTCAACCCCAAACATAAGGTAACCTTTTTCAAAAGTGATCACAAAAAGGGGACTCTTAAATACTACAAATAGTACAAACTGGTACAATCTCTATTAAAGAGCAATTTGTGATTATCTATAAAAAAAATACAAATTCATTTACTCTTTAACTCAATAAACCCACTTCTAGGAATTTACCTTAGATATATACCTGAATATAAACAGGGTTATTCATTATAGCACTGTTTGCACTACCAAAAGATAACTCTGCTTCCAAAAAAAAAAAGAAGAAACAGCAGCAGTTCTCTATGTAGAAAGATATGGTGAATAAGGCAAAGAGTAGGACATTGTACAGAATATGCTGTATTTTGTGTTAGAACAGGGAGAAAAATAGGAATCTAAATTTGTTTTTCCTAATGTATACATGAAGACTTCTGACAGTGAGACCCCATCTCTACAAAAAATAGAAAAATTAGCCCAGCATGGTGGTGTGTACCTACAGTCCTAGCTACTCAGGAGGCTAAAGCAGGAGAATCACTTCAGCCCAGGAGTTGGAAGTTGCAGTGAGCTATGATGACTCCATTGCATTCTAACCCAGGCAACAGCGTGAGACCCTCTCTCAAAGAAAAAAAGAAAGAAAAAAGAAAAGAACCACTTCTGGAAAGATACTAAAGAACCAATAAATGTGATTATGATGATGTAATAACTCAAGATGAGAGGATTATTTGTAGCTCTTTTGTTTCTTGCTTTCACCTACTAGGATAAATGTGACAATTCTAGAGCTGACACAGCCTTAACTATGTTCATTTATTATTCTTCATTAGACATTTTCTTAGAGATGAAGTCAGGTTCACAGTATGCCAAGTTACATACCACCAAAAATTGTCATTTTTATTAAAAATACCAATCAAGTTGCTTTGTGATTCTGGAGAATATGTGTGAGTTAAGATTTTCAAGAAAGTATAATGTTGAAATGCATAACTTTCACTCTATTGTGAAAATATATTTCCTCATAAGAAATATGTCAAATACACAGAGCTCTCCTATATTTGGGAGAAAACGTGGTTAGTGAAAATTATTAGAGGTATATATAGTAGAAGGTAAGAATAGGAGAATATATACATACAAAAACAGTAGAATGTGAGGAGTTTATAAATATTTTCAGTAACTGACTATACAAAAATAACTTCAAGTAACTGCTAATATATGAACATTTTCAAATGTCTGTCACTTACAAAATAATTAGCAAATTCAAATAAGTACACAACTTTACTAGATACATTAACAAACTATGAGGACAGAAGAAAAGAGAGAGAAAGGAAACTACTATGATAATGTAAAGTTTATAATAAAAATTCCAACATTTGGGAAAGCAGTATGGAATAATGGAAAGAGTTGAGCAGTGTTTCCTTCAAATCCTAGGTTTGAACCAATTATATAAGATTGACTTAACTTATTTTCTCTGAGCTTCACTTTCTTCATCTCTAAAAATGAGAATAAAACCATCTACCTCATTTGATGAGGGTACTTTGGGTAGTATTTGAGAAACATAGACATGTGGAAGGTGCTCCTCTTACCTCAAATTTCAGGCTAAAGCCAATAAAAGAATAAGTGTTTTTACCATTTCTCCCAATCTAGTGTATGTTCCTTTTTCTAGTCAAGAGAATTAGTACGAGTAGGAGCAATAAAGGTTGTTGTAAAGAAGACAAACAGTTCCTTAAGAGAAGTTCTCAAAAAAAACCTATATAAATAAAATATTTAAAGACACATTCAATAAAATAAGAAATATACGTGGAAACAGGTTTTGACCACTGTGTGTCTTGGCAGCACCGTGACTCAAAGAAGTTTAGACTATTTCATCCCTCAGTACGGAAATGAATGATAAGAATGAAAGACGGAGCTGCTCACTGCGAAACTTAAAAGTTAAGTCCCAGGACCAGATCAAGACACTCTGTAATGCGCTAAATGAACATTTTGTTAGTAATATTGGAATTATCTTTTATTATTAGCACAATTGTGGTACATTATTTGTGTGAACTACTAACTTGTTAAAGTAACCATTTAAAATATAGACCAATTTTTTAAACAAAAAAAAAATACACACTCGAAAAATCACTTTATGAATATATTAGAATAATTTATGTAAATCTGTTTTAGAATACATAACAAAGACATAAAATGATGGTTTATTTATTAAATCAAAAGAATGGTGAGCCATAAAGAAACTTTAATTAGTCCACATGCCAAAGTTAGTCACTCTTTAACACTAAGAATAAGGATGTAAATCTTACCAGGAAATGAAGACCAGCTGTGCAATATTATGTCTCCAGATCTCAACTGTCCTTTAAAGTCAAAAACCATTGTATTTACCCATGCTACAGGATAATGCTGTTGAAAAAGATACCACTGCATAAATATGCTAAGAATCAACTTTAAGGTATAAATATGTTCATGTCCTTTGTTTAAATATTAGTTCTAGAAAGTTCTAAATGATTTCCAAAATAATCACGCAAAATGAGAATTAGATGTACATGAAAAAATGCTCGACATCTTTATAATGGTTAAGAAAAACCTGAAAAGCCAATTAATGTCCCAGAATAAAACAGTATATCCAAAAAATGAAATATTTACTATATAGCCCTTGAAAATGAAGAATTTTTAATGATTCAAGAAAAAATATGTGATATAATATCAGGATACATGTTTATTTTATTATATTTATTTTCTTAGAGACAGGTTCTCACTTTGTCACCCACGCTGGAGTGCAGTAGTGCAATCATAGCTCACTATAACCTTGAACTCCTGGGCTCAAGTGATCCTCCTGCCTCAGCCTCCCAAGTAGCTAGGACTACAGGAGCATGACATGGTGCCTGGCTAATTTTTTTTTTTTTTTTTTTTAATAGAGATGAGGTTCTTGCTATGTTGCCCAGGCTGGTCTCAAACTCCTGGCTTCAAGCAATCCTCCCCCTAGGCCTTCCCTTCAGCTTGCATAAATCTTACTGTGGTAGGAGGCAAATCTCTAAGTATTGAAGAATTTATTTATATCTCTTAAAAGGAGGCACTAAGCTGGTAGGACTTTTATGTAGACATTTAAACAGATTAATTTGGCCACAGTGTATCAAAAAATCTTATACATAATCAAACACTTTGAGAACTCTGTATCAGAGGAGAAAAAAAACACCAAGAAACTAAGCCTTCTATGAAACTTATTTTTAGAAGAATGTATGATGATAACCAGAGGAAATGCTTACATTCCCATGTTAAGAATAAAAGAACAAAAAAATTTGTATATAATAAAAGAACACTAATTATTACCACTTTTCCAGCTTTCCGGATGGTCTGATATTTAGAGGGATTAATAGTTTTAGTTGATTTTTTTGTTTTTACTTTATCCAAAACTGCATAAACAGCAAAACATAATCGAGCCATTCTTGGCAAGTCACAAGTATTAATATCAAATTCCAGTGGTTCATTCCAAATGTGATCATTTTTCCCTGATATCTCTGAGCTTACGATGGTTTTACACAGGAGCTCGGTACCATGAAAAAGACCAGCCCTGACGTGAACCTGTAATGAAGAAGACAAAACAAATACAAAATCATAGTATTTATGATGTATGTATTATGATATATCATTGAAACATCTCTATTTTAGAGAATAAAGAAATATAATGGGAGAAGCAGTACACCGACTTTTAGAAAGCCTATTTGTCCACAGAACCACCAGACTGTAATTAATCATTGTTCACTAAAGTACAGTTAGTTTAACCTACTTTTCACTTTCTAAGTAGACCAGCTACAAAATCACATACTGGTCCAAATGCTGGGGGCCTCAATGGTTTAAACAGATCTAAAGAAACCAAGATAGTAAGTGTAAGCACATTATCATATACTAACTTCCACTGACTTCACTTACTTTGAGTCTTGTGTTACTCTTCTGCATAGCTGGGAAAGAATGGATGAATGAGAAGGCTCGAAAGTTTCTATTTCTAAATAACTTATGAATTTGTCATTGTAAGTCAAGAGCCAACTAAAGATATTCTATTCATATCTATAATTATCCTACACATCACTCTCCTTCATTTTTCACTAAAGGCCCAGGTCAGGAGTGATGCTGGGTATATGTAAAATGTCCCAGAAAAGTTTACTCAGTCATTGTATAGTTTTTAAAAGAAGATACAACCTAATTATCTTCAATTTAAAAGTGAGTGGCAAAGTAGAACTAAAACAAAACAGCAGTGAAACACAGAGATTTACCTAATATACTTTACATAATTTACCTAATAATATACTTTTAAGGTCA
>NW_012136080.1:15011551-15016133 GCF_000956105.1 Propithecus coquereli
AGGTTAATAGGCCAGACACATCATAACACAACAAGGAAAGGGTGGCTTACTTAAGAAAACAGTATTCATTTTACCTAATTCCAGCAAAATAAACACAGTTGGAATAAAACATTAAGTATTTTTAAGTAATTAAAAGCTAAAGAAAAATTATTAAAAAGCTATCAGAATAACTGTTGATGCTGGGTGACAGGTTCATGGAGGTTCATTATACTATTCTCTCTACATAATTTATGCTTGAAATTTTTCTCTAAAAAAATTTTAAGAAAATTGTTTACTCTAAACACTTCACTGCGTGAAGAAAAGAACACAAATAAAAGTAGTTTATACTGGAGGCAGGAATTTTGGTGACTTCTTGTTCCCTTAAATGACCTTTGATTTTATTTTATAATGTTATCTTTAAATATTTTTAAATTAATATTCTAGAAAATATCATTAAATGGCTGGATGCTCTAAATTTAAGATCCTATATACAAACATAACAACAGTATACTCACAGCCAATCTAAAACTCACTAATTGTAATGAAAGCATGAATGAAAATAGAAATGATTTTTTTTTGGTATTATTTTTAAAAACAACAATTCTGGGTTTTTTGCCCTGTCTTTAAACAGGCAATTTCAGGATTGAGTAGCCATACTCTCAAGGAATCTTTGTTTAAGTACATATCTGTAACCTAGTTTAAATGATACTTAACTTGTGTTCCCAGAAATTAGTCGAAAAGTCTGGGGGCTTTCATTTTTAGTTTGTAAAGTCTATGAACTAAGGAAAATTACAGAGGAGGACTTAAACAACGATACTTTTAGGAAATCTTTATTATCTACCTTATATGCTATACTCAAAATATCAAAATTATGAGAAACTGACATTAGTACAGTACTTTTTCTTTTTTTAAGAGATAGGGTCTTGCTTTGTTGCCCAGGCAGGAGTGCAAAGCACAATCATAGCTTCCTGCAGCCTAGTTCATGTGATTCTCCTGCCTCAGCCGTCCAAGGAGATAGGACTACAAGTGTGTACCACCATGCCCGGGTTTTTTGTTTTGTTTGGTTTTGTTTTTTTTTTTTTTGTAGAGATACGGCCTCACTTTGTACACAGGTTGGTCTCGAACCCTTGGCCTCAAGCAATCCTCCAGATTCAGCCTCTCAAACTACTGGGATTACAGGCATAAACTACTGCACCAGCCTCTAGTACAGTATTTTTAACAGGCAAGGTAGACCACTAGATGGAATTGGAATAAGAGAAGGTGTACTAATACACACTTCATTTCTCGTATTCCTAATTACTTTAGTCTCTAAATAAAATTTTAGTTGCCTGTAAGAAGCATACAACAATGATTTTCTCCTAAGTAATTAAGAAACTGCCCCACCATCAAAGTCTGTATCATTCCCAGAGAAGCCTTTCAAGGCTGAAGAAATGATCAATTTCACAGCTTTAAACACATTCCAAACATTTTGCATCACATTATATACTCAACATTCTGTTCCATTCATGTAAGCGAAATTCACATAAACTCCCAATTCACTCTGCAAAGCACTGAAATTAACTGATAAAAGTGGTTCTGTAGTTATTAATAACAATTTCTCAGACAGTCTTGAATTTTACTGAAGCCTGGGTCCATCACTTTCAAGTATGAGGACCTTGGGCAACATCATTTCATTGGGTCTACTTTTTCAAAATTAGGATAATAACTAAACCTATCTCACAAAGTTGTGAGGCTTAAGTAAGACACATAAAATTTTAAGCACAGTCGCTGATCAACAATAAGTACTCAATAAATGGCATTTAGTATTAGCAAAATTATACAGAAGGTAGGAAATAAGAGCACAAAACCACTCCCATTTCCATCCTGGATTCATAGGTTTTCTTTTCCTTTCTAATTTCATTTAGGAAGACTGAGTGCATCAGTTAAAGAATACACAATAGATGGGATTTTAAAGTTTATTAGAAGGTTAGGAAAGGCTCTACCACTGTTGTACCAAACATTATCTTAAAATTTTGAGTTTAACAGGTAGAGAAGGAAAAGGAGATGCCTGCTGCCAGTGCAAAGACAAATAACCCTGGCATTCCTTAAGAAGTGAAAACAATCTGTACAAAGAGGCACATGAGGGCCGTGGAAATCAACAGCTTGACAGGTGCTCAGGTTGGACAGGCTAGTGGCAAAGTCAGTGCCACTTCAGACTACTAAACAGGAATGTAACTGAAACAGTTAAAAATGCCCCATTGTCTTCAGGGTAGAGAAAAGGTTGGGCATAAGACAGGATGTGAAACTAGAGACAAGGAGTCAGCGGGGAGGCTATTGCCATAATTCACAGGGGATAGTAAAGGACTGAACTATGGCAGGGTGTGAGAAGATAAAGAAGAAGGAATAGGATATGATCAACTGATTAGATATGGTAATGGAGGGGGCACCTCTAGCTGCTTTATCAAATATGAGAGGAAAGGTAATCGAAGGAGGAAGAGAATGAGTTGGACATGCTGAATACAAGCTGGCTTTAGAAATGTGTATGTAGATTGTGAAAATAGAGGAGTCTAGAACTGAAGAACTATCTAGGCTAGAGAAAAAGATTTGGGAATAGCGAAAAGGCAGTGTAGTTTTCAACTTTCTGACAAGGAAGACACCATTCATTGCTTTCCAAGATCTGAAGAATACTAAGTGAGAGGAAAATCACTAAAGGTTGTTGAGGCAGGGTCCACATGCCTAAAGCAAGCAACCCATCTGACTGCTGAGTTCCCTGACTTCAAAATCTCTACTGGGACCGGGTGCAGTGGCTCATGCCTGTAATCCTAGCATTCTGGGAGTGCCAAGGCGGGAGGATGGCTTGAGGTAGGAGTTCGAGACCAGCCTGAGCAAGAGCGAGACTCCCATCTCTACTAAAACTAGAAAGAAACTAGCTGGACAACTAAAAATATATATGTAGAAAAAATTCGCTGGTCATGGTGGCACATGCCTGTAGTCCCAGCTACCCGGGAGGCTGAGGCAGAAGGATCGCCTGAGTCCAGGAGTTTGAGGTTGCTGTGAGCTAGGCTGAGGCCACGGCACTCTAGCCTGCGCAACAGAGCGAGAGTCTGTCTCAAAAAAATAAACAAAAAAAATCTCCACTGGGTACTTCCTAGTCTTTCCCTCAGCCACACAATGATCACATCCTGAATTTGACTTCACCACACCCTAGCATCTCCAAATCACTAATTCTTACATTTCACTCTCCAACTACCTCCCCTTCCAACTTACTCCAACACTCACACAGGAAAACTTCCTTGCCCCCATTAAAACCACTATTTCAACAAACAATACCTTGCCCTCCATTTCTCTGTAAGCTTCGTTTTCAGAAAAAGCAGTAAGAAAATCTGTTCTCTAAACTTATATCACATCAAATAAAAATTATACCATTTCCTGATGCTTGGTCCGAGTCACCTTGAGTCTTCTGAAAAATTTTAAAGTACTATCATGCTTTATACACTCACATGTTTTATTATCCAACTTAAGTAAACTTCTAAAGACACATTTTTTCTGCAAGCCCTGGAACTTCAGTACAGCAGAGGGGTGCCAAGACAACAGACAGACTGATATGAATTGGTTTCACAACATTAACACCTCGTTCCACACTATGGCCAAAATCCACTACATCTTTTGCTTTCAGATATTAGACACAAAAGAAGATCAGTAGCATGAATAGGTGGGAATTTTCATGTTTTTATGAAGTGTACCACTTTGCATCCTTTATAATTTATAAAGGGAAAACCTGTTTCTTCTATACTCACACGCTTTAGATACCAAATTGTATTCATTTTACCTAATTCCAGCAAAATAAACCTAACTTGTTAAAGTAACCATTTAAAATATAGACCAATTTTTTAAACAAAAAAAAAATACACACTCGAAAAATCACTTTATGAATATATTAGAATAATTTATGTAAATCTGTTTTAGAATACATAACAAAGACATAAAATGATGGTTTATTTATTAAATCAAAAGAATGGTGAGCCATAAAGAAACTTTAATTAGTCCACATGCCAAAGTTAGTCACTCTTTAACACTAAGAATAAGGATGTAAATCTTACCAGGAAATGAAGACCAGCTGTGCAATATTATGTCTCCAGATCTCAACTGTCCTTTAAAGTCAAAAACCATTGTATTTACCCATGCTACAGGATAATGCTGTTGAAAAAGATACCACTGCATAAATATGCTAAGAATCAACTTTAAGGTATAAATATGTTCATGTCCTTTGTTTAAATATTAGTTCTAGAAAGTTCTAAATGATTTCCAAAATAATCACGCAAAATGAGAATTAGATGTACATGAAAAAATGCTCGACATCTTTATAATGGTTAAGAAAAACCTGAAAAGCCAATTAATGTCCCAGAATAAAACAGTATATCCAAAAAATGAAATATTTACTATATAGCCCTTGAAAATGAAGAATTTTTAATGATTCAAGAAAAAATATGTGATATAATATCAGGATACATGTTTATTTTATTATATTTATTTTCTTAGAGATGAAGTCAGGTTCACAGTATGCCAAGTTACATACCACCAAAAATTGTCATTTTTATTAAAAATACCAATCAAGTTGCTTTGT
>NW_012136080.1:15016183-15038923 GCF_000956105.1 Propithecus coquereli
AAAAAAAAAAAAAAAAGATATAAATGAACAGCCAGAAGAAAAGGTATATGGGGTGAGGTCCAGAAGGGTCCCAAGCACGGAAGCTTCTGTCTCCGTGGAACTGGGTATACCACTCTCTCAGCATGTGGATACATTCACTACCCCAGAAGCTCTGCAAACCGCATCATTTAGGGTTTTTGATGGAGGTTAGTTAAGCAGGTGGGATTGATTAAATCATAGGCCACTGGTGATTGAGTCAATCTTTAGCCTCCCTCCCTGTCCCAGACTTTGGGGGTGGGGTGAAAGTTCCAACCCTCTTGCACAAGGCTGGTTTCTCTGGCAACCAGGCCCCAGTCAGGGGCTATCTGCCGCTTCTCCAGTCATCTCATTACCATACAAAGACACTCTTATCCTACCAAGATTCCATGGGTCTCAGAAGCTCTAGTGTCAGGAACCAGGGACTAGATCAAATATTATAATAAAAGATGTTCCATTTAGCCAGAGCAATTAGGCAAGAGAAAGAAATAAAGGGCATCCCAAGTGGAAAGGAAGAAGTCAAACTGTCCCTATTTGCAGACCACATGATCATATATATAGAAAAATCTCAAGACTACCAAAAAACTCTTAGAATTAACAAATTCAGGAAAGTTGCAGGGCACAAAAATCAACATACAAAAATCAGTATCTTTTCTATATACAAATAAGGAACTAGCTAAAAAAGAAATTTAGGCAGTCCTATTTATATAGCTGCAAAAAAAATAAAAATACCTAGGAATAAATTTAACCAAAGAGATGAAAGACCTCTAACAAGGTAACCTACAAAGAAATTGAAGAGAATACAAACAAATGGAAAAAGATCCCATGCTCATGGATCAGAATTAATATTAAAATGACCCTACTATCCAAACCAATCTCAAATTCAATATAATCCCTATCAAAATACCAATGCTATCCTTCACAGAATTAGGGAAAAAAAAATTCTGAAATTTATATGGAATCAAAAAAGACCCCTAATAGCCAAAGCAATCCTGAGCAATAACAAAGCTGGAGGCATCACACTACTAGACTTGAAAACATATCACAAATCTGTAGTAGCCAAAACAGCACAGTAATGGCATAAAAACAGAAACATAGACCAATGGAACAGAACAGAGAACCCAGAAATTGACCTGTCTACAGCCAACTGATTTTTGACATAAGCACCAAGAATCTACGTTGGGCAGTCTCTTCAATAAATGGTGCTGGGAAAATTGCATATTCATGTGCAAAAGAATGAAAATAGATGCCCACCTTCCAACCTACACAAAAATCAACTCAAAATTGATCAGAGACCTAAATGTAAGGCCCTAAACTATAAAACTACTAGAAGAAAACAGGGAAATGCTTTAGGCCATTAGTCTGGGAAAAGATTTTATGAATAAGACCTCAAAAGCACAGGCAACAAAAGCTTATGTGAACTAATGGTATTAAATCAAACTAAAAGGCTTCTGCATAGCAAAGAAAACAATCAACAGGGTGAAAAGACAACCTACAGAATGGAAGAAAATATTTGCAAACTATTCATCCAACAGGAAATTAATATCCAGAATATACAAGAAACCCAAACATCAACAGCAAACAATCCAATTTTAAAAACTGACAAGTGATCTGAACAGACATTTCTCAAAAGATGACATACGAGTGGCCAAGAAATACATGAAAAATGCTCAGCATAACTAATCATCAAGGAAATGAAAACCAAAACTACAGTGAGGTATCATCACACCCCAGTTAGGATGGCTATTGTCATAAAGACAAAAAATAACAAATGCTGATGAGGATGTGGAAAAACGAGAACTCTTAGACACTATTTGTGGGAACGTAAACTAATTCAGCCACTACAGAGAAGCGTATGGAGGTTCCTCAAAAAATACAAATAGAACTACCATATGACCCAGTAATTCCACTATAGGGCATTTATCTGAAGGAAAGGCAATAATTGTATCAGAAAGACATCTGCACACCCATGTTTACTGCAGTACTATTCACAACAGCCAAGATAAGGAATCAACCTAGATGTCCAACAACAGATGAACAGATAAAGAAAATGTGGTGTATGTACGCAATGGAATACTATTTAGCCGTAAAGAAGAATACAATACTGTCATTCACAGCAACACAGATGGAACTGGAGAACATTATGGTAAGTGGAATAAGCCAGGAACAGAAAGTTAAACACTGCATGTTTTCACTTTTATGTGGAAGCTTTAAAAAAAACAACAACAAAAAAGCTGATCTCGGCTGGGCGCAGTGGCTCACGCCTGTAACCCTAGCACTCTGGGAGGCCGAGGCGGGCAGATTGTTTGAGCTCAGGAGTTCAAGATCAGCCTGAGCAAGAGTGAGACCCCTACTCTACTAAAAATAGAAAGAAATTAGCTGGACAACTAAAAAAATATAGAAAAAATAAGCTGGGCATGGTGGCACATGCCTGTAGTCCCAGCTACCCGGGAGGCTGAGGCAGAAGGATCGCTTGAGTCCAGGAGTTTGAGGTTGCTGTGAGCTAGGCTGAGGCCACGGCACTCTAGCCTGCGCAACAGAGCGAGAGTCTGTCTCAAAAAAATAAACAAAAAAAATCTCCACTGGGTACTTCCTAGTCTTTCCCTCAGCCACACAATGATCACATCCTGAATTTGACTTCACCACACCCTAGCATCTCCAAATCACTAATTCTTACATTTCACTCTCCAACTACCTCCCCTTCCAACTTACTCCAACACTCACACAGGAAAACTTCCTTGCCCCCATTAAAACCACTATTTCAACAAACAATACCTTGCCCTCCATTTCTCTGTAAGCTTCGTTTTCAGAAAAAGCAGTAAGAAAATCTGTTCTCTAAACTTATATCACATCAAATAAAAATTATACCATTTCCTGATGCTTGGTCCGAGTCACCTTGAGTCTTCTGAAAAATTTTAAAGTACTATCATGCTTTATACACTCACATGTTTTATTATCCAACTTAAGTAAACTTCTAAAGACACATTTTTTCTGCAAGCCCTGGAACTTCAGTACAGCAGAGGGGTGCCAAGACAACAGACAGACTGATATGAATTGGTTTCACAACATTAACACCTCGTTCCACACTATGGCCAAAATCCACTACATCTTTTGCTTTCAGATATTAGACACAAAAGAAGATCAGTAGCATGAATAGGTGGGAATTTTCATGTTTTTATGAAGTGTACCACTTTGCATCCTTTATAATTTATAAAGGGAAAACCTGTTTCTTCTATACTCACATGCTTTAGATACCAAATTTGTGAGGGTTTTTCCCACACCAGCCAGTTCTCCAACTCTCCAGGCACCAACTGAATGTGCTACAATTCACTTCTGATACTAACTACAAGGATTTAGCACAGACCCCACAAGTTAAAGGCTTAGTTCCCCAAGACTAACCTCTACTTCAGATGTCGATCACAAGTCCCAGGTTGTCACCTGTACTTTCTGATCAGTTGTGGGTTCCCACAATGCCCTCCTTGGCTTCAATTATTCGCTCTAACAGCTCACAAAACTCAGGGAAACACATTAACCAGTTTATCAAAAAAGATATAAATGGGCCGGGCGCGGTGGCTCACGCCTGTAATCCTAGCACTCTGGGAGGCCGAGGCGGGCGGATTGCTTGAGCTCAGGAGTTCGAGACCAGCCTGAGCAAGAGCGAGACCCCGTCTCTACAAAAAATAGAAAGAAATTAATTGGACAGCTAAAAATATATAGAAAAAAAAAAAAATTAGCTGGGCATGGTGGCACATGCCTGTAGTCCCAGCTACTCGGGAGGCTGAGGCAGGAGGATCACTTGAGCCCAGGAGTTTGAGGTTGCTGTGAGCTAGGCTGACGCCACGGCACTCACTCTAGCCCAGGCAACAGAGACTCTGTCTCAAAAAAGAAAAAGAAAAAAAAAACTGATCTCATAAAAGTAATATGTACTTATAGGACACTAAAGGAAGGGAAAGGTAGGGGAGGGAGATAGGGAGAGATTTGTTAAATGATAGAAAATTATGGCTAGATAAGAGGAATGAGATATAGTGTTCTAGCCTTTTTGGCACCAGGGACCAGTTTCATGGAAGACAATTTTTCTATGGATGTGGGGGGCAGGGGTGGCAGGATGGTTTCAAGATGATTCAAGTGCATTACATTTACTGTGCAGTCAAACCTCCCTGCTAATGATAACCTGTATTTGCAGCCGCTCCCCAATGATAGCATCATCACCTCAGCGCCACCTCAGATCATCAGGCAACAGATTCTCACGAAGAGCAAACAACCTAGACCCCTCGCATGTACAGTTTACAATAGGGTTCGCACTCCTATGAGAATCTAATGCCCCTGCTGATCTCACAGGAGGTGGAGCTTATGCAGTGATGTAAGCAATGGGGAGCAGCTGTAAATACAGATGAAGCTTAGCTGGTTTGCGCCACTCCCCTCATGCCGCTCACTCCTGCCATGCAGCTCAGTTTCTAACAGTCACAGACCAGTATAGATCTGGTACAGGTCCATGGCCCAGAGGTTGGGGACTGCAGTTCTATAGCACTATAGGATGACTTAAGTTAACAATAATATATTATATAGTTTCAAATAGCTAGAAGGAGGATATTGAATGTTCCCAACACGAAGACGATAAATGTTTGAGATGACTGATATGCTAACTATCCTAATCTGATCACTATACATGATAAGTATCACAACATCGCGATGTACCCCTTAGTATGTATAATTATTACGTGTTGATTATAAAACTTTTTCAAAGAAAAAAAAAGGAGGAAAAAAAAGACGCTCCTATCACTCAGGAAATTGCAAGAGTTTTAGGAGCTCTGAGCCAGGAACCAGGGGGCAGAGATCAAATGCATGTTACTTTACTATGTCACAATTTGTAAAGAGGTAGATTTGGGCTGGCTTATGAGGAATACTGTGTGAACTTTAAAGATGGTTATGTTAAAATATATTCATTCATTGCACAAATATTTATTTAGTGTACCAGGCACTGAAATAAGATAAAAAGATTAAAATATTGTTTTCTCAGGTTATATACATATTTTAATAGACTGGGGGTTCTAAGACCCATATAACTACACTATGAGATATCACGATATATGACAAATAACATGTGATACAGGATATGACTAGGTTTGTACTTTCCTAGGTTTCTCCTGATTGGGGAACACTGGGCTGTTTCAATTTGTATGTTTCCATCTTTTGCCAGCTTTGCAAACTTTCCTGTGATTATTTCCTTAAATAGCTGTTCTAAATTGTACTCTTTCTCTTCTCTTTCTAAAAATCAGAATACACATATGTTAGACCTTCTAGTATTGTCCCACAGGTTCCTGGGGTTCTATAGAACCAATAATTTTTCTCTCTGCTGTTCAAATTGGAAAATATTTATTGGTTAATCTTTAAGTTGACTGATCCTTTCCTTTCTCATTACCATTCTGCTATTGAGACTATTCAGATAGCTGGGTGTGGTGGCATGAGACTGTAGTCCCAGCTACTCAGGAGACTGAGGCAGGAGGATCACTTGAGCCCAGGAGTTTGAGGTTGCTGTGAGCTAGGCTGATGCCATGGCAGTAGCCAGGCAACACAGCGAGACTCTGTCTCAAAAAAAAAAACAAAAAAAAAGAGACTATTCAGAGAATTTTTAAATTTCTATTATTACATCTTTCAGTTCTAAATTTTCTATTTGATGTCTCCTTATAGCTTCTATTTCTTCTATAGCTGAGATTTTCTACCTTTCCATTTCCATTGTTGTTTGTCCTTAGTTGTTAGAGCAGTTTTATAACTGTTTTAATGTCTTTAAGATAATGCCAACATCTGTGTCATCTCGGCACTGACATCTACTGACTATCACTGTCCATACCACTTGAGATTTTCCTCATTCTTTATATGCCAAGTAATTTTGAATTGTATTCCAGATATTTTGACTGTTACGTTATGAGACAACGGGCCTTGTTTATATCCTATAGAGAATGTTGACAGTTTCATTTTAGGGAACAATAGTTAGGTTTAAATTGCAAGTTTCGATGAGACTTCTATGAGCTATTGTTCCAATACCGGTTAAGTTTTCAAATCCTTTGCTGGGCTATTTGCATCTGTCCTATGTATGCACTACACATTAACCAGTCTGAGACTTGGGTGGTGGTTGATGCCACAGTTCAGTTTTCAAAGTATATAAGCTGTTAAGGGTAGATCCGCATATGTACAGCTCAGGAATAAGCTCATAAGTATAAATAACTTGAAGAGGTTGTTTTCCCAACCTTCTCCCACTCTGCATTCTTCCAAGTATTCTTTGGTAGCCTAGGGGTCCCCTTTACTTCACCCATCCAGAAAGTTGGTGCTTTATTCATTCGTACTTCCTGCAACTATGTCAAACACTGGAAGGACAGAGAGAAAAAAAGTCAATGAGGATTGACTCCATTCTCTTGGGACTTCGACTCCTCTAACTGGAGAGGAAGATTTAACTCTCTGAATTTTTGCTCCTGTCACTGCCCCTGCTCCCACCGTTGCTGCTGTAAGCAGCAGAACTGCTTAGAGACTAGGGCAAATGAGAACAGAGACAAGAAAAAGAAATAAAAAAGTGAGGGAAAAAAAGAGTGAAATTTGTATTCTCTCAGACTTATTTAGAAGACCCCTCTCCTTCTAGAGCTATAAATAGAGGACTTCTCCTTATGATCTCTCTGTCTGAACTAGCCATCTTCTAGATTTTGGGCAACATAGAGTTCAGGATTCTACTAAATATTAAGATGTATACATGAAAGACGAAATACCACAAGCCTGGGAAAGACTGACCAGGAAGCCATGTGCTACAGAATTCCAAGCACTCTCACAGAGCTGGAAGACACTGAATTGCCTGCCAGGTAGATACCTGAATCTTCACTGAACATCTGAGATTTTCATTATAGACCTCCTATGGAGTCATGGTGCCCTATATGATCTTTGGGACTGTAAACATGACAGATTAGACTCCAGTGATTAGGTTATACTATATGATATAGTTGGTTTTAAGGAAGGGAGATAATCCTCAGTGAGCCTTACCTATTTGGTAAACCCTTAAAAGGGACTGGACTCTTCTTGGCAAGAGATTCAAAGCATGAGAAGATTCAATGCTTGAGAAAGTCTTCAATTCTGGATTTAAAGATAGAGGGCCACAGGGCAAGGGTCTGAGAGAAGCTTCTGTAATAGACAGCAGCTCTCAGCCAACAGCCATCAAGGAAATGGAGAATTCAGTCCTACAACTGCAATGAAAAGAATTTGGCCAACAATTTGAATCAGCATGGAAGTGGATTCTTCCCCAGAACCTTCAGAAAAGAATGCAGCCCTTTCTGAAATCCAGGTGAAACTAACACTTGGATTTCAGCCTTGTTAAGACCATAAGCAGAGAATCTAGGAACTACATGCCTGGTAAACTAATACATAAATGTTGTTTTAAGCTGCTATGTTTGTGGTAACTTGATACATAGTAATAGAAAACTAACGTAAGGGGCTATCATGAACTTTATGCCAATAAACTTAACTTAATTATCTGAAAGATAAAAATTACCAAAACGGACACAACAGAAACAGAAAATGTGACTACCTATACTCCACTGAAAAAAATTAAATTTCAAACTACCCGTCTCTACAAAGACAGAAAAATTAGTGGGGCATGGTGGCATATGCCTGTGGTCCCAGCTGCTTGGGAGGCTGAGGCAGGAGGCTCGCTTGAGCTCAGAAGGCAGACCGGTGCCACTGGGACTACAGGCATGAGCTACTGTGAGCTGCCCTTGGCATAATTAACATTTAAATCAGTAGACCAAGTAAAGGAGATTACCCTCCCTAATGTCGGCTGGAAATGAAGTATAATGCTTAAGAAAAATAGAGCATGTGTAAAGATTTCTTTGATATTCTTCTGGGAAAAAAGTAAATAATAAAGGGCTATAGAAAAATACCAACTACGAGAAAATTAAAGAGCTGATAAATTATCCACAAAAGATAAACAAGATGGCCTGTAATTTAAAAGAACAAGTAGGAATTCCCATTTGTTACTATGTAAATTATACATCTATACATACAAATGACTGAACAAAACCATACTTATGTATATAATATATATATTATATCCTATATGACTTGAGGGTAGATTTGACTATATATGATATTTGCCTTTAAGAATGAAATCCCCAAGGAACTCTACTGAATATTTACTAATCCAGTGGACTGTCCAAGATATATTATACAGTGAATAAATCAGGTTATAGAATAATATATAAAGTACCATCCCTTTTTTCTTTAACAAACCAATCAAGAAATAAAAGAAATAAACACAACCAAAACCCCTTTGATTCTCCAAACCATGTTTATATATATTTGTATAAACATGAAGGACACTCACAAGGCTTGTTGAGCTTGAATCCCTTATGATGGTAAGGAGATGGGAAGAAAAGACTAGTACCTTTTTTCTTAATCAGTGTGCACTTCTTCACTTGCAATAATTTTAACATGCAATAATCATGTTATATTTTTACATTTGTAAAAAACTAATAAGGAAAGTTTAAATTAAAAGAAAAAAACAGAATTACCACTAATTGGTAATAAACATATTGATTAAAAACAAAAATCTAGCTGAGGCTGTAAGAGCAAAGCCCTTATTTATTTTAATGAGGGCTACCCAAACAATCTTTTAATTGCACATATTTAATGTATGCAACATGTTTTAATATACATATACATAATAAAGCAATTACTACAAATAAATTCATATAGCCTTCATCACATAGTTACCTTTGTTACCTTTTATTTTTCTTTTTTTGGTAACAGTACCTGAAATTTACTCTTTTAGCAAATTTTCTATATATACTACCATATTATTAACTATTGTCCTCGTGTTGTACATTAGATTTCTAGACTTACTCATTCAAGATAGTTGTATCTTTGCACCCTTTGACTTCTATCTCTCCATTTCCCACACCCTCTGACCACCGGTAACCACCTTTCTACTCTCCCCCAAAATCTTTAATGTTCATGTACAAAAAGCAAGCCATTGGTAATTTTTGCTAAGAGGCTCCTAAATATATCCTCATTCCAACAGACATTTAAAACTACTGAATCTTTCTTGGATCACAAAACTATTCACTTAATTTCCTACCCAGCAAAATAGGGAAAATGCATATTTTATACCTTGAGACAAAATGCCTTGTTAGGTCTTTATTTAATTGTATAGGATTGAATAATAAATCCCCACGTGTTAATAACTTGTGGTCCATAATGTAGTCACCTATCTTCTTTCAAGAAATGGCATTAAGCAGTTGCAGCCGTGTTTTCCGAGTTCCTGTCTCCTTGCCAGCACCACCTGGATGGCCTCCCAAAACCGCGACCCGGCTGTCGCCAGCGTTGCGGCGGCCCGTAAAGGAGCCGAGCCCAGCGGGGGCGCCGCTCGGGGCCCCGTGGGCAAAAGGTTACAGCAGGAGCTGATGACCCTCATGATGTCTAGTGACAAAGGAATTTCTGCCTTTCCTGAATCAGACAACCTTTTCAAATGGGTAGGGACCATCCATGGAGCAGCGGGCACAGTTTATGAAGACCTGAGGTATAAGCTCTCCCTAGAGTTCCCCAGTGGCTACCCTTACAACGCACCCACGGTGAAGTTCCTCACGCCCTGCTACCACCCCAACGTGGACACCCAGGGTAACATCTGCCTGGACAACCTGAAGGACAAATAGTCTGCCCTATATGATGTCAGGACCATCGTGCTTTCCATTCAGAGCCTGCTAGGAGAACCCAACATTGATAGCCCTTTGAATACACATGCTGCTGAGCTCTGGAAAAACCCCACAGCTTTTAAGAAGTACCTGCAGGAAACCTACTCAAAGCAGGTGTCCAGCCAGGAGCCCTGACCAGGGCTATCCGGACTCTCCCTGTGTTCTTTTTTTTTCCCTTGGATGATCTGTCCTTTCCCTGATTTCTGTATAGGACTCTGGATCTTGAGCTGTGTTGTTATTGTTTTGTTACTGTTTTTTAAATTAAGTCTCTGGTTGAGCCCTTGTGGTGTATATTAAATAAATACATTTTGGTTGTTTTTTATAAAAACAAAAAAAAAGAAAGAAATGGCATTAAATTTTCTCTGTGCTTAGCAAGTTTAAAGAAGAAAAAAAAAGACAAAGAGGTGGCTGAGTGCAGCTCTCAGCAAGGATGAGAATGGAAAACAAGATTGCACAGAAACATGTGATCTACAGTTTTGGCTTAAATTTCGCTTGCTGAATCCAAAATAATTTCTTCTACATAATACATGTCAATCTTTCCAGTAGATCTCTAATTATTCAAAGAATAATTTAAAACAAAAATTCTCAAAGTTTTATAATAAATTGCCATATTCTATCCCATGTTATTTATCGATATGGATAAAATTTAATCTCCAATGTGAATTACTGAGCACATCAGAAAGTTATTCAAATAATGGAGCACATAGCAACTTCAAATCTTAGGAAGTACTCACTTTTACAGTTTCTTCTGTGTTAAGTTTATTTCCCTTAACCAAGACAATCTGGAAAGGGTTGTTATTTTCCCAAACATGCTGTAAAAGAATGAAATAAATACAAAGTATTTTAATAAAAGGAATGAATATTCTATGCTAGCAATGAAATCATCTTAGTTCTCATGTCTACTGACAAAATTATGAAACTAGAGTTCTCAACTAACAACCGAAAGCCACATATATTAAAATTATTAACCTCTAGTACTTCGTTTCCATGGCAAAACATAGGCACTATTCCACTACTGCTAAGAGATATCACCAAAATAAAAAGCAGCGACAAATAGTATTAAAAGCCTTGTATAAATTAAGTGTTGACCATTTACATTAATATAGAGGTAACATCAAGGCGCAGTTAAACATACAATTTGTAAAGATTGAGTAACTGACTAAAAAATGTTAACTGTTCAAATGAAGACAAACTTAGCACTTGCTTTATATAAATATATTATATTCTGGAAAAAATAGTGCCTTTCATTTATGTTTAATACTAAAAGAATTCAGTATTGAGAAGACAGGCAAATTATAACAAAACCACCACCACAGCTAAGCTGATAGAAATGAATTATACTGGAAATTCAACTATTTCTGCATATCTAATTTTTCTACTGGAGTATCTCAAATTGCTCATTGAAATCCTATGTTTAAAAGCTAATCTCTAATTTGATGGCATTTTTCTTTGGCATCAAAAGAACACCAAAAATATAAACGGTACATTTACATTTATTTGTACCTTAAGTAAGGAAAAAGAATAGTAGCTTTTTTAGCTACTATTTTAAAGTAAATAGTGATGGATTTTTGGTAAGTATGCATTGTGTTTTACAGAAGGAGAAGTGAGCAAAGTAAATACGTGTGAGACTGAAGCATACTACCTAACAAAATCACATGCCTTTGGGGGTTACCAAAGGTTCACAAATGAAGCTTACAGAAATAACTCGCGTTTTCTTTGGTGGTAAAGGAAGAGGAAGGTTAGATGACTTTCGATTTATGGCAGCCTCTATGGCAATCATTTCCTGTTCATACATTTTCTTGATCTTGCAGCATTCCACAAGTATAAAGTGGGGCAGAGTCCTGTTCATTACACAATTCCGGATATACTACAGTGGCAAGAAAGAGGAAGATATAAATTTTCATGCAAACATTTAAATCTATAGAATAAAATTAAGCCGAACAACACTATAACAAATGTGCTGTGAAAGTATATCTTAAACAACTAAATATCAAGAATATGAGAATTTCAAATCACAATACAAAAAATAGTTACCATTAATTCAACACCTAAGTACCTAAGAACTGAGCTAAATAGACATGTCATTATGTCGCCCTGGATAGAGTGCAGTGGCGTCATCATAGCTCACTTGAACTTCAAACTCTGGGGCTCAAGTGATCCTCCTGCCTCAGCCTCCCAAGTAACTGGGACCACAGGTGCGTGCCATGACACCTGGCTAATTTTTCTATTTTTACTAGAGATAGGATCTTGCTCTTGCTGGTCTTGAACTCCTATGCTCAAGCAATCCTCCTGTCTTGGCTTCCCAGAGTGCTAGGATTACAGGCATTAGCCACTGCACCCAGCCTAGACAGACATGTTTCATGAGTTATAGCTAAACTTCATAACACTCTACAAGAAAGATTATCCCCTTATTTAACAAATTAAAGAAACGAAACTCAGAAGAGTTAAATTATACACCTAGTATCTGAAAAGACCTGGATTTAAATACACTTTTCTGACAGCAAAGTTATACTTTAGCCAATCAGCCAGAAAAGGTGAATACGTGGTTCACATGTGTCAGATTCACATTTTTCTACAGCTGCCTGAGGTGGCCCCTTTACAGGACAGAGCTTAGGCAAGTGTTAGCAACTGTCTCCCCAGCAAAAACCTACTGGCCATCCCAGTATAATGCTCTGCTTTATTTCCACAAAACCAGGATGACTGTCTAGAGGCATATAAGAAAAGGGGTGATTATTCATATTACCAAAGATTCCTAACAAACTGAATAGAAATCCAATGTATTTCTCAGAAGAATAAATTTCCTATATACATCCAAAGTGTGATTCAA
This sequence comes from Propithecus coquereli, assembly GCF_000956105.1. Taxonomy (NCBI): domain Eukaryota; kingdom Metazoa; phylum Chordata; class Mammalia; order Primates; family Indriidae; genus Propithecus; species Propithecus coquereli. The sequence continues at coordinate 15,028,751 of NW_012136080.1, forward strand.
TGTATTGTAACTCAATTCAGAACCATTAAAAGTAAATTTTTCAAATGAAAAACATTTCCAGATTGGCCTCACAGTGGGAGTTATATGATATTATGATAAAAGATCCATTTCCTTCACATTCTTTTGCCTATGTTACATATTTTCTCTCTTTTTTGTATTTCTTTGTATTAATAACAAATGATAACTGCTGGTAAAATATACATTTCTCTTACTAAGGTAAAAAGAAATGTTAAATTACATAAAGAGGCTACTCGAATGATGGCAGAATATGAAGAGAAGTCAGTACTTCCATGTTGCCCACAATGCACTTTTCATCTTCCTTTTTATGGGCTAGAGTTCAATTGCTTACTATCAGAATACCACAGACTCCCAAAGCTGTGCATACAAGTTGTAACTGCTCTTAGGCCTTCTATCTACTATGGCACAAAAATTAAGGGCCACATCAGAAACCTGAAAAGAGGCGTAAAATCCCATTACACCCGCTAATAAGTCACAGCTCATTCTCAAAGGGACATCACTTTATACTTGACATGCATGTATCCCTTTTGTTTAAAAAAAAAAAAAAATTAAAACAATAACATCACAAACCCACAGGATTTTCCTAAAATCCTGTTACTACTGACCAGTAATTTGGCACTTATCCTAATATTCCTTATATAACGACTACTTTTTAGTCTCTAAATATAATTTCAACAAAAATAGCTTCAAAGTTCTTTGAAGGCAAAGCCAGGGACCTGTTGTTTAAACAGAATACTTCGTGGGGAAAGAGTTGTTGCACTGTACATATATTTAAACTCCACATTATTCCAAAAATAATCTGAGGCAATTCAGTGCCATGCATAAAGCACATACTCAAAAAATTCATAATTAAATGAAAATAAATAAATATCTCGAAGACTAAGAAAGGCTTTGAAAATAGTTAGACCTAATGGCTTACAAAATTCCTATCATACATGTAAACAACAAAAAAGGGGCAAGGGAGATTAGACATATAAATATTAAAGACTGAAATAGAAAAGTTTTCTAATTCGTAATGAAAATTTAAAATATTACTTTATGTAACTAACTGATAACCACATATAAGTATTTATACAATTCAATGAATGACCATTCAGTCAACTTTTTTTATATTTTACTTCCCCTAGAAAATTTCATATTTAAATCATATATTTATTTAACAAAATAGTAGGCAGTTCTAACAAATTGTGGTAAGAATTCATGTTACAGGAAAATAATTATAACATTAACTGAAACACTCAACAAAAAAAGCAGAATGCAAACACACATATAGACACACATATTTGTGTGTATAATCATGCTAAATATATGTACAACTGCAAAACGAAATGACAAAAACATGCCAAAATGTTAAAAGTGATTATTTCAGAGTAAGTATGATTATGGATATTTACTATTAAATTCTGTATAATTTTCTGTAGGTTCCAAATGTTCCACCATGGACATGGCTTTTTTTAAATCAGAAATAAAAAACGCATACCCATATAATTTTCTAGTAAATGGATAGTTAATACACATACCTGGAATTGAATTAGTGGGTGATCGCCAAATACGTATTCAACTCTTCCACTGACTTGCAATACATAATCATAGGGGCTAGCTTCATCTTCCTTTCCATGAATAGTCAAACGTTTTTGTATTGCCAATTCATTTATTTTGATAGGATTCATGTTAGGAGATACCTGAAAGCTAAACACATCCTAAAAGGGGGGACGGGGGGCGGAAAAAAACAGTAAAGTTTATATTTGTGCTGAAAAATCACTGTTACGATGATTAGGTAATAATGTGTACAAATGTACATAAGATTAACATATGTACATCCCTTTATATTTTATATTCCACAACATTTTTCTATATTCTGTGTCCATACAAAATTCACTAAAATTTCTGATTATTTTAAAGTCATCTTACTGTATTCATAGTGCCGTTATCTCCCACAGGTAAGATTAATATTTAATTAATGTTACCATCAGGTAATATATCACATGCATTTTCCAGTGAACAGCTTTCTTTAAGAAGTTTTAAAACCTATAGCTATTCAAATTTAGTCTACATTTTTAAAAAATGTATTTTTATCACTAGTAAAAAGAGATTCATACCTTATACCAATTAAACCATAATTTAATAAATTGGGCCCAATTTTACAAACATGAAAATGGAAATATACAGAAATTTTAATCAATAAAAAATGAAGATATAGTTGAAATAGAACATTACCAAATCTGTTTATCATAAAACCCAATGCTACAGATAACACCCGAATCCTCTCATACATAATCTATCAAGGTAATTTCCCAGCATATGATCATATTCCAAAGATATAAGAAACTCACTATCACACAAAATAGCCAACTGCTACTCTGGGCAATTGACTGCTAGAAAATTCTGTATACAGACTTGACATCAATTTTGCAAATTTTCCATTAAATTAATTTAAACCACATCCCTTTTCCACAAAGTACCTTAAATTTAAACTTTTTGAACCTTAACTTAGTATTTCACATCTATTTTATCCATTATTTTTACTTATTCTTCTGTATTTTCTATATGAGTTGGTGCCTGCTATAGACTGAATGTTTGTGTCTCCTCCAAATTCCTATGTAGAAACCTAATCCCCAATGGCATTTGGAAGTAGGGAGTTTGGGATGTGATTAGGTCATGAAGGCCAAGCCCTCATGAAGGGGACTGGTGCCTTTATATGAAATTTCAGAGAGCTCCCTTTCCTCTTCTGCCACAGAGGATACAGCAAGAACATAGTCATCTACATACCAGGAAACAGACCCTCATCAGACATGGAATCTGTTGGCACCCTGATCTTGGACTTCTGAGCTTCCAGAACTCTGAGTAATAAATTTCTATTGTTTGTAAGCCACCCAATCTATAGTATTCTGTTACAGCAGCACAAACAGAATAAGACAATACCGAATGCATTAAAGCACACAAGCTAGAATGCTAGGAATCATTTTGAGAAGTCCCAGGACTCCCCTTTCCTTCTCCACCTCACTTCCCAATAAGATATTAATGATCTCTCATTCTAATGGTTTCCAATCCATTACCTTCGCTCCATCCCCTGTGAAACTGTGATTCCTGGAATTAACAATAATGTATCTGTGAATTGACTGCTGAGACCATTGTTCTATAAAATTCAGATACAATAGGTCTATGATTATGTTTATCCTGCTTCTTAAAAGCCATGTCATAAGCCTGGCTGATACTATGTGGTAATCTAAAATTTCTGAAGTTCTTCACAAATTCCTGGCTAGCTTTCCCCCTACCAGTCCCAGAAAATCATTTTTTTAACCCAAATGGACACCTTTTCACATTTCATCTCATTTTTAGTCTAGTGTTCCTCACATGCTGCTTTGCATGGACCAGTGTTGGTCGTAAGCTGCTGACGGTGGAATGTCCAAATGGGAATTTTATAGAAGTGGGAGGGGGAAAGGGAGAATGCATATATCATGGAGTATGTTGCCAGCAGTCTTATTCTGAGATTGTGAAATTCTTATTTTTTGGTGGTGAAGTGTTTATCAATTTATAAAAAATTACTGGTAAAAAATTATGGTTTCGGATTTTTTTTTAATGTCCTTACTTAGTTAAATAAAAACCTATAAATTCTATGTGACTTCACAGATTTTTTTAAATAACTTAATTTTACTGTTCTATACAACCAAAAGTCTAGGAATTTTTGGTTTAACCTTTGAGGAAATGTTTAACCTGAAGAAAAGGAGACTAGGGAGATGCATAATAGCTATATTTCAACTATCTGAATATCTGGCCTGGAGAAGGAAGAGAAGATTGCATTGATACTTGTCCAAAACTATACAGAAAACTGTATTGAGATGGGCAGAGGTCATAGAAGGCAGGTTTGAATTTAAAATTTTTGAGAGGAAAAAAATAAAATAAAATAAAATTAAATTAAATTAAATTTTTTAAATTTCAAATTGAAACGTGTATTTGCCTGTAGGCATAAACATGCTGTTTCAGGAAGAAAAACACTCCCCCTAGCACTTGATTTATGTAGGCAAAGACATAAGATATTAGGGACTACAAAAATAATTATTATATTATGTAAAAAGTCCAACTAAATGATCTCTAAACTCCTTTCAACTTTAAATTCTAGGACTGCTTGGAATCTAGTAAGATTTTACCGTATCTCCATCTCTCTACTATGTTCAAAACACTTCCTTTCATATATACTTTGTTACACGAATGATTACATTAACATTTGTGAATTCGTGTGGGATCTGACCCACCCGTAATAAATTCAGACTGACCTAGATAGGCAACTTATTTTGATCCAGTGTTTTCAAGTTGAATTCTAATCACCTTTCAACAGTGAACTCCCCTATTTCACCTCTCAACCTTGCAGAATCCCCTAACATAGTATTTTAAATTTGATCCTGACATTTTACAATACTCAAATCTTGACTTAAATTGAACTTCAGTCATAACATTCTCAGGATAGAATGACAAATGGTGTTTTTCCCTAAACAAGCTTTCTTGACTAGAGAAAATGCCTAAAGGCAGGATCTTTTTTTTACTTGTCCTAACAAATACTTATTAACATGTCTAAAAGAGGCAAAACCTGGTAAAACCACAAACACCTGGATAAACTCCTGGCTCTACCACTGACCAGCTATGAGGCCTAGCACAAAACACTAAACTACTCTTCTAGACAGGGCAAGGTCGCTCATGCCTATAATCCCAGCACTGTGGGAGGCTAAAGTGGGAGGATCACTCGAGCCCAGGAGTTTGAGACCAGCCTGGGCAGAACCACATCTCTACAAAAAAAATTTTTAAATTAGCATGGTGGCGCACTCCTGGAGTCCTAGCTGCTGGGGAAGCTGAGGTAGGAGGATCATTAGAGCCCAGGAGTTCAAGGCTACAGTGTGCTATGAGGTAGCCAATGCACTTCAGCCTGGGTGATAGAGGAAGACCTCATCTCTAAAAACAAAATAAACTTGTCTTCCTTTCAGTTTCTTCACAGTAAAATGGGGGAAAAGAAAACAACATTTTCTAGGGTTGGTGTAGAGAACATATGAAATAGCTCCTGGCATAGTATAAGTGCTCAATACAGAAGAGCTTCTGTTAACGGCAGCTGTCATTGCTCTGATTATTACAGCAATTCAAGAACAAAACACCCTTGAATTCCTACGTTAATCTAGGGCCAGCCCCTAGATGACAGAGTGACCATACTTGATACAAAGGTGGTAGCATTATAAAGTTTGTATAATTGCTGTGAGCATTTAAAAATGGATTAGCTCTATGTTTACTCTTTTATAATGTCTAATCCCTTACCACTTAATTTACATATTCACAGAATGCAAATGTAAGAATATGGGGGAAAAAAGAGACCATTTTGATCAGGCTTTTCATTTCTATAGATTTAAAAAAAAATTACATGAGAAAAAAATATCTGCAATGAAGAACACTACCTAAACCAACAGTTGGTAGGCAAACTTTTTCTATAAAGGACCGGGCTTTGCTGAAAACATACAAGTCTATATTGCATATTCTTTTTTTCTTTTGCTTATTTTTGTAAACATTCCTTTACAATTCTTTAAGGTTTTTTTTTTACATGGCTTTAAAAATGTAAAAACCAATTAAACAGTACAGTTTGCCAGCCCTATTCTAAACTACCATTCCATTGCTTTAAGAAATCATGTATAAAGGGTGTGTATAAAGGGTGTCACTTTAGACTGTTATACATAATTCTAAATATCTTTCCACCTTAAATCCTTTTAAAACTGTGCTTTACAATAGTGTTTGCTAGGCAAGCCAAAAACACTTCTAAGAATGGAGTTGCATTCAGATAAAAGTAAGAGATTTATCACAAAATATAATCCTACCTGACAGTTTTCAAAATGAACAGCTACAATGAGCTTTCCTCCGTAAAGTTTATCTTCTAAGTTTTCAAAGATGGATGGTTCATGTTCTGGTGGGTATGTTTGTTTTAGCCAGTCCATCCAAGACAATCCAACAAGTGACTGAATCTTTTCCTCACTGAATGTGCGCATTTTCCTCCGAAATTCGTTCACTTCAGGATCCTTCAAGGCATCAAATTCGTGCAGACCTAAACACATTTTTTCAAAGATGTAATTTTCCGAAACTAACAATAATAAAAGAGAATACAAAATACATTCAACAAAACTTGGATGTTTGGAGTTTATCAAGCAGACAAAACTGGGGAAGAAAATATCATAAAAGATATAAAAAATAACCCAGATAAAATATTAAATCTCATGTAGAGAAGACAAACATAGAATTGAATTTCTAAAGAATATAAACTCAAAACCTCATAAAGAAATGCAGTTTGGTTACCAGTTTTATAATCACTGAAATTCACAATATGTTTTAAAAACATGTATAAAAGATCCACAGTTTTTATTTAACCAAGTAAAGCACATTTAAAATATCTGAGAAAGGCTAAGAATCTGAAAACTATTCCAATACTGTATTAGAAGAAACCTAAAACTGAAGCTATTATTCAACTTAAAATGTGGTAACCTATGGGGATGGCTATGCATACATGATTGCAGAAGGTATGGGGGAAATCTTACACCTTCCTCTCAATTTTGATGTGAACCTAAAACTGCTCTAAAAGATAAAATCTATTAAAAAAAACTTGGCAAACAAATTTTATGGATTGAGTTTTCCGTTCACTGTGATTTTTCAATGGTTATAGTACTAATGTATTATATTAATTAGTCAAAAATCCCATAAACATAAAATTATTCTTTGTTGTACAGATGACCTTTTAACAACACAGGGGTTAGGGGCACTGACCCCCGCACAGTCAAAATGTGCATATAACTTTTCATTCCCCAAACACTTAACTACTAATAGCCTACTACTAACCAGAAGCCTTACCAATAACACAGTCAATTAACACATATTTTCTGCTTTACATGTATTATATACTGTATTCTTCAAATAAAGTAAGCAAAAGAGAATGTTATTAAGAAAATCATGAGTAAGAGAAAATATATTTCCTATTCATTAAGTAAAAGTGGATCATCACAAAGGTCTTCATCCTTGTCTTTACGTTGAGTATGCTAAGGGAGAGGGAGAGAAGGTGGCAGAAGCAGAAGAGATGGAGGTGGTGGAGAGGGAGGCAGGAGAGGCAAGCACACTTGATGTAAATTTATGGAAATATACCATAATTTCTGCCTTTTTTGCTTTTTCATTTATGTAAAAAAGTTTCTATATGCTACCAATCGTTTTTCCACCATTTGCTTTAGTTTCAGTGCCCATATCATAGAAGGGTCCATGATGTAACAGCAGTCAAAAGAGGTCTTGAATAACTGGAACCCTTCTGTCAGATTGTCTGTCTAACATCAATTTGCTTCCCGGCACTGCTTCTTCCTCATCCTTTGGCACTGGTCCAGAAGCGGTCATTTCCATCAAGTCATCTTCTGTTAATTCTTCTGGTGTGGTGTCTATTGGCTCTTTAATTGCTCCAAGATCCACATCTTGAAAACCTTTACCTCCCACTTTTTTTTTTTTTTTTTTTTTACCATATCTACAAGCTCTTTCATGATTTCCTGGATTGGCTCTGTAACATAAATCCTGTTAAGTCATACACACCCGGACAGTTTTCTCCAGCCGGAATTTATTTTGGGGGCTTGATAGATTTCACAGCTTTTTCTACAATAAGGATGGCATCTTTAATGATGTAATGCTTCCAGACTTTCATGATGTTCAGGGTTCTCTTCCAGAGTGTTGACAATTCTTTCCATAGAGTACCATGTGTAATGAGCCTTAAAGGTCCTGATCCAGAGTTTGAATTAAAGATGTTGTGTTTGGGGGCAAGTACACAACTTTGATGCCCTTAGTGTTGAACTCATGGGGTTTGGGGTGGCCAGGGGCATTGCCCAATATCAAAAGAACCTTAAAAGGCAGACCCTTGCTGGCAAGATACTTCCTGACTTCAGGGACAAAGCATCAATAGGACCAACCAGAAAATGGGTTCTCATTGTCCAGGTCTACTTCTTGTACAACCAAAAGACTGGCAGCTGGTGTTTAGCTTTTCCCTTCAAGGCTTGACGGTTAGCTGATTTATAGATAAGGCCAATCCTGACCATAAACCAGATTGCATTTACATAAAACAGTATTGAGTCTATCCCTTCCTATCTTAAATCCTGATGCTTGCTTCTCTTCCTTACTAATAATTGTCCTTTGTGGCATTTTTTCCAGAATAGGGCACTTTTGTCTGCAGTAAAAACTCATTCAGGCAGATATCCTTTGTCCTCTATGATTTTCTGAATGGCACCAAGGAGCTCATCCGCTGCCTCTTGGTCAGCAGAAGCTACATCTCCTGTTACCTTGACATATTTTAAGCAAAATCTCTTTCAAAAATTATCAAACCATCCTTGCTAACATTAAATTCTCCGGCTTTTGATCTTTCGTCTTCATTTTGCTTTAAGTTGTCATATAACGACTTCACTTTTTCTGAAATCGTATTAGAATCCAAAGGTATGCCTTTCTTACAGGAATACTGCAGCCACAAAAAAGCTGCATTATCAATATGAGATAAAAAGGTATTTCACTAAAAAAAAAAAAGCAAAGTTTTCACACCTGCTGGCACAGCTGCAGCAACAGCTTCATAAATTTCCTTTTCTTTTTTTTTACAATGGTCTTTATCCTGGATTCATTTAAAATGAAATTGAAATGGTGGGCATACCTGTAGACCATAGCTGTAGACCTCATGCTACAGTACATATCAAGCAATCCAACTTCATTTTTTTTTAAGAGATGGGGTCTGGCTATGCAGCCCAGGCTGGAGTGCAGTCTCTATTCACAAGCACAATCATGACATACTAGTACTTCAGACTCCTGGGCTCAAGACATCCTCACGCCTCAGCCCCCTGAGTAGTTGGGACTACAGATGCATGCCACTACACCAAATGGCAATTCAACTTTTCCTTATGATGCCATGATTTTTCTCTGCTTCCTAGAAGCACTTCCAGCATCACAAGTGGCACTTTGTATGGGTCCCATGGTGTTATTTAAGGTTGACAGTATTGCATTAAACATTATCATGTTACTCCCTTACTTAAATTCTTTCAATAGCTTCCCACTTAGAAGTAATTCTCTACTTTTTACAAGGCCTGGGTAGTTCTGCATGCTCTGAAGCTGGTTGTCTCTCCAGTCTTCTCTACTTTTCCACCTGTCCCTTAAACTAACCATAATCAGTTTCTTTTATTCTTTGAATAGGCCATTCTTCACACAACCATTCCTTTTTCCTTTTCCTTTCTCCAACTTCCTTCACCTGCCAAACTCCTAATCAGCAATGAAGGCTCAGTTTAGCTGTATATCCTCTGAGAGGCCATCCCTGACTCACAAAAGTTGATATAAGGTGACCTTCATTTTTATTTTCTTTTTAATCAACAAATAATACTTGTATATATTTAAAGGGTACAATGTGATGCTTCAATACATGTATATATGGTGGAATGATCAAATAAAGCTAATTAGCATATCCATCACCTCAAATATTTACTATTTTTTTGTGGTGAGAACATATAAAAATCCTCTCTTTTAGCTATTTTGAAATATACAATATTAACTATAGTCACCTTGTTATGCACTAGAACACCAGAACTTACTCCTAATTGAAACTTTGTATCCACTGACCAATTTCTCTCCTTTCCCAGTCCACCGCCACACCCCCATCCCTTGCTCTGCCTCTGGCAACCACCATTATACTCCCTACTTCTTTGAGTTTGACTATTTTAGTTTCCACATGTAAGTAAGATCACACAGTATTTGAAGGTGAACTTCCTTGACTTAGCATAGCAGTTCATACATTGCACTATATGTTTACTGATCCATATTTCCCACCAGACTGTTAGCTCCAAGCAAGGACCACATCACCTAAGGTCACTGTTATGTATAATTTCAACTATAAACATTCAACATAATTACTGCTGAATTGCAATCACTACTGTTCTGGTAATATTTTTCAATATATTACAAATAAGGGACTGTTCATATAACTGTTGGAATCACCTGAAAAATACAGATTTCCTTAATTCATCCCAGACTCACTGAATCCTAATCTCTGAGAATCTTCGTTTTAAGAAACTTATGCAGCCTGAATTTGGGAATCACTGCAAAGTCCTCTTTTTTTTTTTTTTTTTTTTTTTACAGAGT
>NW_012136080.1:15040744-15043002 GCF_000956105.1 Propithecus coquereli
CAATTTGAATTTTAAATAAACAAAGAATATTTTAAAAACATAAGCATAGCATATCCCATGTAATATTTGGCTCTCCTTTATTTTCATTTGCTAAATCTGGCAAGCGTAGGTAGGTAGAGGTAATGGAGGCTAATGAATCATGTCTTGGAAATCAAGACCAGAAGAAACAGTAATAATTGAAGTTTTGGAAAAGTGGTAAATCTCAAAGAGATACCAATGCCCTAAAGAAACTTGGCTCACTCTGTGGTACTTTTTGGATTATCAAATAATTTAGCTTTCCTAAATAATCAATGTAGTTCTGGTCTGCTTCCTTCCAACAGCATAAAAATATACAAAAACTATGCATTATCTCCATAAAATAAAAAACAAATGAACAAAGAAAAGTTCTTGAAATACATACAATGTATCTGAAAGAAACACATCGAAATGTTATCAGTGGATATACTTGGCTTAGATGATAAAACTAAGTGATTTTTTACTCTTTCTACTCTTCCATACAGTCTTCAATTTTTTATGGGCATGAAACAAAGGAAAAATTTTTAGTAATGGATGCATACATATTAAACACACATACACAACAAAAAAAAAACTTTTTCTAATGGATAAAAAAATTCCATAAAAATCTTTGAAACTCAAGGAATGCTTTCTAATGAGGTCATTAATACATAAGAAAAATTTTGTATGATTTATAATTATTAACTTGTTTAATGGGAAAAAATTATTGTCAAAAATAAACTAGCTATCCTCTGAAGTAATCAAACATTTTTAAATGTCAAAGTGTCACATTTAATAAACCAACCAGGTTCTATTCAAATGTACTCAAAGGGAATAGTCCCACGGCATAATCATGAGCTAGCCTGAACTATATGTCAAGATCAAAGAACACATCTTAGAGGGAGCAGTACTATTTTATCCTATAAAACTGAATCTGATCAGTACAGGTAACCAATCCAGACCCAAAGTCTTCCAGTGGATTTTCTGGTTTTATATTTAATCTTCAAAGTCCCCTCCTCAATGACCTCTTGTAATTCCTAATTCAAGTCAGTACCTTCTCTAAAGCCCCGAGACTCCTAAGATTTCTATAGAAAGACAGACTCCTCCATGTTCTTGATTTTGTTTCAATTCTCCCTGGAATTAATTTGCAAAAATTAACTGCAAGAATTATAGACATTACATAACTTGACTCTCTATTAATTTAACTTCCACTTAAAGAAAATTTCACTTAAAGAGTAAAATTTGTCAATAATATGAATTATTTACGGAAACGTCAATTAGCTTAGAGTCTTGGCTGGCATAAAGAGTTGTACATAAAATATGTTCATACTATAGAGGCAGTTCATAAGAAACTGAGGATATGTTTCTTAGTAAAGGGGCTCTCAAACTATCTGAGGTAAAGGAAAGCTTTTTTCTTTCCAATCTATCAAAGACCAATACTTCTATAAAATAAAAATAAATCATTAGAAAAGAAAAAGACATCCAAGACATAAGCCCTTGGATCCTGTGGCAATATTACATTGCTAGAGGAGTTTCTAAACATTTATTCTTGATTTCTATACTTACCTTATCCCAAACCGGCAAGAATTTACAGACCAGCATTGGTCCGTGGACCACACTTTGAAAAACGATGCCTTAGAATATACTTGATACATGTTTATACATAAAACAATAGGCATATTAAGAATTCATACTAAGAATTTTTTAAATTACCTTTTCCTATAAGGACTCCAATTTTTGAGTCTAATTTTTCTCCTGGGTCACAGCTTCTTGTCACTAATTTGAGAACTGGAAGAAAAGGTCTGACATCACAGAGTCTTCGTGTTTCATCTTCAAGCTCCTCATATACAGCAGTTTGATTCACACATGCAAACATGTAAGAGTCAATTTCCATAAGGAGGTTAAACATTGGGTAATTGTGAACTTGCTTCCATAACATCTGCAGGAAAAAAATAATAAGACATTTTCTGGAATGGAAACACTAGCTCAAGTATACAAAGACATATGTACAAGGATGCTAACTGCAGCACTATTTGTAAAACTCTAAAACTATGCTGTGTGCAGTGTCTCATGCCTGTAATCCTAGCACTCTGGGAGGCCAAGGCAGGAAGATCACTGAGGTCAAGAGTTCGAGACCACCCTGAGCAAGAGGAAGATCCCATCTCTACTAAAAGCAGAAAAACTTAGCCAGGTATGGTGATGCATGCATGTAGTTCAAGCTACTCGGGAGGCTGAGGTAGGAGGATCACTTGAGCCCAGGAGTT
>NW_012136080.1:15043052-15047286 GCF_000956105.1 Propithecus coquereli
TTTCCTATATATATTTTTAGTTGTCCAGATAATTTCTTTCTATTTTAGTAGAGACGGTCTTGCTCAGGCTGGTCCCGAACTGACCTTGAGCAATCCTCCCGCCTCAGCCTCCCAGAGTGCTAGGATTACAGGCATGAGCCATCGTGCCCGGCCGCTAAGTCCTCTTAAAAATAGAAACTTTGCCATAAATTTAAACTTAGGCTAATCAAAAAAAGAAAAAAAAAACCTAGGCTAAGTAATTTAATTTTAAATGTAGTTAATTTCCTACATGCCTTCTTGTAAGAGGAAGATAGCAAAGCTTAAATTTTCATTAACATACTTTACAGTCAAATATAATTTTTATATTTAAAAAGTATTGAATAGACAATTTATTCATACCAAAGATACTGTTAAAATCCTACAGACTATATATGTCCCTAACTTAAGATATGTCACAGGTTTCGATAAGTCAGGGGAAATAAGGGAGTTTTTAAACATTTTTCTCGGATGCTGACAAAATCCTCTGACTGAAATTATTTTATTTAGTGTTTGAAGAAACTAATGCAGGGGTGGCATGTACCTTCACAATAGAGAATAACCAGAACCCAAATCTCAGCTATGTAAATAATTATGTGGAATAAACACAAAAAATAAAATGATCAGGCACATCATCTTTCAGGAAAAGGTATTTTTAGCCTGGTCAGAGCAGTTATGTCTGTAAAGGTTCTACTGTTTTCTTTGGAGAGAGGAGGTAGCAACCTAGTTCCTAAAGTCAAACTGAAATAATTGTTTATTGTTTTCCCAGAAGGCATGACCTCACAAAGCCCTGGTTGTAGCAGTCATCACAGATAAATCAACAACTGCAAAAATCAACTTGACTTGTTAAGTATTAAAAGTGGAATTTTAGCTGGGTGCGGAGGCTCACGCCTGTAATCCTAGCACTCTGGGAGGCTGAGGGGGGTGGATCGCTCAAGGTCAGGAGTTCGAGACCAGCCTGAATAAGAGCAAGACCCCGTCTCTACTAAAAAACAGAAAGAAATGATCTGGGTATTCAACCCTCCACTGCTAAATTTTGACTGGCTTAAAAAAAAAAAAAAAAGAAATGATCTGGACAACTAAAAAATATGTGTGTGTGTGTGTGTGTGTGTATATATATATATATATATAGAAAAAATTAGCCGGGCATGGTGGCACATGCCTGTAGTCCCAGCTACTCGGGAGGAGGACTGCTTGAGCTCAGGAGTTTAAGGTTGCTGTGACCTAGCCTGACGCCACAGCACTCTAGCCTGGGCAACAGAGGAAGACTGTCTCATAAAAAAAAAAAAAAGAAGTAAATTATCTATGAAGAGTAAGAATCAATGAGAACTTTAATATTTAACATTCCTGTAAACATAAATAACTTACAATCAAAAATTTTTAAATTTAAAGTATGTATCCTCACTCTCACACAAAATTTTAATTATTTTTGTCCTGCATTCTTTTCTATTCTTCAGGAATATCCTTACTAACTAACACTACCCTATCAAGATGAGCACAATCTCTCATCATCTCCTCCCATGTCTCTTGGATGAGATATGTAAGAGAGGTTCACTATACAAGCACAAAGACAGATTATATATTTTGACAACAGCCAATACAAACAGCTGGAGATAACAGATCTGGAGTAAAAACTGTGGTGAATCCTCAGATTCAATTACATAAAACAAACAGGAGAAAGTACAGGCAACACAAAAAAATAGGTGACCTGAACTTTACCAAAATTAAAAACTTCTTTCTGTCCACACATTATCAAGAGAATAAAAAGGCAACCCAGAGTAGCTGCAACACTAGAAAGACGGCATAGCAAGAGGAAAGAAAAAAGTCCTTTTGGTTCCAGAAAATCTCCTGAAAAAGAGGAAGGCTTACCAAGCCCTCAAAGCCGTCCAGGCAAAGCAGGCACTTTTGGCAAATAAGGAGCAGAGGAAAGGAAAAGAGCCCAGGTTTAAGCGACTGGAATCGTTTCTACATGATTCCTGGTGGCAGCAACGCAACAGGATGCGTCTCAGACAACTAGAAGTGAAACCTCATGCCCTCGAATTGCCGGATAAACATTCCTTGGTCTTTGTTGTATGCATCCAAAGGATTAATGGAGTGAGTGCACTGGTGCAAAAGACCATTGCAAGACGTCACCTAAAGAAAATTTTCAGTGGTGTCTTTGTTAGAGTCACCCCTCAGAGCATAAAAATGCTGCGTATAGTGTAACTTTATGTGACCTGGGGATTTCCAAATCTGAAGTCTGTCCGGTAACTCAAATTGAAATGTGGACAAGCCAAGGTCAAAAATAAGACCATCCCTCTGACAGATAACACCGTAATCGAAGAGCACCTGGGGAGGTTTGGTGTCATTTGCTTGGAAGATCTCATTCATGAAATTGCCTTTCCAGGGAAGTATTTCCAGGAGATCTCATGGTTATTGCGTCCTTTCCAACTCTCAGTGGCCCGTTGTGCTACCAAGAATAAAGTGGGCTTCCTCAATGAGATGGGCTCACCTGGCTATCAGGGTAAATGCATTAATCAGCTCATCCACCAGCTGAACTAGATCCAGAATATCTGAAAGCATAGTGCATTGGGAGCATGTGTTTCTGGGTTTTGGAATTATGAAGTATCTTCAGAGAAGATTATTTTCTGCTCCATCTTCAAAAACGAAGGGAAGGGTCACGGAAAAGACAATAGGTTATGCTCATGGCAGGAACCTCTCATCACAGTCCAGTTGTAAGGAAAAATTCCAGTATTTTGTACTTTGGCTGCTGTCACCTCTGAAATCAGCACGTGCCACAGAGAAGAGAGTCCTGCTTTGTCAGATCTTCTATCCTGAGGTTAAACACTGGTGAATGAATGACTCAAGCATGTGTACAAGGATCCCTAAGACTCCTGCAAGAGTGTTCCAAGCCCAAGTGCATACTTAAATCTGGGTATTCCCAAGGCTTTGTTTTGAAAAGACTTGAGATACAATTAGGAAGGAGAATGCAAAAACAAGTGCTCAGTTGTCTCTTTGAATCCATGTTCCAAGTTTTCAGTGATGGCTTTGAGAGCTCTCAGACTTGGCTGGCTGTAAGTGCATCTGGTGGCTTTTGTATCCTAGCCTGCAACTGGTTTAGTCCCTTTCTCTAGTTCAAGATTTGAGAACAAAGGATCACTTTGACAGGTACATGCATATACTCAAAATTTTGCTTACAATCTTAGGATGTTCATAGACTCTTGTCCCCACGGACCTTTGTACTTCATGTGAGGAAGTCCTGCTTTTCTCAGGATTGGTCACCCAAGCCCTGATCTTGCTAGTCTCTGGTTCCATTGTCTTGTGTAAGACCAAAGCTGACCAAGATAGCTTTCCCCTTCACAGTGGGAGATTGTGTTGCCCCTTGCACCATCAAGTCTGGGAAATGCCCACCATTCCTCCCCCCACTCCAGGGTTCAAGATGGAATTTCCTGGTTTCTCTGATGATCAGTTTTCTCCTTAGAACCAAGATTAGGAAGGAACGAAGCATTTTCTTGGTTTGGCATGGACGAACTTAGCGCTATTCGGCTTTTTAGGCACCTGGCAGGCAGCTTAATTGACCTTTTTCTTGCATATTCTGGACTCCAGAAGTATCCCCCTTTGTCCTGCTGGTAATGTAGTAGACCAGCAACAATAGGCTTTCTGAGGATGTTAACCTTAAAGAAGTCAGTCTAATACTGCTTGTGCTTTTTCATCAGTGTCCACTTCTAAGCTGGCCTTCACTTGGTTGTCTCGGCTTGCCATCTCAGCAATTGGTGAGGATGTGCCAGGCCTAGGTTAAATTTGGAAATATGCTTGACCATTGTGTTCCTAGCCCTTTCAGGTCAGCTTTGCTGCCAATTTTGGCTCATGGGGCCCTGAAACATAGCTGTGAAATTGAGTTAGAGGTATAACAGTGCCTTCAAATGTGGCAGCTTATGAGGTGATTAATTAGGTTGGTTGGCTCCAGAGTTAACTTGCCAGCAATAGATGTTTATAGATGTTACTCTTATGTTTTAAAGCATTGTGAAATCAGATTACTTTAAAATGATGTATCACAGACTCATGGGAAAAAAGCAGTTGTGAGTATGGAAGCCCAGGGCTTCAATTCTAGCTGTCTTATACTAAATATGGGAACAGTGTTTCCATTCTTGGCTATAAAATGGAGCTAATATCCTCTAGTATGTCTGCCTCACCTGGTGGTTAAAAGGATTGAGCAAAATAATAGTTTGTAATCTATAAT
>NW_012136080.1:15047861-15058504 GCF_000956105.1 Propithecus coquereli
ATAAATAAATAAAAGATTAATATTCAGAATACATAAAGAACTCCTGCAACTCAACAGTAAAAAACAACAAAATTTCAAAATTGGCAAAGGTCTAGAAAAGATAATTCTCCAAAAAACATACAAATGGCCAATAAGCACACGAAAAGATGTTCAACATCTTTTATCATTAGGGAGGGAAATGCATGTAAAAACCATTATACCACTTTACATCCATTAGAATGGCTATTATAAAAAATAAATAAATAAATAACAACACCCAGAAAATAGCAAGTGTTAGCCAGTATGTAGAGAAACTGAAAACCTTGTACACTGCTGGTGGGAACATTAAATAGTGTAGGTACTATGGAAAACACTGTGGAGGTTCCTCAACAGAATTACCATATGATCCAACAATCCCACTTCTAGGTATATATCCAAAAGGAGTGAGTGCAGAGGTTCAAACAGTTATTTGTACACCAATGTTCAGAATGGCACTATCCACAATAGTCAAAAGTTGGAAACAACTCAATTGTCCATCAGCAGATGAATGGATAAACAAAATATGGTATATACACATACAATGGAATATTATTCAGCCTAAAGAGGAGTGAAACTAGGATGCATGTTACGATATGGATGAACTTTAAAAATATTATGCTAAGTGAAATAAGCCAGACACAAAAGCGTAACTATTTATTGCATGATTCCACTTAAAGTACCAAGATTAGGCAAACTGACAGAGACAGAAACTAGAATAAAGATTACCAGGGCCTGGGGTATGGGGAAGTTATTACGGGTACAGAGTTTCTACTTGGGATGATAAAAAATGCTAAAATGGATAGTGGTGATGGTTGCAAAGCATTGTGATTGTACACCTAAAAATGTCTAAATAGTAAATTTTATGTTCTGTATAATTTATAGTAAAAAAGGAGGGTATCAGTGGTTAATCCAGTATGAGGAATAGCCATAGCCATACACATTAGTCACTAGGGACTATAAAAATAGGTGCACTCTGAATCCATGCAGTGCCTAAATCAATTCTGTATATTCTTTTTACTTCAAGGAACATACAGTTTTAGAATTTCAATGTCTCCCTGATGAAGAAGCTTGGAAAAAAATTAAAACACTGTTCAAAGGAAAGAGCTTTAAAAAGGTTTATCATAAATAGGTTTTCTTAAAAATGTTATAACCCGTGATATTCACACTGGGATCAGCTATTTGAAAAATATTAAAGAGAAAGTTTAGAAAAACAATTTTATGTATATGTTGGTATTCACATATCAACGGCACTTACCAATTTACTTAAACAACGAATCCAACACAATAGACAAGCCTTATTTTATTAAAAAATGTGCTTCATCACTAGGGGTGAAAAGCCTACTGAAGAGCAGAAACTCTTTCTTCCCCCAGAGTCACCATAAAAAGGGGAAGGAGGGAAGGAAGGAAAAGGAGAGAAGAGAAAACCAACCAAAAATCACATTTTTAAAAAGTGTAGGCTGGGCTCTGTGGCTCACTCCTATAATCCTAGTACTTTCAGAGGCTGAAGGAGGAGGATGGCTCAAGGCCAGGAGTTCAACACCAGCCTGAGTAAGAGCAAGACCTCTTCTCTACAAAAACCATAGAAAAAGTAACCAGCTGGGTGTGGTAGCTCATGCCTATAGTCCCAGCCACTTGGAAGGCTGAGGCAGGAAGATCACTTGAGCCCAGAAGCTTGAGGTTGCAGTGAGTTATAATGGTGTGAGAAGAAGACAGAGCAAGACCCTGCCTCAAAATAAGTAAATAAATAAAAATAAAAAGTGTAACAAGCTCAAGACAGTAATTCCAAAGATTTGAACTCAAAGGAAATTTTCTTGACAGTTTTAATAACCTGAACATTTCAAAGTAGCTAACATAATGGCCAGGCACGGTGGCTCATGCCTGTAATCCTAGCACTCTGGGAGGCCGAGGTGGGAGGATCGCTCAAGGTCAGGAGTTCGAGAACAGCCTGAGCAAGAGCGAGACCCTGTCTCTACTATAAATAGAAAGAAAATAGTCAAACTACTAAAAATAGAAAAAATTAGCCGGGCGTGGTGGCACACGCCTATAGTCCCAGCTACTCAGGAGGCTGAGGCAGGAGGATCGCTTGAACCCAGGGGTTTGAGGTTGCTGTGAGGTAGGCCGATGCCACGGCACTCTAGCCCAGGCAAGAGGGTGAGACTCTGTCTCAAAAACAAACAAACAAAAAAATTAAAAACAAAAGTGAGAGTGAGAACTAGCATGCTTAGTATGTCCATAAAAGAAAAGGCATATGTCACAATCATTAAAATGTAATAATCTAGGCCGGGTGTGGTGGCTCATGCCTGTAAGCCTACCACCCTTGGGAGGCCGGGGCAGGAGAACTGCTTGAGGTCAGGAGATCAAGACCAGCCTGAGCAAGAGGGAGAACCTCATCTGTACAAAAAATAAAAAAATTAGCCAGGCATGGTGGCACAAGCCTGTAGTCTCAGCTACTCGGGAGGCTGAGGCAGGAAGATCTCTTGAGCCCAGGAGTTTGACGTTGTAGTGAGCTACGATGGCACTGTACCAAGGGTACTCTGCACTCCACCAAGGGTAATAGAGCGAGACTCTGTCCTCCAAAAAAAAAAAAAAGTAGCAATCTAAAAGTTAAATGTCCCTGAAATTTACCACATGATTTACATTAACAACTTTTTCTATGATAGAATGACATTTTTTCCCTAAGTGACACCTATTACATACCTGCTTAATATAAGAGATGGTAGCTTCTCGAGGTACCTCCAATTGGATGTAAATCCCAGTGGGCAAAAGGAAATCCACAGGTATGGAGCCATCAGATGCTATCTGTGAATCCACTGCCCAGATGTCAAGGATGTCTGCCATAGCAGGAGGCATTATGAAAGTGAAGCACATTCATAACCACGGGGCCCTATAAATCAGTACGTAAAATGCAGCAAAACAGCCATTAGCCAAATTTTATACTGAAGTGTGATAAAGCCTACCCATCCATAATTAGCCCTTAGATTTCAGACAATCTAGCAAGTAACATAACAGGAAGTCAATTAAATAATGTATTTTAAGAAACTAGAGTTAAGTTACCAGAAACAAATTATTTAAAGATATTTTTGGTTATCACTACACAAATTTTAATTTTATATACACATACATATAATATTTTATACACACACACACACACACACACACACACACACACACTCCCCACATTCATTCAAATTCAAGATAAGTCTATGACATCTGAAAAGAACTGCAGGTCTAAGGATTACAAGGTCCTAAGACCTAAGAAATTCAGTTAACCACCACTCAACAAGAGATTTTCTCCAGACTTTATTTAGAAAGTATTAGCTTCTTAGGCTGAGCTTTTCTCTGCAAAATCCAATGAAAATGGAAATAAAGAGGGTCCTCCCTCAACAAGAATAATTTTCTATCAATCTCACAACTCACCACCTAAGCATTAAAAAGACCAAATCCCTCAACCCAGATGGCAATGCCCCTTATGCTATGTCTCTGGTCTATTTTTCTTTGCTTGTCCCATCACTCCACAGCCCAGTACCTTGTGTCACAAGTACCTTTTACCTTCTTGCTGCTAGACTTATGTTCACATGAGAAAGAAACTCCTCATATCAGCCTCTATCCCAACAAATGCCCCTTTCCAACTCTGCCATTTAAGTCTCTTCTACTCCTTAAGGGCTTTCTTCAAAAAGGCACAACAATAACAGTTGGAAGAACATGGGCGCTTAAGTTAAATAAACCAAGGTTCAAACCCCAATTATTCAAAGAATGAAAGTGTCATGTCAAAAGAGACAGGAGCCAACTTGAATCGTTTTTGAGCATTAAAAACAATAATGGCTTCCCATTGATTAAATCATATCAAATATATGAAGATATAAGAGTTAATAATGATACAAAAAACAAATCCTGCATTGCCCACCACTGGAGATTGCTAAGACCGACTCATTATTTTGAAAACTGATAAAGAATGAGGAAGTAATCAGCCAGGTATATGGTGCCTGGGTGACAGAGCAAGACCTTGTCTTAAAAAAAAAAAAGAGTGGAGAAATAAAATCAAACATGTAACCTGCTTGCACAAACTATATTTCAGGGTAACTAAACAACTGATGAGGGTAAGTTCTTTTTTATTAAATAATTTTCAGAACAACTTCAGGTAATAAGTACAAAGTAAAAGATAAATTAGAAAATCACCATTTTGCAATCTCTAATGAAATAAAGGATTGAGGCAAGTATAATTAAAGGGTGATAAAAATAATAACAACAATGAGGTGAAAGGATGATAAGGAACTTTACAACAAACATATCTTGTTGAACATATCTTGTTGACATCAGCTGAACGCTCTGATCAATCTTAGCATCACTAAAAGGACTATCAGACATTATATTAATATGTTTCCTCATGAAATGCCATAGCTAGTACTTAACCACTCCTGTAGAGTACACCTGGCTTTAAACAAAACAATAGTGAACTCGAATCAATCAAGCCTCTAGATCTGATCCATTTGCCAGTTTACAGGAAATAGAGGAAGAAGTTAAATACTCCAAGGAAGCAATCAGCCAAGTACAGAATGTGGGATCTTCAATAAAACAAATGATATGGTTTCTCTTGCTATTCAATAACAAGAAAAAGGTAAAAACATGGCAGAAGGACTGTTAAAGAATAAAAGAACACTTTGGAGACAGCCAAACCCAATGTTAGTTTGAACAAATCAACTATAAAAAACTATCTTTGAAATAATTTGGGAAATCTAAATATGAACTGACTATAAGCTCTCTTGAGGACTTGGACAATACTTTTTAAACTACTGTTCCCCACCCCCCTCCCCTAGCCCCACAGCATACGAAAAGGTCTCTATTCTTAGGAACTCTAAACTGATAAAATTCCTTAGACATGAACAAAACTACACAAAATCACCATAGGTATCATTAACAGTCACTAGTTCTGGAATTACTCTGGGCACATCACTTCATAGCAGCCTTTGGAGGTTATCTTTGGTGGAGGAGCTTCTCAGCCTTGCAAGTAATAAGCATTCGATAAGTATTTGCTAAATAAAACATGTTACTTCAAATTATAAAGAGTATTCTTTGCCTATATTCCAATACCACTATGCAAAGACAGAGGGGAAAGCCAGCACCTAAGCAAGTCACAGCAAGTACTATGCCTAACCAAGAGCTGCGAACAAAAGCTGAGAGGAAAAAAACAAAAGTTAGCATTTAAAATTAAGAAGCATATATGAAATATCAGCCATGTGTCACAGAATTACAATCATGATAAACGTGTACACACCCCTGGTTTCTTCAATGTCAATTTTTGGTGAAACTCTCACAACTGAAACCAAATCACCCAGTGAGTAACAATAGTAATACAAGAACATGAAACTACAAAAACAAAAACTCTAGGATCTTATCCCTACCAGACAGCTGGAAAGAGTAAGACATTCTGAAGTGTGGAGGCCAGAGGAGGAATCTTTTCAGAGACTGACTGCACTTCACCACCACTCCCAACCTACAGTATCAACTTCCATATATGGAATTCTAAACTTCGGGGCTATTAGAGAAAATACACCAAAGTAGATTTAAGAATTTTTTGATGAAATGGTTGTTTCTAAAATGAATTAAAAAAAAGAATTCATGATTGGGCCCCTATCTTCCTTCCTCTTTAAATCAATCATTCAATACTGTAACTACACAGGATGCTTAGACCAGTCATGCTGAATCACTGGTACTTGCCAGCATATCCCATACTGTCTCCTGCCTCCAACCTTAAACATATTCCCTCTCCTTAGGATGTCCTTACCTCCATACCCCCCGACCAACTCTTACTCTTCCAGACTCCTGGAAACCTTCCAGATACTTGTCTGTGAACCTCAAGCACATATATCTGTGTCAGAGCAGGAGCACACTGTATACAGCTCACTGCTTACTTATCTCTCCTCAATCTCATATTTCCAATTCTTTATCTGTAGCTCCTGGCATATGTTAGGCTCTCAATAAATATTTATGTCTGGTTAAATGAAGAAATAAATAACACAAATTCTATATAATTTGCTAGAACAATTATACTGGATATTAAAAATGTGATTTAAATCATGGTTAACAGAAAAACTAGACCATAAGACCCACAATGTAGTCTTATAGAATGTAGTCTAAGAATTACCATAAACAACCTCTACAATTGACTTCTTTATGTGAAATCAAAGCAACGTTTTGCCAATACATAAAAGGCCATATATATCTAGATCTAGAACTTCTTAAATTAAGAAAATTCAAATGATTTAATGGAGAAATTCAAGTCTATTCACATGTGGTTTTACAAAATCTCAATCTATACTTGGTATTACACGTATCTTTCCACAAAAGAATTAGGTAAAAAAAGTTAACAAATGTACAGAATTGTGATTACATCACGAATTACTACAAATCAGGTTTTGTCTAATGCCGCCATGCTTCCAGTCCATGAACTCTTGTTATGTGAAGAGGAATATGAACTAGGTCTCACCTATAACAAGTACGACACTCACTGGGGTTGCAATCTCACTGATGTTACAGGCATTTCCAAAAATGATGTATTTTAAACTAATGTTTGACTATAGAACTGATATTCTCCAGATATGGCATGCTCCCTTAAATTTAGACAGGCTGGGGAACTCCCATCATGTTAAAAGGATAACCATTATTTTTAATAAAAAGGAATACAGGAACTCATTTCAGAACAGTTCACTAAGCTATACATTTATGTTTTATGTACTTTTCCACATCTATATTTCCTGATAAAAAGGTCTTAAAATTTAAAATGGCAAAATACATCCCAAAGGTTCAGTATGTTTCCTGTATCATCTTTAAGCGTATCATAAAGGGAAGTTTTATCCTTTGGTTTTACAGTTGCCCATGCTTAAGGAAAATCCTTCCTCACTTACAAAGGAGCTCACACCAAACTCCAAAATCCATTCCCCTATCTACAATTTCAAGGACAAAATCCTCACATTCAAAGTGTCAATTAATTCGGAAACACTCTAATGAGTCAGCAAGATATTGAAGATGCCTGTAAAGCAGTACTGTGTTTAATAAAGACCTAGAAATGTTTCTCAACCAGGAGTAAATTATCAAAGGGAATATTGCAAGGTTACATCTATCTACCTTGATAGATGTAATAATTACTTAAGGGCTATTGAGTTGCCAATAAAAGCTGAGAGGAAAAAACAAAAGTTAGCATTTAAAATTAAGAAGTGTATATGAAATATCAGTCATAAGTCACAAAATCACAACCATGATAAACCTGTACACACCCCTGGTTTCTTCAATGTCAATTTTTGGCGAGCCTCTCAGAACTGAAACTGAATCACCCAATGAATAACAATATATATATTACATATATATATAGTTAGGTATATATTTACATATATACCTAACTTCAAAATAAACCCATATAAATGTCCTAACTGTAATATAAAGAGAACATTAAATAATATATATCTCAGTATGTGAATGCTTAGACATGACCATACCACTGCTTAATGAAGTAGTCAGAGGTTTCCAACCATTCATAAAATCACCATGGCTCAGGCAACTACAAGTGTAGACTGATCCAGGTGTGTTGTATTGATGATCGAATACCACAAATACTGACACTTGGTGCCATCATTTTCCCAAAATAGAAAACTCAATACATTAAAATCATACAAAACATGTTTTGTATTACGTTGACATGTAACACAGAGTTCAGCTCTAGGCTTAGATAATAATAAACAGGCTTTTCACCTACAAGAATATCTGGAAGGAAATTAAAAAATCATGCTTCTATGAGACACTTTTTTGTGTTCTGTGCATTGTGGGATGTCCTATTATCCACAAGAAAATAGCAGCAATTCCCTCGATCACTATGTCAACAACCAGAACAAAATCAGCCCCAACAAATTTCAAAAGCATTTTATAGGGGGCTTCACACTGTTCACTTTCAGAACCACTGCTCTAGGACAATTCCTACTATTTCTCAAAGTATTAATATTAATAGTAATGAAGTCTCCATAATTTATTCAGATCTAATTGTAGTCTGTATTTAAAATAGTAATGACCATAACACAGTATACATTTCTACTTGCCAATCAATGGCGTTTCTTGTATTGGCTATGGTGTCTTCAGCTAATTCTTGAAGGGTATAAGAGCTCTAAGTCAAGAAAACTTAGCCCCTTAACTGATCAGAGAAATATAAGTCCAGTATAACTAGCTCTTAGTTTTTAAGACCTTTAGTAAAAAATTTACTTATGGAATGGTCAAACAAAAACCACAGGATGACTTATGGCTCTTCAGAGCTTCATGAACCACCTTTTAAGGTAGGTATTGAGGGAAGAGGCATACTCGCAAACTGTGCTCTGCTGTAATTAAAATAATGTCCTTTGTTAGACCTAAAATTGTGACATGGGTTGCTAAACAAATGGAAGTAAAAAACCAACCGGTAACAGATAAATTTTTTATAGAGATATTTTGAAGAAAATAAAATTATTGCTACTAAATTAACAATAAAATATACTCTGGGCTGGCTGCAGTGGCTCACGCCTATAATCCCAGCACTTTGGGAGGCCAAGGCAGGAGGAGGATTTCTTGAGCCCAGGAATTTGAGACCAGATTGGTCAATTCTCTTTATAAAAAATAAAATCAACCAGGCATGGTGGCACACACCTGTATTCCTAGCTACTCAGGAGGCTAAGGAGAGAATCACTTGAGCCAGGGAGTTCAAGATTACAGTGAGCTGTGATCACACCACTGCACTCCAACCTGGGTAACAGAGTGAGACCCTATCGCTAAGGAAAACACGAAAACACACACACACACACACACACACACACACACACACACACATACACACACACACACATATTCTGGTTCCTATTTCCCTTAGTCACCCTTATTTTATAGAGACCACTACACACAAAATTCCAGAATGAGAGAGAAGTGACCAGAGTTCCAAGTTGGGAGGTGTCTTAGGAGTAACAGACCCTACCCATTTCAAAGATAAGAAAACTAAAGCTCAGAAAGATTATAAATATCCAGGAAGACACAGAGAAGGAACCAGTACCAAACCAGTACCAAACCAGTACAAACGTAAGAATTTTTTCCCCAAGCAATTAGTATATTTTTTTCCTTTTCTTTCTCTTTTACTCTCTTCTTTAAAATACATGTCCTTTACAGGGTTACCTACCCCAGCAATATCCTCAGTCTTATTCTTTTGTTTAAGCATCAAAGCAAAATATCAAAGGCTAAGGACAAGCAGAGTTTTTAAACAATGAAAACAACTTTTCAAGGAAGCTATTGGAGGGCATAGGAATTTCAGCAGTGACAATTAGCTCAACTAAACCCTTAAACTATAATTACAATCCACATCCTGTGGATTGTTCACTGGCTGGAAAAGGAAAGAGTTTAAAGGTTCTCGGCTTCCCCAGCAATGTGCCAGGAGAACCACTGGGTTTTCATTTCTTTAAATCAAATGATAAACAGAAACGAACATAAATTTGTTCAACTAAAAACTACTTTGGAAAATCATGGGTAAATTTTTAAAAGAGCCTTAGGAGAAATTTTTTAAAAATTAAATGCAACAGAAGTTACCTAATATTTCTTTCCTATTACATGACATAGTTAGAAATGAATGGTCCCCCAAAAAACAGAACATTAACAGGGGAAGGGGCCTTGCATTTAGGATGACAACTACATTTGCTATAGCAATCTTTAGGTTTCATTCAGAGGCAACTTAAGTGATGGAATCTTGATGCATCTGGGCTTTGGTCTCCACTCCACATGTTGCTCAAAGACAACAAATCAGCTTTAATTTTGATTTGTTTATAGTGAAGTATGCATTATCCTAGCATTTAAAAACTGAACAGTGTAGAACTTCATTTTCTAAAGATAATTATTATGTCTGAATCATTATAACTCTATTTCACAAATTATTAAGCAATGATTGCCAAAACATTATATACCTTATTTATATTGAAATAACATCTAAATTTGTCCTCTAAATTCAACAATGGCATTCTAAGTTGCTTTTACAAAACATGTGCAAATAGGCACTGGGCCTTGAAAAATTTTATACCTGCTAACCCAGTAATTCAAATTCAATAATATTCCTAGGATGTAAAAACTTGAATATAGAAAAAGTTTCAAGTGTTAAACATAAATAATAAGTGACAGAAAACAAGGGTCACGTAAACTGAGGTTTATTAAGCCAAGATTTTGAGGACGCACCTGGTAAAAGCAAAGCCCACAAGGTTTCTGTTGTGAACTAGGCTCTCCACAGAATGAGCTGAGAACTTTGCATTTAAAGGAAAAAAGGGGAGGAGTGAAAGAGGTGAGCAGTGAGGCAACAGATGGTATTTCTGTGAAGTTCTATTCCCTATTCTAAATCTACATAAGATGAAAATTCAAAAAAGCAGGTAGAGGAAATAGTCAATGTTGAGATCTTCTCAGGTGGGTAGAAGAGTGATCATCTCTCTTCCTTGATTTGGATCTGTGGAGATTAACCTTGTAATGACATTTAAGAGTTTATTTCGGCCAGGCGCGGTGGCTCACGCCTGTAATCCTAGCACTCTGGGAGGCCAAGGCGGGTGAATCGCTCGAGGTCAGGAGTTCGAGACCAGCCTGAGCAAGAG
>NW_012136080.1:15059073-15064259 GCF_000956105.1 Propithecus coquereli
GTGAGCCACCACGCCCGGCCGATTTCTTTCTATTTTTAGTAGAGACGGGGTCTCGCTCTTGCTCAGGCTGGTCTCGAACTCCTGAGCTCAAGCAATCTACCCGCCTCGGCCTGAAGGGCTTTTTTTTTTTAAGGGCTGAAGGAAATAAATATTTTACACAACATTCATATCTTTGACATATTTTGAGATGACTGCAGGAAAAGAGGAATAATGCAGCATGTCTGTCTAGGTGGAGAGGCTGGAGGATAAATTTGTATCTGTAGAGAATCTCATTAAATGCAGGTAGGTCCTGCCTATTTGATCAGGGACAGGTGTGTAGAGAGTTTGACACCCTAAAAGGTCTGAATAAAAACATTTCCCTGAGGGCTGACATCCTGAGGCTTATCTGCACAACAAGACCAACTAGCCAGCCAGGCTTCCTTTCTCCCTTCCATACCTGGTTCACCAAAAAAAAAAAAAAAATTCTGTTTAGTCACTTTCTAAGCCTCTTAATTTCTTAAAAGAGGACCCCTGATCCTCATTGTGGAGAGGATAGCAGTGCTTGTGTGCCTCAGTTCTCCCTTTTGGTGAAATGGATTTAGGGGGGGTCCTGAGATCATTTCTCCTTTACACATGTAAAAAGCAAAATATACAAATATGAAAAAATTTCAAATAACCTAACTGACCAAACAGTAAGGAATAGTTAAACTGATATATCCATGTGATACAGTATTTAAACTGAAGTTTATTGTGCATGATGTTTATAAATGACATGAAAAAGAAGCAAATATAAAACAATGCAAACAGTATAATTACAATTAAAAAGAAAAAAAACACAAGTACAACCTAATGCACAGAAATTAATGGAACGAAAGACACTAATATAGTTCAAAAGTAACTATAAATAAACATTTCTTTTTTTCAATGTTTCTTTAATGAAGGCATACAGTTTTATATGCTCTTTTAAAAGTTCTATTATTGGCCAGGCGCGGTGGCTCACACCTGTAATCCTAGCACTCTGGGAGGCCAAGGCGGGCGGATTGTTTGAGCTCAGGAGTTCGAAACCAGCCTGAGCAAGAGCGAGACCCCGTCTCTACTAAAAATAGAAAGAAATTATGGACAACTAAAAATATATAGAAAAAATTAGCCGGGCATGGTGGCGCATGCCTGCAGTCCCAGCTACTCGGGAGGCTGAGGCAGGAGGATCGCTTGGCCCAGGAGTTTGAGGTTGCTGTGAGCTAGGATGACGTCACGGCACTCTAGCCCGGGCAACACAGTGAGACTCTGTCTCAAAAAAAAAAAAAAAAAAAGTTCTATTATTCAGGACACTTTGAATGAGTCCAAAAGGACTCAGGGTAGAGCTTGGCTATGTATTTTTAATGTCTGTGTACCTTAATCTCTCTAAACTACAGATTTACATACTTAATATTTAATCTAACTATAAATAGGATATATTTATTAATACTCAGTATACCTCTATAAGACAAAATTTCTCATTATAAGCCAGGTTTATTTCAATAGCCATGGATGCAGTGCAGTTTTTAAAAACCACAATACATATACTTAATACATCAAAATTACTTGTGACTACGCTAGACACAAACAAAATTAACTCTTGTCTTGCTTAAGGAATCCCCCCCCACCCTGCTTAAAGAGATAGGGTCTTGCTCTGTCCTCCAGGCTGGAGTACAGTGGCAAGACCACTACAACCTTCAACTCCTGGGCTCCAGGGATCCTCCTGCCTCAGCCTCCCCAGTAGCTGGGACTACAAGCACGCACCACTGTACTTGGCTGTTTACTCTGTTCTAATTATAAATGGTTAAAATTCAGTCTAATTTTATAAAATAGTCTTTAAGTATTTAATTTTTCATTCTATTATTACTTCTTTTTAATCTGGTATAAGGCTCATCAATATTGGACCAGATCTACAGAGATTTCATTTTTTAAAACACTATGAGGTTCTTTTGATAATATGGTTTCAGCTACATATTTTGTAGAGCTAGTTGTTATACCGGTTGGACTGCATGACCTTGGATAAATTACTTAATCTCTCTGAGCGCCAGTTTCCTAATGAAAAAAGCATATGAATGAAGAATGTGAAAGAAAAAGAATAGTAATAGCCACCTTGCAGAGTTAGTGTAAGGATTAAATTAAATAGTACATACAGAAAAGCACTTTGCATAGCATTTGACATTTAAAAAGCACTCAATAAATAAGGAGTAACATTAATTTACCTGGGGAAATTAATATTAATAAGACCTATCTCTTTCCAATGAAAGGAAGAGTCATGCCTCTTATTCACAGCATACAACCATCAGCCCTGATTGCTAAGTGTGAAAGATAATTAGAATAGTGTTTCTTAAAAGGTGTTCTCCAATGACCTATCTATTAGGTGGTTTGCTCAGGTGAACTTCCCCAAATTAAATATAGTTTCAACAGAAATCCCACAAAATAGTTCTGTGCTACCAGAGCTATATTGTTTAATTTCTCAGTTAAGTGATGCTGTGAGAGGCAGCAAATGTATTTTTACTTCATTTCTGCTACAGAATTTACTTTTGTTAAATTTATTTTTACTGTTACTATTGCCTTACATCATTCATTTATGGCTCAAAAAAAGTTCAAAGAAGAGACCAAAATTAGAGAAGCATAATTTCACAATTACATTCCTTGTGGCAAAAACAAATACAATTTACACAACTGCTAAAAAGTTTCCAAAACCTAAGATAAAGTTAATAGCAATGCTCAGAAAGAAAATAGAATAAGTTACTACAAAATTCCTTTATCAAATTATAATACTGAACACTGCATAATATAAATGGCATGTGACAAAGCAATTCCTATCACTGGTGTATATATTAGTAGAAATGTTGCTTCATGGGGTGCCTATCATATAGTACCTATCTGAGGGAGAAGTGCTCAGTGACTTTTTGTTCTTTTTACAAATGAAAAGTCATGCAACAGGAGTAAAGATTTTTCATTTAGTTACTCAAAAACTGGCACCGATATGTACTGCTCATGAAATTTGAGCTGTCAACACCTCTGTCAGTCTGTACTTACAGTCAATGTAGTCAACAGTGATCTAAACAATCCTCTATTGAGGATTTTATGTGACAGGTGTAAACATTAGACGATGTTTTATTACAGTTGTGCCTGAGTATTTACATAATTGAGATGCATAATATTTTAATCACAAATGACCTTCCTTTAGATTATGGTTAGAATAATATATTTTATTGTATGTGTAGGTGGATTACACTATCTATAAGTTTCATTTCAATATAGTAAAGCAAGTATTTAAAAAAAACATGCCACTAAAAAGGGGTTTGAATCCAACAGGGTTTAGAACAACTAGTATAAACTTCTTTCAGATTATTTATACATATTGCCAAACTTCCTAGAAAGGAGCTTTCCAGGAAGGTTGCACCAATTTGTGCTCCCACTACAGTACTCATTAATAGAATTGTCTTAGAGCTGTTTAATCTTGTTAAATCATCAAAAGGCAAAAAGTTCTTGTGATTTAATTTGCATTACTGATTACTTATAAAACTTTTTTCATATTTGCTGAAATCTGTATTTCTACTTAAATTAACTGTTATTCATTGCCAGCTTTGGAGTATCAGTGTTTTTCATTTCTAATTAGTAAGGTGTCTTTCTCTATTGAGGATTTTATGTGATAGAGATTTAGGCCTCTCCAAAATTACCTGAATCAAGACTAACCCCAGGGGCCTATGATTTCTCTGTGGTCTGAGGATACCAACCCAGTTCATCTACAAAGAGATTTCTAGATGGTTTTCACTGTAGATTATATCTTGAAGATCACCCAGAGCAGCAGAATCTCATATATGCTTTGTAACAGGTTCAGAAATGCAGTGAATCTCAAAATCCATGGGAACATCTAACAATAGGGTGCTCTATAATTCATACTTTTTACCCTAGTATTTTTCTTGCTCCTTCCATGAATATCACTGACTGAATAACAAATAAAACACATAAATTAGCATTGCTTACTTAAAAGGCATGAGAATTTTATTTTATTTTATTTTTTGAGACAGAGTCTCACTCTGTTGCCTGGGCTAGAGTGCCATGGGGTCAGCCTAGCTCACAGCAACCTCAAACTCCTGGGCTCAAGCGATCCTACTGCCTCAGACTCCCGAGTAGCTGGGACCACAGGCATGCGCCACCATGCCCAGCTAATTTTTTCTATATATCTTTAGTTGTCCAGCCAATTTCTTTCTATTTTTAGTAGAGACAGGGTCTCACTCTTGCTCAGGGTGTGCTCAAACAATCCTCCCTCCTCAGACTCCCAGAGTGCTAGGATTACACGCATGAGTCACCACACACGGCCGAGAATTTTAAATAATTCACCTTCTCAACAACTTTTTAAAAATCGTTATTGTCAGATAAAAGTATAAAGAGAAATTTAGATATATAATCCATAAAAAACACTGGTACTCCAACGGGGACGAGGATCATTATTGGTATTATTTCATCAGCTTATAAAAGCTAATGGGGAAAAAAAAAAATTTTTTTTTTTTTTTGAGACAAAGTCTTGCTGTGTTGCCCAGGCTAGAGTGCAGGGGTGTCCTCATAGCTCACTGCATCCTCAAACTCCTGGGCTCAAGCGATCCTCCTGCCTCAGCCTTCCCGGTAGCTTGGATTACAGATGCATGCCATGACGCCCAGCTAATTTTTCTATTTTTATTAGAGACGGGGTCTCACTCTTGCTCAGGCTGGTCTTGAACTCCTGAGCTCAAGGGATCCTTGTGCCTCAGCCTCCAAGCACGTTAGGATTACAGGTGTGAGCCACAATGCCAGGCAGAGAAAATTCTAATTCAGTAGATTCTCAGGTCTAAAGAATGTTAAGAATTCTCCCACAAAGGGCATAAAAAATAAAAGTCTTCCAGCACTTTGGGAGGTCCAGGAAGGAGGATCACTTGAGGCCAGGAGTTCTAGACTAGCCTGGGCAACATATTGAGATCTCATCTCTACAAAAAAATTTAAAAATTAGCCAGGCATGGTGTGACACGCCTGTAGTCCCAGATACTCAGGAGACTGAAGCAGGAGAATTGGTTGAGCCCAGGAGTTCAAGTCCAGCCTAGATGTCAGAGTGAGACCCTGTCTCTAAAAATAATTAAAATAAATAAAATTGAAAAACAAGGTCATATCACTCTATTATTTCATTTTAAAAAAATTTTTTTAGTGCCAAA
>NW_012136080.1:15064309-15065275 GCF_000956105.1 Propithecus coquereli
TCTATATATTTCTAAATTTCATACTATTTAAAAAATGAATTAATAACAATAACATATGTAAAGCCCTAGGCACTACCTGACATGAAGAACACATTTGATGGGAACCCATTCCCCATTCCACTAAGCCTATAACGTTCAGTGTTGGTGGTAACCAAACCCAAGATCCAGATTTCTGTCACTTGCAGCTGCTCCTCTTCTAGCACTGTTCAAACCTAAGAATTCTGACCATCCTCATGTCCCCACCACTTAAGGATTTTGCCTTTATCTCCAGATTCTAGGAAGAAAGAGACATCAGCAGCTACAGCAAAGATTTGTGATCTTGCTAAACTCTATTCACGACACCCTTGATGATATCTATATAGTTCCTGAATGACAGGAACTGGCTCTTGACTCTTTGTGTTCCACACGGTGTCTGATACACAACAGGCCCTCAGTAACTATTTGCTAAGTGATGAATAAATAAATGTATTATAGAGCTAAGCTACCAGTGGAAAATAAAGACTAAAGTTTAAAATCAGAGGCCAGGAGTTCGAGAACAGCCTGAGCAAACACTGTAGACCCCATCTCTACAAAAAATAGAAAAATTAGCTGGGCCTGGTGGCATGCTCCTATAGTCCCAGCTACTAAGGAGGATGTAGCAAGAAGACTGACTGAGCCCAGGTATTTGAGGTTGCAGTGAGCTATGATGATACCACTGTACTCTACCCTGGGCAATAGAGTGAGACCCTGTCCCAAAAAAAAAAAAGATTAAAATCAGGCTGGTGCTCATTGATTTTTCCTAGGCCCCTTCACAGCTTTAAAGAAACAAGTCTCTCTTGAGTGTGCAGGAGCAAGCAGAAAGACGGCTTCAAGGATTGCTTTAAAAATCTTTTCTCACAAAAATGACAGATTTGTAGTCACGAGCTATATATAATAACCACCACTCTTAATAATCCTTAAAACTTTGAGTAAAAAATTTAGATCCTG
>NW_012136080.1:15066571-15069057 GCF_000956105.1 Propithecus coquereli
GCTTGAGCCCAGGAGTTTGAGGTTGCTGTGAGCTAGGCTGATGCCACGGCACTGTAGCCAGGGCAACAGAGCCAGACTCTGTCTCAAAAAAAAAAAAAAAATACATAAACAAAAAATACCCAACATGTACCTATACAGTTCAGTGAATTATTGGAAAGCAAACATCTATTGCAAAGCAAATCACTATCCAGGTCAAGAAACAGAACACTGCCAGCATCTCAGGAGACTGCTTGGATGTTCCTTGCAGAAAGCAACCTTTTCCCTCTCCCTAACCTCCCACCTCCAATCTGACTTATTTGGTAAGCTCTTTTTTGTTTTTTAATCATTTTCAGTAACAGTACAGGAGTGAAGCAAATATCCACATAATTCCAGCTAACTGGATACATTTTTACACCTATCATCCACATACATACTTTAGACAAAAGTCCCATTGTCTGGATGACTGCTTCTGTGTCTCACACCAGTGGTGATGGGTCCAACGGACAAACTGGGGTATGTGCTTTTGAACGTCAACAAATTTTCCTTCCAGAAATGGTAACCAATCAATACTGATTCTTGTTTACAACTAACATCATGACAATCAGGAATGACTGTGTAGCAAAGGATACCCACATGTAACTGCAGTGAGAGTGAGTCATGAGCCAAATTGTAAAAGTGTGCGGTGTTGCTGGTGAGTAACTAACCAACAGCCCTCACATCTAGGAACTGAACCAGTGCCAGAAAGCCATCTGGATAGCAAACAGTAACACGAGAAGAATTTTAAATAGCTTACAGCTGTAGAAAAAGCACTACTCAAGGCTCTGAACCTTTTAGTTATTTCTGTCTGCTGTCATATTGAAAGTAAGTTTTAATACATAAAAATTAAATGAGTATCCTATAAAGGCTGCCATTTCCCCCAAGCCATTTCAGGATTACTCCTTTGCACACTGATTTAAGTTTGGTATGTACAAGTATTTATCATTTGTTTTAAACCTTTCCCTTGGAGACCAATTTTCCTCCTAAGCTATCCAGCCATGAATGACAAAATGCTTCGTGTGTAGCTTTCATTTCTCTCTTACTACTGACGGTAAAGAGGGGAAGGAGAGCTAAAAAAAAAAAATTGAAGAGGTATCTGTCCTTGGTGCCAATTCTTCTTTCACTGCCTATTCTCTCTAGAGGACATGGTAAGCTAGGAGAGGCAGGCTGACAATATTTTCTCAGTGTTAGGCCTTGATCAAGGAGAAGAGAAGGAATTGCAGAGGGACAAGGAAGGAGAAATTATTGGACTTCGAGTTAATGAATATTTAGTAAGCACTTATTCTGTTTAAGATACCATATCACACACTTGATTGAGGGATGAGGGGATCACAAAAATAAAACATGGAGCAGTCTGCATCCCAGCCTATACCAGAGTACTTAGGTCTGCTGAAACAGACAAGTGGGAGGCATGTCTATTCTGTTTCGTTCAGATGGTGCTCATTCTTTTACTATTGAGGGGAATAATACACAGGGAAAGACAGCAAAGGCTTGCCATGACTGGTAGCAGTGTTTTCTACGTCGACTTCTCAGAGCCTCAACCATAAGAGATGAGGATGAAATACTGGGAGAGGAAAGTACTTGCCTGAATTTTACAAGGGTGTGGGATGGCAGTGTGTGAAGATCAGGATACCTCACCTATAAAGTTGAGGTAGCACCACAGTATCACTGTTATGAAACTCCCTCATTGCATCACTGCCCCAGTCTACAACCTGTGCACATGGAATGAGTACTGAAAGTTACATGGTTTGGAGTATAACAATTAATCATGTGACTGTGTCTAAGAGCCAAAAAAAAATCTGAAATCTTTGTCTGTTTATGCTTTAAATTCAGCTTCTGGATACTGTACTATATTCAATGTGTAACATTACTCTATAATAAACCTCAAATATAGCATTCTTTTAAATACAGATTAATTTTTTTTTATACCACACACACCCCACACATACACACCACATGCACACATACCACACACACCTCTCAACAAACACACCCTCACCACACACAAACCCAAATACAGATGAAGTTTTGACTCTCCTCTTAATTCTTAATACACCATTTCAAATGTTGCTTTGTTGGGGAGTAGGGTTTTCATTTTACTAATTTAAACCACCCACATTGCTTACTTTCACAAATGAATTTTTGACTAAGAACAAAAAGCCGGAAAATGACATCAGTATCCATTTCACCATAATTAAAGTGCCAAAATAATTTATTATAAAATATATCTCCTGATTGAATGTAGCTACTAAAACAAACCTACACTTGTTCTCAATTTTTTTTAAGTAGTAGCAACCATTAGAGGTCCATTTGACTTTACTTTTCAATTCTAAAACTTACACTATCTGGAAATTGTGGAAATACTCTCAAGGGATTAAAATGTATTGGAT
The DNA here is from genome assembly GCF_000956105.1 of Propithecus coquereli. Classification (NCBI taxonomy): domain Eukaryota; kingdom Metazoa; phylum Chordata; class Mammalia; order Primates; family Indriidae; genus Propithecus; species Propithecus coquereli. The sequence continues at coordinate 15,068,977 of NW_012136080.1, forward strand.
AGAGCTGGAACGCATTCTACTAAGTGAAGTATCCCAAGAATGGAAAAACAAGCACCACATGTACTCACCATCAAATTGGTA
>NW_012136080.1:15069107-15070266 GCF_000956105.1 Propithecus coquereli
CTCCTCTCACCACTCCCTTCCTGAAGCCCAGTTTAATAGGATTTAGGACAAGGGAAGTGTCACTAATTGTTAAGCCTATTTCAATCAATGGTTGACAATAATCATGTTTTAGGGTAAAAATGATTATTTCTCTAAATAGCTACAATTAATAGGACAAAGACTTACTATCAATATTTAGTAGATAATATAGAGACCTTCTTGATGGACAGGCAGAGTCACTCATGCCTGTAATCCCAGCACTTTGGGAGGCCTAGGCAGGAGGATCACTTGAGGCCAGGAGTTGGAGACCAGCCTGGGCACCCCTGTCTCTACAAAAAAAATTTAAAAATTAGCCAGGCATAATGGCATGCACCTGTAGTCCTAGCCACTTGGGAGACTGAGGTGGGAGGATTGCTTGAGCACAGAAATTCAAGGCAGCAGTGAGCTATGACGGCACCAGTGTACTCGAGCTTAGGCAACAGAACAAGATACTATCTCAAAAAAAAAAAATTTATATATATATATATATATACACACACACACACACACACACAAACTATTATGTACCTATAATAATTTAAAATAAAGAATTTTTAAATATATACATATGCAGGGAAAGAAACAGAGAGACAGAGACTTTAGTCTTTGCAGATACAGCTAAGGAAATTTCCCCTAGATAATAGGAAAGTACTTTTGTTTTTAACCTTTTGTTGTTTTGTTTTTGAGATAGCACCTTGCTCTGTTGCCCAGGTTAGAGTACTGCAGCATGATCGCAGCTCACTGCAACCTCAAACTCCTAGGCACAAGTGATCACCCTGCCTCAGCCTCCTGAGTAGCTCAGACTACAGGTGCATGCCACCACACTCAGCTAATTTTTCATATTTTGTAGAGACAGGTCTTCCAATGTTGCTCAGGCTGCTCTCGAACTCCTGGCCTCAAGCAATCCTCCCGCCCCAGCCCCGCAAAGTGCTAGAATTACAGGCCTGAGCCACCTTGCCTTGACTTTAAACATTTTTGTTTAAAAAAATACATAAACAGGCCCGGCGCGATGGCTCACGCCTGTAATCCTAGCACTCTGGGAGGCCGAGGCGGGCGGATCGCTCAAGGTCAGGAGTTTGAGACCAGCCTGAGCAAGAGCGAGACCCCATCTCTACTAAAAACAGAAAGAAATTATCTGGAC
>NW_012136080.1:15077641-15079387 GCF_000956105.1 Propithecus coquereli
TGGTAGAGTGCAGTGGCAACATCATACCTCACTGCAACATCAAACTCCTGGGCTCAATCCTCCTGCTTCAGCATCCTGAGTAGCTGGGACTACAGTTGTGTGCCACCACGTCTGGCTAACTTTTTCTGGTTTTAGTAGAGATGGGGTCTTGCTTTTGCTCAGGCTGGTCTTGGAACTCCCGACCTCAAGCAATCCTCCCATCTCAGCCTCCCAGAGTGCCAGGATTACAGGCATGAGCCACCAACTCCGGCAAGACTGCTTTTCCTTTTCCAGTTATGGTATTGTGGCTGGGCACTTGGCAGACTGCACATTCCAATTTCCTGTGCAGTTAGAAGCAGCCATGTACTAAGTTCTCTCCAGTGGAATGTTGAGTGGAAAAGACCCGGGCCACTTCAGGTCAAGGCTTTTAAGAAAGTTGGTGTGCTACTTATACCTCCTCTTTCCTCTTCTCACTCTCAATATTCCCCTTCCATATCTATGGGAGGACGGGTGACTACTCTGTTACACCACTGGTCATAGAAGATGACAGTCACAAGATGGAAGAAACCGCTTGGAAGAGAACCACCCACCAAAGAGGACCATCTACCCTCACTGTTCCATGAATGAGAAATAAATGTCTATTGTGTTTGAACTATTATTCATTTTCATTCTGTTACAGAAATTTGGGCTTTACTATCATATTTAGTTAAACACAGTCTAGGTAGCTGCCAGGCCGTGATCAAAATCCACACATCCTCCCTCAGTAAAAGTCAGTCCACCATCATTGCGTTTTCCTTATCACCCTTCTCATCCAAAAAGAACTGTGAAGAGAAGTGGGGGGTAAAACTGATGAGACTACCATTACGGCACCAGCAAATTATTCACTTCCACTGAAACTCAACAGCTTTCATCCTTATTCGTTACTTGGCACAATGTATTTTAGCATTCCCTGGTAGAAATTAACACACTGACAGCTCTCTTTCTCCTCTTACCATTTTCTGACTAGATCATATTTTCACAAACAATTGTAGAGGCACAAAGTATACAAATTTGAGGCAGGTAAAGCCAAGATGGTGATATTTTAAGAGACTTGAAGGAAGAGAAGAAATTAACTAAGCCGCAAAGAAAGAACATATGCAAAGACCTGAGAAGCCTTAAGCATTCGATGAATTCAAAGAAGACATTAAGAACATAAAGAGTCAGAGAACAAAGGCTGAATAGTAATAGAGAGTCTGGCTAGATCCAGATCCTCCTAGGTCATAATTAGGTGTTGCTCCTGATGCAAAAAAAACAAGAAGAGACCCAAGGAAGAGTGGTTAAGTAGATGAAAAAAAAAAAAGAAAGAAAGAAAAACCAACCAAATAGGCCTGGTGCAGTGGGCACTGTGGCTCATGCCTATAATCCCAACACTATGGCTATGATCATGCCACTTGCCCTCCAGACTGGATAACAGAGCAAGACCCTATCTCAAATAAATAAATAAATAAATAAACAGATAAATAACAATTTTTACAACTTACAGTGTGAAAATGAATATATAAAGAACATAACTCAACAGTAAAATGGGCAAAATAATTAAATGGACATTTCCCAGAAGCCCAAATGACCCACAAACATATGGAGGAAAATGTTCAATCTTAGTAGGAGATACATCAAGGAAATGTAAATTAAAACCATACCAAGATGCCATTTCATAGATCACTGCTGGTGGGAGAAAAAAGTGATTTACCCCCTTCCAAAACAGTTTGGCATCAAAAATTCCATTAT
>NW_012136080.1:15079437-15081240 GCF_000956105.1 Propithecus coquereli
TGATCAACACATAAGTGCACATATAAGAATAACATCTATTGGATGTCGGGCAGGGGAGCGGGGGAGGAGGGGACGGGTATATGCATACACAAAGAGTGCGATGCGCACCATCCGAGGGACGGATGCACTTAAAACTCGGACTTTGCGGGGGAGAGGAGGGGAGGCAAGGGCAACATACGTAACCTAAACATCTGTACCCCCATAATATCCTGAAATAAAAAAAAAAAAAGAAGAAGAAAAAATGTATTGGATAAAACATTAGCAATGAAACGAAGGTTTAAGAATCTAAATAACCTAACAGAGTATTGAAACCTAGCTCAAAAAGACATGTAATTATATGATAAAGAGCTCTGTTGTCATGACCTTTAGTGATTTTAAAACATGGTCACAAAGTCCTTTTACATTCTTCCCATAGAGAGCTGAGGACCATGTTTCCTCTCCTTGAATCTGAGGTCTATGATGGCTTGACCAATTGAATACAGCAGAGGTAATGCTCTACCAATTTCCACACCCAAGTTTAAAAAGCTACAGCTTCCATTTGCTATCTCTTAAGACACCTGCTTGTGAGATGCTCACTCTTACAAGGTAGCCGCCATGCAATAAGAAACAAAGCTAAGGACTCCTGGAGAGGCCATGAGTAGGTGTTTGACCAACCCAGCTGACAGCCAACACCAAGAGCCAGACTTCTGAGTGAACAAACCTTCCATAACTCCATCCCTCAGAATTCAAGTTTCTCCACCTAGACCAAAGAAAAGTTGACCCTGCTGTACCCCATCCAAACTCCTGACCACAGAGCCTGGGCAAAACAACATGGATGTTTTACACCACTAAGTTTTGGGATGGTTTATTACAGCAAAAGATAAGTGCAGCAGACCTATGAGATGGAGATCAAATATGCAACTACTTCAGCCAGGAGTTAATTCATTGTATCTTAAAAACATATATAGATACATACATACATACACACACACACACACACACACACACACACGCTTCTTTATGTATATACATAATTCTTTATATCTCTGAACCTTTTAGTTATTTCTGTCTGCTGTCATATTGAACGTAAGTTTTAATACATAAAAATTAAATGAGTATCCTATAAAGGCTGCCATTTCCCCCAAGCCATTTCAGGATTACTCCTTTGCACACTGATTTAAGTTTGGTATGTACAAGTATTTATCATTTGTTTTAAACCTTTCCCTTGGAGACCAATTTTCCTCCTAAGCTATCCAGCCATGAATGACAAAATGCTTCGTGTGTAGCTTTCATTTCTCTCTTACTACTGACGGTAAAGAGGGGAAGGAGAGCTAAAAAAAAAAAATTGAAGAGGTATCTGTCCTTGGTGCCAATTCTTCTTTCACTGCCTATTCTCTCTAGAGGACATGGTAAGCTAGGAGAGGCAGGCTGACAATATTTTCTCAGTGTTAGGCCTTGATCAAGGAGAAGAGAAGGAATTGCAGAGGGACAAGGAAGGAGAAATTATTGGACTTCGAGTTAATGAATATTTAGTAAGCACTTATTCTGTTTAAGATACCATATCACACACTTGATTGAGGGATGAGGGGATCACAAAAATAAAACATGGAGCAGTCTGCATCCCAGCCTATACCAGAGTACTTAGGTCTGCTGAAACAGACAAGTGGGAGGCATGTCTATTCTGTTTCGTTCAGATGGTGCTCATTCTTTTACTATTGAGGGGAATAATACACAGGGAAAGACAGCAAAGGCTTGCCATGACTGGTAGCAGTGTTTTCTACGTCGACTTCTCAGAGCCTCAACCATAAGAGATGAGGATGAAAT
>NW_012136080.1:15092985-15096164 GCF_000956105.1 Propithecus coquereli
TCAGCCTAGCTCACAGCAATCTCAAACTCCTGGGCTCCAGCAATCCTCCTGCCTCAGCTTCCAGAGTAGCTGGGACCACAGATGCATATCACCACGTCCAGCTAATTTTTTCTATTTTTAGTAGAGATGGGGTCTCACTCTTGCTCAGGCTGGTCTTGAATTCCTAACCTCAAGCGATCCTTGTGCCTCGGCCTCCCAGAGTGCTAGGATTACAGGTGTGAGCCACCTCGCCCTGCCTTATTTCTGTATCTTAATGACAACTAAAAACAAGGTGCAAATCCTAAAAACAGCACTCATCACCATCCGACATATCATCCAGTCAGCCCTCTGTGGGTTCCACATCTATGGATCCAACCAACTGTGATCAAAAAAATATTGGGGGAGGGAGGCTGTACTTGTACTAAACACCTACTGACTTTTTTCTTGTCATTATTCCCTAAATAATACAATAAATATTTACATAGTATTTACATTGTATTAGGTTGTTATAAGTAATCTAGAAATGATTTAAAGTATATGAGAAGATATGCACAGATAGTATGCAAATACTATGACATCTTGTATCAGGGACTTGAGCATCCCTGGACTTTGGTATCCTCGGGGGTCTTGGAACCAATCCTCCACAGATACCAAGGGACAACTGTATATCTTTCCCACCCTCATTAGAATATTAACTCCATGAGAAAAGGGCATCTGTTTATGTACTGAATCTACCATGAGTGATGGCTTACACCTGCAATCTTAGCATTTTGGGAAGCCAAGGCGGCAAGATCACTTGAGGTCAGGAATTTGAGACCAGCCTAAGCAACAGACGAAATCCCATCCCCACAAAAAATAGAAAAATTTAGCCGGGCATGTTGGTGTGCACCTGTAGTCCCAGCTACTAAAAAGGCTGAGGCAGGAGGATTACTTGAACCCAGGAATTTAGATTGCAGCGAGCTTTGATTAGGCCTCTGCCCTCAGGCCCAGGTAACAAAGCAAGACCCTATCTCCAAAACAAAAAAAAATTTACTGAATAAACCATGGCTTCCAGTCCCTCCATGCATCCTCTCCCACAGATAGTATCAAATTTCTTATTTCCACCTAAAAGGTTATGCTAGCTAAATTCACACTGCCTGCCATATCATGATAGCTCATCTCAAACTGGGCCTTTACTATTGCTCAGTAATCCTTTCTACTCTATCCTGGAATCACATTAAGTTTTTCCACCATCATCTCTGGCCTGGTCAGTTACAACAGCCTCTTAACTGACCTTCCTGCTTCCACTTTGCACCTACAATCCATCTTCAATAAAGCAGCCAGAGGAATCTCTAAAGCATATATCACATTATGACACTTTTAAGATTGAAACATCCGAAAACTTCAAGTCTAAACTCTTTACCATGGCCACAGGGTCCTACTTGGCCTGATCCTGCCTACTTCTTCAACCTTATTTAATGACAATATGGTCTTCATCCACCCCGTTGCAGGCACACATGAATTCTTTCCATTCCTCATTTCTATTCCATAGCTCATTCCCACCTGGAGATTTTCACTTAGCTCAATCTTCAAGTGGCTAGATTCTTGTCTTTCACACCTTACCCTAATGTCACCTCCTCAGAAGTAGCCAACCAGTTACTCTACCAACTCCCTTATTTTAATTCTTTTCATAGTACAGTACAATTTAGTATTTTTCTTGTTCACTTCAACGACTAGCTCCATGAGAATAGTGATCTTGTCTATAAAGAATGCCTGGCACAATGCAGATGTTCAATAAATATTTTATAAATTTGGTAGTTACCCTACAATGTTTTTCCTAAATGTTTTCTTATTCCAGGATCCCGACCCCACCACTGATGAACTACATTCCTAATAGATAACCTCAATCCCTTTTCTTAAAAAAGTAGGGAGGTTTTCTTCCTCTTTGCCTAAAAATTTCTTGATTCACCCTCTCTTCCATCTCTGGTTTCTAAGCAGAAAGGTTGCTACTCTTTTGTAAGAGTTAAGCCTTCTCTCCACGTCGTTGATCTCAAATGCTTTTACCTCCTCAGGGCAAAAAATTAATTATTCTCTTTAATAGTTAAGCTACTCTAATAGATCATTCCCTTTTACCTAAAATATTCTACTCGTTAATGCTAAAATATCTAGCAAGCAAGATAAACAAACCCAGGCAGGGAATGTCTGTCCTGTTAACAGTATAAGTAGGGTAGACCACATTATTTTTTGTCCATACCAGTAAACTTGAGAATAAAAGAGGGCATTAAAAATAGCTGGAGGTCGGGCTTGGTGGCTCAAGCCTGTAATCCTAGCACTCGGGGAGGCTGAGGCAGGAGGATCACTTGAGGTCAGGAGTTGGAGACCAGCCTGAGCAAGAGCGAGACCCCATCTCTACTAAAAATAGAAAGAAATTAGCCGGACAAAAATAGAAAAACTTAGCTGGGCGTGATGGCACATGCCTGCAGTCCCAGCTACTCAGGAGGCTGAGGCAGGAGGATCACTTGAGCCCAGGAGTTTGAGGCTGCTGTGAGCTAGGCTGATGCCATGGCACACTAGCCTGGGCAACAGAGCAAGACTCTGTCTAAAAAAAAAAAAATAGCTGGGCATTAATTGATCTACAAGAGTCTTTGAACCAGGATATATGGTCACTCTAACTATAACTCCAGTGCTTAAGAAAGTGATGACTACATTCTAAGTACCTATTACATATCGGTTTAAAATGAATTAAGACCTAAAATATTCAGACTTTATCACCTACTCTTCACTCTATTGCAAGGTGATTTTCAGCCATAAACATCCTCCTAAAATGGCCTCTGCTGGGGTCATCAATGACCTCCTAACTGCCAAATCTGAAGAAAGTTTCTTCAGTTTTCAATTAACCTCTCTAAAACCTTTTAACACTCCGACCCTCCTCTCTTCATGAAGCACTGTTCTTAGCTCTGTGGTTAAACATAATCCTAAATATTAGACTATCTTAAAACAAGGCCTAGGATTCTCTCACCCCACTCCCACCCCCATCTCACGGATTAACTGAAATATTTAGAATCTAACCCATATTCACATTTTCTTTCTATAATATATTTAACTTCTGGAAAAATAATACAAGTAATTAAAAATACAAAATTGGATACTTACCTCAAAATGATAGCCCCCATTTCAGTCTTTTAGGAAAACAGATGGCATTACTTATTTTTTAAAAGTGA
>NW_012136080.1:15096214-15098232 GCF_000956105.1 Propithecus coquereli
AAAAAAAAAAAAAAAGCCAATATAGCTCATTTAATTATCTTGTCCTATCCTGGAGATAAAAGTTCATGCCTACTATTCAAAACACACAGCTTTCTCCTGAGCCAGGTGAAGCTACTTCGTCCCGCAACCCAAGCCAAGTTACATAGACACAGTACCTTAAGTTTATGGCAAGGCGTACTTCTTAAGATTTCTTTCTCAGAGGGGAGCAGTGGCTCACGCCTATAATCCTAGCACTCTGGGAAGCCGAGGCGGGAGGATCTCTTGAGGTCAGGATTTCAAAACCAGCCTGAACAAGAGTGAGACCCCCATCTCTACTAAAAATAGAAAAAATTAGCCAGGCATGCTGGTGCACACCTGTAGTCCTAGCTACTCAGGAGGCTGAGGCAGGAGAATCACTTGAGTCCAGGAATTTGAGGTTGCTGTGAGCTAGGCTGATGCCATGGCACTCTACCAAGGGTGACAGAGTGAGACTCTGTCTCAATCAATATTTTTAAAAAAAGATCTCTTTTTAAGGTCCCAGAATTTTAGCTCCAGTGAGAATGTCTCACTAAAATTTAACTAGAAGACAACTTTCTTTACCAATTCTGATCTTGTAGCAGAGAATAAGAATTTGTACTGCTTCTAAAACTACTGGAAAACAGTCTATGATAAACATTCTTTTAAGGAAATATACTTAAAACATTCCATTGCTCAAAACCACAGGTACACTATTAAACCAAATCCAGGCAAGGCTGTGGAGAAATTGGAATCCTTGTTTATTGCCGGAAGAAATATAAAATGGTATAGCCACTGTGGAAGACGGTATGATTGTTCCTCAAAAAATTAAACCATATGATCCAACAATCCCACTTCTGGGTATATACCCAAAAGAAATAAAAGCAAGGATTCAAACAGATTCGAACACTAGTGTTCACAGCAGCATTGTTCAAAATAGCCAAAAGGTGGAAACAGCACAAGTGTTACCATCAACAAATGAATGGATAAACAAAATGTGATATGTACATGCAATAGAATATTATTCAGCCTTTAAAAGGAATGAAATTCTGATACATGTTATAACATGGATGCACCTTAAAAACATTAGGCCAAGTGAAATAAGTCAGAAACAAAAGGACAAATATTGTATGATTCTGCTCATACAAGGCTCCTAGAGTAGAAAAGTCAAATTCATAGAGACAGAAAATAGAACAGTGGTATCAGAGACTAGAGAGAAGGGGCAATGGGAAGTTATTATTTAATGGGTATGGAGTTTTGGTTTGGGATGATGAAAAAATTCTGGAGATGAATAGTGGTAATGTATTTAATGCCACTGAATAGTACACTTAAAAATGGTTAAAATGGTAAATTTCACATTATGTTTATTTTACCACAATTTTTTTAAAAACCCAAATCCAAAACAACTCATTCAATAGGAACTACAGGCCCTCTGTGCCTCCAACTCACCTTTCTCTACTCTTCCTACCTCCCTCTGCTATTCAAAATCTGTTTTATTGTATACCCTCTTCTCTTATCACCTTCAGATACTTCAAACACCTGGCATCATGGTTCTTTAGCCACAAGTTACACCTCCCAGCCATATTCTTGCCTTTCACTCTCCCATATCCTCACTCCTGGATCTTCATCCCCATCATCACACAGGAAAAAACCCAAAGGCCTGACCATGGTCTACAACTTGACTCGAGCCTCTACCACCTTCACAATGCTGATGTCAGCTCCTACTACCTCCTTCCTCACTCCATTCCCACCACAATGGCCCTCTTACTACTCCTAGAACACAGCAAGCACAGTCCAGCCTCAGAGCCTTTGTATTTAAGTTTCTTCGGTCCAGAATGTTCCACCTACCCTATCTAAGATATCTACATGGCCTACTTCCTTACTTCATTTAGAGTTGTCAGCTCAAATGTCACCTAATCAGAGAGCTTTCTTAACTATACCTTACAAAATAATAAATTTACCCTTCCCATCAATGTCTGTCTACTTTCCGTAATATATTTCTGTATCTTTTTTTTTTTTTTTTT
>NW_012136080.1:15098282-15099493 GCF_000956105.1 Propithecus coquereli
CCACTGTACTCTAGCTGGGATGACAGAGCAAGACCCTGTCTCAAACAGACAAATAAATAAATAGAATATCTGGATCCTTTCTGAAAATAACGTGTTTTTCTAATTAAATTTTAAATATTGTAAATTTCATAAAATTACACTTAAAATGTACTCTATGTATTATGCATAAAATTAGTAACCCTCCACATAAACAAAGCTATATTTAACAACATATGCGACTATTTAACATGTTCTTATATTGAAAAACTGTATTGACATCAACAAGGCAGTCGTTTATATTGCCGTTTATGTATAACTTCCTCTATCATGTGGCAGTCAAAAGGCTGAGATGCTTGTAGCAAAGAAAACAGTTTTGAAAGGTCATGCGATGCAGACAGCCAGAATTTCTTTCACAATTATCCTTAGTGTTATGAACTAAAATAAAATCTTAAGCCCCCACAGCGGACTGAATGGACCTCCTCTTGGCCAAGGGGACCCAGAAATACCCTAATGCTGAGTAGCTGGCCCTGAGAAGTGAGGTCTACAGGCCTCCTCATGCCCCCCTTCCTTCTTGGAGATATCCTTTGTAACTCATTAACAAGCTTAAACCACACCTGTAGGTTATCAATTTACTTAATGGATCACTTTAGTCAGGGTATATGTCCCTTGGCTAGTCTCTGATTAACAGACTTCCTAATCTTAAAACATTCCAAGCCTTTAGACAAAGCTTCATTTCTTTAACCAATTACAAATCAAAGAATCTTTAAGGCCCGGGCAGGTGGCTCACACCTGTAATCCAGAGGCTGAGGTGGGAGGATCACTTGAGGTCAGGAGTTCAAGACCAGCCTTAGTAAGAGTGAGACCCCCGTCTCTACTAAAAATAGAAAGAAATTAGCCAGACAACTAAAAATATAAAAAATTAGCCGGACGTGGTGGTGCAGGCCTGTAGTCACAGCTACTCGGGAAGCTGAGGCAAGAGGATCACTTAAGCACAGGAGTTTGAGGTTTCTGTGAGCTAGGCTGATGCCACAGCACTCTAGCCCAGGTGATAGAGCGAGACTCTGTCTCAAAAAGAATCTTTAAACCCACCTGTAATCTGTGATGTCCCCCTTGAGATATCCTGCATTTTACAAGACCAAACCAATGTATGCCTTCCATGTATTGACTTATGACTTTACATGTAATTCTGGTCTCCCTGAAATATATTAATATAAAACCAAACTGTAACCCAA
>NW_012136080.1:15104862-15110159 GCF_000956105.1 Propithecus coquereli
TTTTAATTCCATGGGAATCTATTACTACTCTACACAGATAGTAAATAAAGAAACCAAAATGGGGCCTAAATACTATCAACATACACACACAATGACAAGAACCATTCTTTTGCCATCTCCAGAACTGAGACCCCAGCATTGTCCATCTAACTGAAGTTTTGCAGCGTGGCCATGTCCATCTGGCTTGCTTAAGTCATCAACCTAAGATCTCTAACACTAGTCCCCTTGAAAAAGGATATCTTCTCCATAATTCCATTTTGCTACTCTCAGAGTCAGGGTCATCTTCTTCTCCCCTAGCTATATAAAGCGTCATGTATCTTCTGAACAAAAGCCTCACCAAGCCTGGCATGGTGGCACATGCCTGTAGTCCCAGCCAGCTACACAGGAGGCTGCAGGAGAATCCCTTGAGCTCAGGAGTTCAATAGTACACTGGGCAACATAATGAGACTCCATCTCTTATTATTACTTTTTAAAGCCACACCTAAGAGTTCTCTCACTGTCATCTAGACCAGGGGTAGTCTTTTCTCCTTACTAGCAATTCACCCTTAACAACTAAGTCAAGGTCTAATAAATAACGAAGCACCCAGCGTTTGCCACCAATAATATCTTCTCCTTAAACTAAAATTGTGAGGTTAACTCCTGTCGTGAATTGTGCTCCATAGTGAATTATAAACATCATCCATCTTTCATTTACCTAAAATATAAAATGCTTCTTGATTAAATTCTGGCAACACTAGGATTAAGTATTAGAGTCTAAGCCTTTGGTGTCTGTGCAGATGCTGTTCATCCCAGTACCCTGTTCCTTAGGCCAGCTCCTATGCACCTGCACCAGCTCAGGCAACATTTTTTCTAGACCTTTTCCTGATCTCCCAAAGCCTAATCCCATGGGATCCTATTGTGACTTGTATGTACCTCATTAGTTAGAGTGTGTTACAAATATTGATTTGCTTGTCTCTGCTACTGGACTGCGGATACTTCAGGACAAGGAAAAAAAATCATATATTTACAATCCAAGTACCTAGCAAAGTACCTCAGCATATGGCAGGTGATCAAAAATGTTCATTGAATAAATCAAAGTAACACATAAGCAAATTATGAGTACAGCTGAAATCCCACTTAATGTTTTGCTTAACCCTAAAGGCATTTTACTTTTCAGTCCTCATTTTGGAGAAATACCTATTATAAGGCATATTTTTCCTTAGTGACATGTATTAATAACTTAAATATAAAGTTTTCATACAACTAAAACATTAAAACAACTGAAAATATTAAGAACTCAATCACCTCATAAGTGTTAAGTAAAACTGTATAAAAAGTATGCATACCTATTAAAAGGGAATACAGAAAACAATAGCTGATCTAAGTGATAAATTCTTATGATCTTTTGTTCATTTTTTCTTATTTAAAGAAATCATGAGATACAAAGAATGACAAAAAATAAAGCATAGCTGGGTATAGTGGCTCATGCCTGTAATCCTAGCACTCTGGGAAGCCGAGGTGGGAGGATTGCTTGAGGTCAGGAGCTTGAGACCAGCTTGAGCAAGAGCGAGACCCTGTCTTTAAAAATAGAAAAAATTAGCTGGGTGTTGTGGTGTGCGCCTGTAGTCCCAGTACTTGGGAGGCTGAGGCAGGAGGATCGCTTAAGCCCAGGAGTTTGAGATTGCTGTGATCTAGGCTGACGCCACGGCACTCTAGCCTGGGTAACAGAAACTCTGTCTCAAATAAATAAACAAACAAACAAATGAAGTATATAATATTTCCTAAGAAGGTAGATATGGTTATGGGGTCAGACATTTCTCCACATACTGTCCCAAACACTGCTACTAACCTATATGTTTTTTATCATTGTCCTAAGGGGCCTGAGGAAGAGGAAAAGAAAACAAAGAACAGAAAAATCAACTATTCACATATACCCAAGAACTGTATGGCAGGTGATAATAATTTGGGATGGGTTTTCAAATTTTATCAAATACTAGTAAAAATTGAGAACCAAGGAGAAACTAAACTTTAAGATTCTTAAATAGGATAGTGGCGGTAGCTCACGCCTGTAATCCTAGCACTTCAGGAGGCTGAGGCAAGAGGATCATATGAGCCCAGGAGTTTGAGGTTGCAGTGAGCTATGACAAGGCCACTGCACTCTAACTCAGGCAACAGAGTGGGACCCTGTCTCAAAAAAATAAAAAGTAAAATAAAACAGAAATGCATAAAGGAAAAATCTTATCATAAACTGACAGCAATGCCAGAAGTAGAATAAAGAATACATTCAGACCTGGTATGACCACACTAGATCAGACATTTACAAAGTTCAGCCCTGAGGGAACGAGGAAAGCAGATCTTAAAGAATATCTTAAACTACAAGCAAATACCCACTGCTCCAGTCTTCCGACTAAATAAAAAGTATCCACCTCTGCACAGAGACAATTAGACCATGGTTTATAAAAAGGTAAGGGCCTGAAAGGGCCTGATGGGGCCTGACGCGGTGGCTCACACCTATAATCCTAGCACTCTGGGAGGCCGAGGTGGGAGGATTGCTTGAGCTCTTGAGTTTAGGAATTTGAGACCAGGCTGAGCAACAGCAAGACCCCGCAACTACTAAAAACAGAAAAATTAGCTCTGTAGTCCCAGCTACTTGGGAGGCTGAGGCAGGAGGATCACCTGAGCCCTGGAGTTTGAGGTTGCAGTGAGCTATGATGTTGCCAACACAATCTACCCAGGGCAACAGAGCAAGACCCTGTGCCAAAAAAAAAACAAAGGGTGGGGGCCGGGCGCGGTGGCTCACGCCTGTAATCCTAGCACTCTGGGAGGCCGAGGCGGGTGGATCGCTTGAGCTCAGGAGTTCGAGACCAGCCTGAACAAGAGTGAGACCCCCCTCTACTAAAAAAAAAAAATAGAAACAAATGATCTGGACAACTAAAAAAAACATATACAGACAGAAAAAATTAGCTGGGCATGGTGGCACATGCCTGTAGTCCCAGCTACTCGGGAGGCTGAGGCAGAAGAATTGCTTGAGCCCAGGAGTTTGAGGTTGCTGTGAGCTAGGCTAACGCCATGGCACTCACTCTAGCCAGGGCAACAGAGTGAGACTCTGTCTCAAAAAAAAAAAAAGGGTGGGGATGGGGAGGTGGTGTTAAGGTAGGGAGTGCCAGCAACTCATGACAAAGCACACAAGTAAGTATTCTCAGCTTATGATATTTGTATATATGAAATTTTGTCAAATTAGAATGTGAAAAACATACTTTCCTGTCTTTACTTGCATTGGTTTTTAAATCAATGCCTCCTTACATTTCTATGAATGACCCCTATCCTCCCAATTCAAGTAAACACCAACATAATAACATTATTGAAATAGGAAACATATTTGTCTCTCTTGCTTATTATACCTGGCCTAGTACCTTGATGCTCAACTAATATATTTAGATTTGTTCATTAACTGGGTATCTAAATAAGCACTTGGCCCAAAATAAAATAAACCCTTTTGCAGTAAAGTCTTCGGATGAGGTTACAGCAAGGTGTAATACTAGCCAAGACAAGAGAGTAGTGAAAGAACAGCCTTAATAGTGAAATAATAGAAAAATTATTTAACTCATAGTAAAGGCTAAAATCAATCACATGAGCTCTTTCTCTGCTCTCTTTCTCTCTCTCTCTCTCTCTCTCTCTCTCTCTTTCTCTCTCTCTCTCTCTCTCTCTCTCCCTTGCTGACAGGCCAGTTTTCACATCTGAAAAGAGCCCAACAGACAGAAAGGAACTGTAAATCTTTCTCTTTACATTCCTCAGAAACTGCATTTTAGAATTTGCTTTTTACAGCCCTAAGAAGTTCCAGAAAGGACAGTGGGGAGTGTAAACTTCGGGCCTCAGTTCCTGCCCGAAACTCTATCTCAAGGGCAGAATCAATGATCAGGATCAGGATCAGGATCACCATCAATAAGCCTGTCTCCAGAGGAAAGGCAGCTGCTTCAGTCATCTGTTATCTCCCTGGTTGCTGAGAAGGAGAGAAGGAGCAGATACAGCAGTTGACAGTACCCTGTTAATTTGACTATAGCCATAAATCATCTTCGCCCCTTCTGCAACCCCTAAATAAAAGGCCTGAACACCTGGTTCTCTCCACCAGCATTATCTCCCTATTTTTCACTTCTGTGTTGGCCCTTTTCCATCTGGAAAAGTAAAATAAACTTTTTCTTCTTTCTATCCTGATCTGTGTCTGGAGAAATCTTTCTCAAAACTCACATGCACTAGCTCATACCCTAACAAGAAGCTCTTGGAATATTCTCAGGTATGGAAAGAAAACTTTACGGTACACTTTATGGGAGGCCACTGCAGCCTTCATGCCCTAGAGCTGATGGCCTCCATCTCTGAGCCTCCATTCTCAACTGCAAAATGAAGCTCTAAAATGCAGAGGTTTCTCGCCTCAAATTTCAGGAAGTCTCTGCAGTTTCTGTATCCGGGAAAGCAGAAGAAATTTGACATTCGAAAGGTCTGAATTTTGATTAGAGTCAGGTCAGCTCATTTGTGGCCCACACTACACTGGCAAAGTATTCAATTACTGTTAGATAATTTACAAATAGTTAATACTGTTACCAGATTTTCTAGATAAGGAAACAGATACAGAAGTAACCTGACAAATCAGTTGGCCTCTTATAGAGAAAAGGCCATGGGACTATTTTACAAAATAATAGTCATTAAAACAATTTCTGCCCACTCCTACTATATTATGTTTTATAAAACAAAGTAAGTCACCTAAAACTTCTAGTAATTAAAATCATAACATATTTTTCAATGACATCACGACTTGTAAACAGGGCACCATACAAAGATATTTACCTTAGTATACCAAGAACAAGCTCACAGAATCATAATAATGTCATGGTTTAGGAAACAAGCTTTTTTTATGTGAGGGATAGAGAAATTATTATACATTGTGTATACTAAAATAAACTTAAATTTCCCTCTATTCCCAATTTTATTTATCTGTTATGTTACCTATCCAAAAAGCCTTGAAACTATGGCCTTTAAACTAAGTGGATACAAAGATGTTTATTATTCTCATTGCATAGTCTCATCAACCGCTAAGATCAAAATCTTTGCAAAATAATCTAAACTCTGATCATTAAATATAAGATACACGATTACTTAAGAATTCTTAAGTTGACAGTTTCTTTCCAATATATACTGTGAGCAGCCTTTAGAAAACTCAACCTTTGGCCAGGCGCAGTGGCTCACACCTGTAATCCTAGCTCTCTGGGAGGCCGAGGCGGGCAGATTGTTTGAGCTCAGGTGTTCGAAACCAGCCTGAGCAAGAG
>NW_012136080.1:15110209-15111194 GCF_000956105.1 Propithecus coquereli
AATAGTTAAGGAAAATTCACAAAAAAGAAAAAAAGGTCTTAAAAATATGAACACATTCTTAACCTCACTCATTAGAAAAATGCAAATTAAAACTACACTGAGACACCATTTTCCACATATTAGTTTGGCAAAAATCCCAAGATACTTTGTTGGCGAGGCTGTGAAGAAATAATGTGTATTTCTCGTCCCTTATCATTAGAAAGAGGGTATGGGAGCAAACTTAAGGGCAATTTGGAAATATCTATCAAAATTACAAAGATATATGGCCTTTTACTAGTAATATCATGTCTAAGAATTTATTTCATAATTATACATGCATATGAGTAAAATGACTTATGTATGTACAAGGTTATTCACCACAGTGCTATTACAGAACAAAAAGTCATAGACAACCTAAATGCCTACAAACAGAGAATTGGGTAAATAAATTATCCAAGTGAAGGCCCAGCACAGTGGCTCACGCCTGTAATCCTAACACTCTGGGAGGCCAAGGTGGGAGGATCACTTGAGGTCAGGAGTTCAAGATCAGCCTAAGCAAGAGCAAGACCTTGTCTCTACAAAAAAAAATTAGATGGGCATGGTGGCGTGAATCTTTAGTCCCAGCTTCTCAGGAGGCTGAGGCAGGAGGTTCGCTTGAGCCCAGGAGTGTGAGGTTGCAGTGAGCTATGATGATGCTACTGTACTCTATCCCAGGCAACAGAGCAGGACCCTATCTCCAAAAAAACAAAACAAAAACAAACAAAAAAAACAATAAATTATCCAAGCAGACAACATACAAGCTAAAAACAAAACAAAACAAAACAAACAACTATATGTTCTATGGAAAGATCTTCTGTGTAGATCACCATTGTTTTTTTTTTTTGTTTGTTTGTTTTTATTTCAGCAAATTATGGGTGTACATATGTTCAGGCTACGTGCTTTGCCCTTGGTTCCCCCCCCACCGAAGTCCGTGCTCCAAACATGTCCATCCTTCGGGTAGTGCGCA
>NW_012136080.1:15122264-15122995 GCF_000956105.1 Propithecus coquereli
AAAGCCTGTTAATTGAATTCTAAAAAAAAAAATTATTTTGGGGGAAAGTCTCTAAGAGAGAGTATATATATATGTGTGTGTGTGTGTGTGTGTGTGTATGTGTGTGTATATATATATGTATATATATATTTGTTTGTTTGTTTTAGAGACATAGTCTTACTCCATCATCCAGGCTAGAGTACAGTAGCATAATCATAGTTCAGGGGAACTTGAATCTATACATATAAATACATATGTATATATGTATATATATATTTGTTTACATAAACACTCAGGAAAAATGCATTTATTACCATTGGTTGCCACAGGTAATGAAAATTAGGTGGTTGGGGGATAGGCGGAAAGGAGACTTTTCACTATATGGTCTTTGCTTTCTTCTTTTTTATTATTTTTTTAAGGCTAGTCAAGGCCAGGCACAGTGGCTCACTCATGTAATCCCAGCACTTTGGGAGCCACGGCAGGAGGATCACTTGAGGCCAGGAGTTCGAGGCCAGCCTGGGCAACATAGCAAGACCCTACCTCTATAAAAAATAAAAAACATCAGTTGGGCACTGTGGCACGAACCTGTAGTTCCAGCTACTCAGGAGGCTGAGGCAGGAGAATGGCCTGAGTCCAGAAGTTCAAGTTTGTACTGAGCTGTGATCGCACCACTGCACTCCAGCCTGGGTGACAGAGTGAGACCCTGTCTCTCAAATAAATAAATAAACAAAATAAAATAATATAATGTAAAA
>NW_012136080.1:15123790-15125210 GCF_000956105.1 Propithecus coquereli
CTGAGCATCTCTCAATATTTCAAATGGCAGGTCTTCAAGTTATTTAATTCCTACAAAAACTATCAATAGGTTAAATTATTAAATAAACAATAAATTTCAAATTGGATTAAATTTATAATTCTGATAAGCTGAAATACTAATAAATTAAATCACGAAAGTATAATCATTTAAGCTAGTAAAGTGCAAATGTATGAAAATGGAGTTTGACCTCTTGTTGACAGTTACCTCAAATTCCTCCCAGTGGCTCAGCAGGTAAGGAATTCATGGAATTCAAGTCTTCAAGGTCTAGCAAGCACTGTGGTTAAATCACTTAGTCAACATCAAATTATGTGCTGGTTGATTAACTAACTCCTTAGACTCCTTCCGTCTTTTCTCTACTTCCCAAAGGCCACTACTTCTAAACAGTAGGAGAAGGAGATAGATGTGAAACCAGTAAATATTATAAATTAGTTATTAGAAATGCAGGGAAAAACTGTGGTCAGGAATGTGGTTAAACTGTAGTTTAAAATAAAGCTTCTGGATTATCCATGGATTTCTTTTAATCCACATAATCCCTGTGGTGCAGGCATGGATAATCTGGATCGAATTTCCCCTTAAGGGCAAATCAGCATTTGCCTGGTGGTCTCCGAAGTGGCTTGAGTATTATTAAAGGACCACAAATTGCAGGGCCAGGGATGCTGCAGTCCCTCCTAGGTTTGCACTAAGCAGGATTCTGAGCTGCAGACCTGGCTCTAGCAATACCACAATACGGGAGATTGTCCAGATTAACATTCTTGATTTTAGCTCCTAGTTAAAGGGTCAACCTCATGGGATCTACTAAATATTCAAGGAGCTATTGTAAGGAAATAAGGATGTATACACTCTTGGGGAGGAGAGAGAAACCAAAAGAAAGATCCTAGAGCCAGAACTCCAGAGAAGCCAGGGGAAGAATGTGTGAATTTTCTGAAGGAGTGATGGAATTTCCAGATTACTAACTGCTTTAGGGTGGAATTTAATAGGATAATGGGGAGCTACATTTCTAATACACCTTAGCTGTACATACAGCATATCCTCCCCTCAGTCCCTAGGAAAGCTGAGTACCTAAAACAACTGTGATTGCTGAAATAAAATGGACATGCTAGTAGAAAGTAACAATACTAAAGAGAAACCAGGGAGAAAAGCTGAGATTTCAGAACATAATCCTTGACAAAATTAACCTCTGGGGGGCCTGGCGGGGTGGCTCACGCCTGTAATCCTAGCACTCTGGGAGGCAGAGGCGGGCGGATTGTTTGAGCTCAGGAGTTCAAGAACAGCCTGAGCAAGAGTGAGACCCCATCTCTTCTAAAAAAAATAGAAAGAAATTAGCTGGACAACTAAAAATATATAGAAAAAAATTAGCCGGGCATGGTGGCGCATGCCTGTAGTCCCAGCTACTCGGGAG
>NW_012136080.1:15125260-15127355 GCF_000956105.1 Propithecus coquereli
GCCTTGCAATGACACCACAACCAGAAACTTGGGGCTCCAGAGTTAGAAAGAAAACCCCCTTATGTGTCTGAGTACTATTTAATGACAGATGTAATGTTAATGTCCACATTCCTTTCTCATATGTGAACATGGAAGAAGGGAAAAAAAAGGCCAAATAGTACAAATGTTTGCTCCATTCAGTTTTTAAATAAAAGGATTATTAACTGTAACCTATTGGTTCATTTATTCAAAAGTAAATTTATGTTTACTTTCCTCTATTTCCAATTCTTTAAGGATCAAGCTTAACAATATGTTTCAATGTATCACCCAAACCAATTACCTAAGCAGGAGAAAAAAATACTTACATAGAGTTTTCTTATTTTGAAACTCTGTAAAGATGATCTACACAAGCTTATTAGAACTTTTAACTATACTAGGTTATACATTAAGCTTTTTTATAAGTTACATATATATGAAAAATCACAAAAACCATAGTCTTTCTCATGTTAAAGCCAAGGCAAAAGGAAAAGCATAACATATGTTCAAAAAAAGGTATATGACATCTACTGCTTAACTCTTAAAACTGGACCATATGCATACGAACTAGTTTAACAGTAGTGAGAAAAAGAAAGTTAATGGCTAAATGACTGGAAAACTGCTTCCTGTTTCCAAATACACAGTACTGTAAAATTAAGGCAGTAGTGATTATTGTACTAAAAAACATAAAACTTTTAACTTATATAGTCTCTAACCTTCATCAGACGGACTTAAGAAATAAAGAAATGTATGAGGCAATGTATGAGGCAATTTAATTTATGCAATTAAATGCATAAATTCTAGAGTCCAGACAGTTCTGTACTTGAAACCTGACTCTCCCACTTAAAAGCTATGTGCCACTTGGCATGTTAACTTCCCAAAGCTTCAGTTTCCTCTCTTAAATAGGAATATAGCACTAGTACCTTCATTAGGAGGTTATTATGAAGATAAAAATAAAATAATGTACAGAGAGCACTTAGCATAGCCTGACATAAGTAAGCACCCAATAAACTTTTACCATTGTTAGTCTAATTGCATACACTAAGCCATTCAGGGGAGTTTTTCTAATACGCTATATTGACAGCCACAGCTTTAAATGGTAAAAGAACATAAAAGAAAGCTGGTAAAAACACACAGAATTAAAGAAATCACAGATTCAAAAACTCCTGGGCTCAAGCGATCCTCCTGCCTCAGCCTCTCAGGTAGCCAGGACTACAGGTGCCCGCCACGACACCCGGCTAGTTTTTCTGTTTTTAGTAGAGATGGGGTCTGGCTCTTGCTCAGGCTGGTCTCAAACTCCTGAGCTCAAGGAGCCTGAGGCTCAAGGAGAAAACAGTGAATTCCTGATAAGTTATAGGTGAAATACTTTTTGATAGTTAGAAAAAATTATAGAGACCTATAAAGGGGTATGTAATATACGGTTAGCTTGGGCTTTGAAAATGATGAAGAAATGGCAATTAAAAGGTAGACAAGCATGAGTACTGAGCCACTGTGCACAAACTATGAAGACATCACATACTCCTTACAGGCAGAATAAGGACCTAAAACCAGAAGCTCCTCAGTTAGTTAGAAAAAATATTAATAATGGAATGGTGGGTGAAGTTGTATATCAAGAGTTAAGACAACTAATGATTTCCAAAGAAAATGTGAAATTTCTGCAGCCATCAAAAGAACAGAAATTTTAAGAAATGAAGAATAAAAATAATTCCTATTGATCACAAACTTGTCTGAAACCAACAACCATCTATTCCTGCAAATATTTCTTTAGTCTCAAATCATAGCGCAAAAAATAAGTTGTGTTAAGAGAATTCCAGCTGGTTTTCCCCAGGAACTCCCCGTTAAAATTACCTATGGAACGAATCTTAATTAAGGGGAATGAAATCTATACAGCACATAAATATGGGACCCAACTGTTGAAAATATGTAACTACAGAGACATGTTTTAGCTACCAAATTACATTTTTGTTCAGATAACATAATGGCAGCAATTTGTAATGGTTGATAAAGCTAGAAGAAAATACTGACTTTAATAGTATCTAAATACAAGATATACAATAAATCAGTATTTTTTTTTTTTTTT
>NW_012136080.1:15127662-15129830 GCF_000956105.1 Propithecus coquereli
TTTTTTTTTTATCTTATTTATGTGGTGAAATGATTCTACAGCAGTACATAAAAACTTTCCTAATTCTGTTTTATGGCATTCAATCAAATGAATATACTACTTTTTTAAAAGTTATTCGCCAAGTGATAAACATTTAAGTTACTTCAAGAATTTTGCTATTACAAACAATAATGCAACAACCCTTGTCCATACATCATTTGCACACATGTGAGTATAACTATAAGATAATGCCTATAAAAAGAATTAATGGTTGAGCACAGTGGCACGCACCTGTCCAAACTATTCAGGAAGCTGAGGCAGAAGCATCACTTGAGCCCAGAAGCTCATGGCCAGCCTGGGCAATATAGTGTGACCCCACCTCCAAAAGAATAAATAAATAAATAGATAAACAAAATAAAAGGGACTAGAACTATCAGACTTTAAAAAGAAGAAGAATTAATGGGCCAAAGAGTGTATACATTCATAATATTAATAGATATTGCTTAACTGCCCTCCTTAGAGCTTATCAATTTATACTTTTAGTAGCAGTGTATGAAAATGTTACTCCCAATCCTGGCCAAAAGTATTAAAATATTTTACCTTTGCAAAGCTGGTGGGTGAGAGCTATTGTCATTTTAAATAATTTGGATTTCAGCCTAACGAAGTAGCTAACGCCTATAATCCCAACACTTCAGGAGGATCACTCGAGGCCAGAGACCAGCCTGGGCAACACAGCGAGACCCCACCTCTACAAAAAATTAAAAAATCAGCCAGACATGGTGGCATGTGCCAGTAGTCCCCACCACTCAGGAAGCTAAGGTAGGAGGATCACTTGAACCCAGAAGTTGGAGGCTTCAGTGAGCTATGCCTGGGAGACAGGGCAAGACCTCGTCTCTAAAAGTAAATGAATAAATAAAGTAGATTTCTCTTGAGATTAATTTCACTATGTAAATCCACCATAAAGTGCCACTTTTAAAGATTACAGTATAAAGCAAATATTATTGACACTGTCATTAACATACAAAGACTTCAAAAAGGACTGGATGCCTTAAAAAATATTTTCCTTTACTGAAATCAGATCCCATCCTTAGCATACAACTAGATGGTCAAGTGGCAAACTGCTCTAGTTTATTAAATAGTTCATTTTCCAAATGGATATTTCAGTGGCTTTAAATCTCCATGCTTAGCAATGAATAAATAATATATACAATTTTATAACAACAGTCCTCATCTACAGAAACCATTGCTTTATAAATGAATTCAAAATTGTTGCTTAGCTCAAAATAATTATGCAACTATCAAGATAGAATTGTTCTTTCTTCCTTTTCTTTTTTTTTGGAGGGAGGGAGACAGAGTCTCTGTCTGTCACTCGGGCTAGAATACAGTGGTGTGATCAGAGCTCACTGCAATCACAAACTCCTGGGCTCAAGATCCTCCTGCCTCAACCTCCCAAGCAGCTGTGATTACAGGCACATGCCACCACACCCAGCTAATTTTTTAAGTTTTTGTATAGACGGGGGTCTTTCTTGTTCTAAGTGTTTGATTTTTATTTTCTAAAAGAATATATAGTTAAGCAAATAATGTTAAAGGAAAACCAAGTAACTAAAATAACATTTGTGAGTTACTGATATTACTTGTCAATAGAACTTCAGACAATACTGAGAGGGAAAAGTGATCCTGCCCCACTTTAAGTTCACTCACAGCTTCTCTGTGAGAAGAGGCACACTCATTAAGAGTTCAACTCTTTAGTAGTAAAGAAAATAATCTCAAATTTCCCACTTGTAGAATGTTCTTTCATAGTGGCTTACAATGACACCACAACCAGAAACTAAAAACATGATGAACTAATGCCCCTTATATTATCCTGGATGGAGCTGGAGCCCATTCTTCTACGTGAAGTATTACAAGAAAGGAAAAACAAGCACCACATGTACTCACCATTAAATTGGTACTACTTGATCAACACTTATGTGTACATATGGAAGTACCATTCATAAGGCTTCGGGCAGGTGGGAAGGGGGAGGACGAGGTGGGTAAATTCATACCTAATGGGTACGGTGCATGATGTCTGCGGGTTGGGCATGCTTGTAGCTCTGACTTGGGCAGTGCAAAAGCAATATATGTAACCAAAGCATTTGCACCCCTGTAATAGTCTAAAATAAAAAATAAATAAATAAACAAAACAAAAA
>NW_012136080.1:15129880-15131563 GCF_000956105.1 Propithecus coquereli
AAAAAAAAAAAAAAAAAATTATATTATCTTTAAGGTCTATTTCAGCTATAAATTCTACTTGGTCAAGCAACTCTGTATCTCACAACTCCTCAGCTTTTGTTATAGTCAAACAATTCTCCAAGTTCCTTTCCTCAGCCTACAATGTCCTGCATGGCCTCAACCTCTCTTTTTGGCTCATCCTACATAACCCTTATCCTACACATCTCTCCCCCTCACTCCCTCCTCTCAGGCTATGAATGGCCTCCCTTTAGTTCCTCCAGGATGCCAGACTCCCTCCCACAAAGAAACTTTCTGTGTGCTGCACCCCCACAGCAGCCTGTCACTTATCCTGGGGGTTCTCAGCCATGTTAGACCCATTGTCCCCTTTTTTAAAATAACAAATATCTCATAACATCCCCTTCACCATCTGAAATAATATTTATACATAATACAAACTAAACATAACCTTAAAGATATGTATATGTTATGTAGAGTCCTAACTGCAATATAAAGTAAAAATAAAAGGAACATAATGTAGGATAAATAATACATACGCTAATGGTAAATGATCTGGTACAACATTAGAAGTCATAAAAAAGGTAGTCAAGGCTGGTCCAATGTTAGTGGGTTATCAGAACTTATTAACATTAGTGTCACTAAAGTTGGTATTCAACCCCTCACTGCTAAATTTGACTGGCTTTAAGAAAAAAAGATATTAAAAAAAAAAAGGTAGTCAAATACTTACACTAATACTTAAAATTACTAAATGTGACACTACGAAGGCAGACTGATATGCACATGTTGTCTTAGTGATAAAATATCACTACAAGCATTTGCCATGGATGACATGAATTTTAGAAAGATAACTCTTGGTAAAATTCTAAACAAACCAAAGCATAATCTTCCCTAGATTTACAAAGTAGTTGCATTCTGGGAAAACTGACTATGTATTAAAGCCATTCCACTTTATATTTGTTTATATATAACATGGAGTTAGTATCTAGGCCAATGGTTCTCAACCTTGGCTACAATGGAATCAGAAGGAAAACTTTAAACAATACTGATACCTGGGTATCGTCTCAAATATTTTTGACGTAATTCGTCTGGGATGCAGCCTTGCCATCTTTTATTTTCTTTACTTTTTTTTCTTTTTTTTTGGTCTGGTTTTGAGTTTGTACCTTGCCATCTTTTAAAAGCTCCCCAAGTGATTCTAACATGCAACCAGAATTGAGATCCACTTTTTCAGACGGAGATTAAAATAAACAAAAACAAAACAAACAAACAAAAAACAGGCTTTCACCTACATGAAATAAGAACTGAAAGTCCTGCAGGACACAAAACAACTCTTTGCTTTACAAGACTGTCCCACACATTACTAAAGCTAGCATGACTGGCCTCTACATGCTAAATGTCAGTACATCCCCCAATTACTGTGACAACCAAAACTGTCCCCTACTCTCATTTCTGAAACAGCCCCTCCCCTAAAGGTCAGTCCCAATCCCAGATTGAGACCCACTGACCAAGCTAATTCAACCTTCACATCTCAATTCAAATATCACCTTTTCTGGGAAACCTTCCCTGAACCTCCAGACCAAATCAGGATTTCCTGTTATAATACTATTATATTACTCATTTATATGAATAAATGTAATAATAATGGTGGTATTCTACATGAAGTGTAACCGTACCTTCAGTTTTTTTTTT
>NW_012136080.1:15131613-15136793 GCF_000956105.1 Propithecus coquereli
GAGCCCAAGAGTTCAAGACCAGCCTGAGCAGCATAGCAAGACCTCATCTCTACAAAAAATTTAAAAATCAGCTGGGCATGATGGCGCATGCCAGTAGTCCCAACTACTTGGGAGGCTGAGGGGGTAGAATCCCTTGAGCCTACTTCAAGGTTGCAGTGAACTATGATCATACCACTGTACTCCAGCCTGGGCAACAGAAAGAGCAAGACCCTGTCTCTAACAAAAAGAAAGAAAAAAAAAGAAAAATACAGTCAGCCCTCTGTCTCCATGGGTTCTATTAATACATCCATGGATTTAACCAACCATGGATCAAAAATATTCATAAAAAAAGCCCTTGTACTGAACATGTACAGACTTTTTTCTTGTCATTATTCCCTAAATACAATATAACAACTATTTACAAAGCATTTACATTGTATTAAGTATTACACATAATCAAGAGATGATTTAAAGTATATGGGAGGAAGTGTATACATTATATGCAAATACTATGCCATTTTACTTAAGGGACTTGAGCACCTGTAGATTTTGAAACTGGCAGGAAGTCCTGCAAACAATCCTTCACAGATACCCAGAGACAACTGAATTCAAATAAATATTACACACTTAGCTTCGTGCCTGTACAAAGAAATCCAAAATACATGGTAGCTATTGCTTCTCTTATTATATATAGTTTTCTTTACATACACACACAGTGGAAAAACTTTTATCTAAACATTTTATCTAGTTAAAAACCACAAGATGATAGTCTCCTTGGAGGCTGTCATTTAGTTGCTAGTACCAACGGGCCTGCCCTCACTGTGAGTCACCAAAATGGTATCAAGAACTCTGAAAGTTTATTTATCTCATTTGGGTGAGCAGATAATGCACCGCAATAGGACGAATCCATGGATAATATTACAAAGACAAATATTTATTCTTAAAATAATCTTCTGAAAAAGATGTAAACCACAGAGCTCCTATTTCCTTATTCTCAGTGCTACTTAAAAGTACAGTCATCACCTGGCATGATGGCTCGCTCCTATGATCCCAGCATTTTGGGAAGCTAAGGAGGGAGAATTGCTTGAGGCCAGGAGTTCAAGACCAGCCTGGGGAATACAGTGAGACCCCACTTCTACAAAAAAAATTTAAAAATTAACCAGGCATGGTGGCACATGCCTGTAGTCCTAGCTACTCAGGAGGCTGAGGCAGGAGGATCACTTGAGCCTAGGAGTTCAAGTCTACAGCGAGCTATGATCACACCACTGAACGCCAGCCTGGGCAACACAGCAAGACCCTGTCTCTTTAAAAAAAAAAAAAAAGTACATTCATCAAAGTATGCAGCTGGGAAAGAGTGTGCACTAATCTTTTCAGGCAACCATAAAATTACTGAGCCAATATACAATCAAGTAAAAAGTCAATGCAGCAAGATGAAATGAAGATTCTAGTAGGCTCACGGCCCAATTTAAATCTTAATTCTGGGAGAACTCACAAGTAAAACTCATTACTTATGAATAAAATATTGGGCCAGAATGTATAGGAAATAAAAGGTAAAAGGCATACTATATAGAACTGGAGATGAATATACTAACACAAAAAACTATTAATATTAAACAACTGAGCATAAATCAAATGGGAATAAAATCATGGAGGTCCTTACTTCACAGATCCCCATTACTCACTGCTGTCAGCCTACACACAGCCATCCAGCCATTTCCATCCTGGAATTCTCTTGCTCAAAACCTGATTGATATGCTCCTGTCTAAAATCTAATCCCTCTGCCTGGCAGTCAAGCAGAAACAAAGAACTAGCACCATCAAGTTCTAGGTCCAACTCATCCAATCACTGTGTAACTTTAGGAAAGTTCCCTTAACTTCCATTTTCTTATTTGCAAAACAAGACAGCTAAATTATATTATCTTGGCCGAGCGCGGTGGCTGACGCCTATAATCCTAGCACTCTGGGAGGCCGAGACGGGAAGATCATTTGAGCTCAGGAGTTCGAGACCAGCCTGAGCAAGAGCGAGACCCCGTCTCTACCAAAACTATAAAGAAATTAGCTGGACAACTAAAAATATATAGAAAAAATTAACCGGGCATGGTGGCGCACATGCCTGTAGTCCCAGCTACTCGGGAGGCTGTGGCAGTAGGATCGCTTGAGCCCAGCAGTTTGAGGTTGCTGTGAGCTAGGATGACGCCACGGCACTCTAGCCCAGGCAACACAGTGGGACTCTGTCTCAAAAAAAAAAAAAAGGAAAGAAAAGAAGAGAAGAGAAGAGAAAAGAAAGAAAAGGAAGGAAGAAAGGAAGGCAGGCAGGCGTATTGGATTATAACACAAAGTATAAAATAAATATCCACAAGTCCATACTGATATAAATAATTAAACAAATAAATGGAAGGGAGAATAAATCTCCCATGCAGAAGAATTCCAAATAATTTATGCAGATACTCTCCTCTCAAGGAGACAGAATGTAACTCCCCACTCCTTAAGTGTGGGCTGCACATGGTGCCTTCCTTCCAAAGAGAAGAGTATGAAAAGGAGAGGGAAAGAGTAACTTTACAGCAGAGAAATCTGACAAATACTACCTCAGCCAAGTGATCAAGGTCAACATCAACAATGATATGTCATATTTATAGTGTTTACTCTTGGTACTGAGATAAGGTAAAGACAGGCCCTGCTCAATAAAGAATCACAAGACCTAATCCGAGATCACTGATAAACAGGAGGCAGTAGAGAAGCCAGCCAAAATCAGCCAGTATGGTTTTGGAATGGCCACAAAAAACTACCTCAGTTACCCTCACTGCTCATTATATGCCAGTTATAATGTATTATCATACTAAAAGAAACTCCCGCCAGTGCCATGACAGTTTACAAATGCCATGGCAACTCCCAGAAGTTACCCTATATGGTTTAAAAGAGGGAGAGTCCCTCGGTTCCAGGAACTCTCCACCCCTTTCCCAGAAATCTTATGAATAATCCTCTGTTCGCTTAACAAAAAATTAAATAAAAGGTATAAAACAAGACCCCAGAAACTCAAAGTACTACTCTCTGTTGCTCTGAAAAAGAGCTGCTGCTCTGCCTATGGAGCAAGCATTCCTTCTGCTTCTTTGTTTCTTCAAAAAACTTGTTTTTTCCTTTACTCTATCCGCTGGCTCTTGAATTCTTTCCTATGTGAAACCAAGAACCCACTTTTCCTTTCACTACCCAACCATTATTATGGCCTTTGTCTCTGTCTCCATACATACCTTGCAAAGGCTGATCTCAAATCTGGCCACTTTAAACAAGTCAAAGCTATATCAAAAGATTAGAAACAATTTAAACATCCATTCACATACAAATAGAATAAAATGACATTACACTGACACAACAGAATATTAAGCAGTCCTGAAAAAAAAAATCAACAGTTCTGTACCTACAGATACATAATATCAAGTACACTGTTAAGGCCGGGCGCGGTGGCTCACGCCTGTAATCCTAGCACTCTGGGAGGCCGAGGCTGGTAGATTGTTTGAGCTCAGGAGTTCGAAACCGGCCTGAGCAAGAGCGAGACCCCGTCTCTACTAAAAATAGAAAGAAATTAATCAGACAACTAAAAATATATAGAAAAAATTAGCCGGGCATGGTGGCGCATGCCTGTAGTCCCAGCTACTCCGGAGGCTGAGACAGGAGGATCGCTTGAGCCCAGGAGTTTGAGGTTGCTGTGAGCTAGGCTGACGCCACGGCACTCACTCTAGCCTGGGCAAAAGAGTGAGACTCTGTCTCAAAAAAAAAAACAAACAAACAAAAAAAAACCAAATAGGTCAGGCAAGGAGGCTCATGCCTCACTCTGTGAGGCGGAGGCAGGAAGACTGCTTGGGTTTAGGAGTCTGAGAGACCAGCCTGAGCAAGAGTGAGACCTCCTCTCTACTAAAAATAGAAACAACTAGGCGGGTGTCATGGTGTGTGCCAGTACTCCCAGCTACTCAGGAGGCTGAGGCAAAAGGATCGCTTGACCCCAGGAATTTGAGGTTGCAGTGAGCTAAAATGACCCCAATGCACTGTACCTGGGGCAACAGAGGAAGGAAAGGAGGAAGGGAGGAAGGGAGGGAGGGAAAGAAAAGGAAGGAAAGGAAGAAAGAAAACAAAGGAAGGAAGGATAGAAGGAAGGAAGGAAGGGAAAGAAAAGAAAAGGAAGGAAGGAAAAGAAGAAAGAAAACAAAGAAAAGAAAGGAAGGAAGGATGGAAGGAAGGAAGAAAGAAAAAGAAAAAGAAAGGAAGGAAGGAAGGAAGGAGAGAAAAAGAGAGGTCTAAATTAGAGAAAGACAATCTAAATTATTAGAGCAAATGTTAGCAAACATACTGTACACACCCCAACCATAGATCTAATCCGTTTTATTTTCCTTCTTTCAACTAGAGGTTTATGACTCAGAATTATTTAACCTGGAGATGATAACTTAATTCGAGAACAAATTAAAGAGGAAGTATACCAGTTTACAGCTATTCTAAAGGGTAAAGCTGGACTCAATGGCTGGAAGATCCAAGAAAACAGAGCTTGATTATGACAGAGCAGAAAGGCCACTTTGGGAAAAGGCTAATTTCATCTCACATGAGGTATTCTAGCAGACATTGGACTACCAAAGGCTTATAGGCACTACTTAGAAAAACAGCCCATATAAACCAGGGAATAAAGAGGGAATAGGGGGAAAAAATCCAAGAGTCAAAATTTTGGGGTGGGAGCAAGATGTAAGAGAAGGGAGGAAGGAAAAAGGAAAAGAGAAGTTGTCTCATCCAAGCTTGAAAATCTGATATTCTCTGTTGTTTGTCTTCTCTTCTCCTTAATGTTCAGTCAGTATTATTCTTCTAGTCTAGGATTTCCTCCTCCAATGTATTTTTTTTCCTATATTTTCTACTTTGACAACGCAATTGTACATTTTTGATTTTTCCATATTCTTCCTTGTTCTCAGATTTCCTAGATAGTTTTCAGGGCTACAGACTTGGTCTTCGTCTCAGGCAGGGAGGGGTAAAAATCCCGAATTATTTGTCTCATTTATACAACATGGCAAAGCTCTCAAATAAGCAGTTAATAGAAACCAAATGATGGAGATTTACCTAAGATATTAGATATGGTAATTCCAAATCAAAAGATTCAGAGGATATATACATACACGTACACTCTCACAACACACACATTCTCTGACACGTATACATGCACAATGGGAGCAT
>NW_012136080.1:15136843-15138784 GCF_000956105.1 Propithecus coquereli
TTTACAAGTGTTTTTTGTTACATGAATGAATTGTATAATGCTGAAGTCAAGGCTTTTAGTGTACCCATCCCCAGAATAGTGCACATTGTACCCAACAGGTAGATTTTTATCACTCACCCCTCTTCTTAATTTTCAATGTCTACTGTATCTCTTTATGACCATATATATACCTCATTTATCCCCCACTATAAGTGAGAACACATGGTATTCGTTTTTCCATTCCTAAGATACTTCACTTAGGATAATGGTCTCTAGTTCCATCCAAGTTACTGTAAAAGACATTATTTTATTCCTTTTTATAGCTGAATAGTACTCCATGGTATATATCTGCTAGCACTTTCAACACGGTCTTACAAACAGGATCTTTTACCTCTGATTCCAAAAACACACACTTCCCTTGTCCCTCTTCCTCCTATGCTTTTTTTCTTCTTTCCTTATCAGCCAAGATTATCTGTATTTGTCCCTCCCTACTTGCTCCCTTACTGCCTACAATCTGGATTTTATTTCCATCCTTCAACTGAGAACGTTTTACCACAAAGTCCTACAAGACCCAATTTAAGTCTGACTTCCAGGATGCCTTCCCTTCTTAGTCCAGGTCACACTGACTTTGATCTCATAATTTTGTGGGTGTTTTTAAACACAGTTAAGCACTATACTATATGTTGCTTTTAGTGCTAATTATTTTATTACATACGTCTTGTCCCCTCAATCAGACTGAAGGCTGGGAAAAGATGACACGGTATTTGAATCCCAAAGTTAACAGAGCTTTTGTATCCACCCCAAAAAGTTCCAAAATTCCATTCACCATTTGTTTTTCTAACTATGAAACATATGATTGGCATCCATGTCCCATCCAAGAAATTAAAGGGGGGAAAATATATTACATATTCACAATAGTCAAAATCTTACTTAAAAGAAGTTCAAAAAACTACCTCTGATGTAAATATAAAACTGTAAAATGTTTAGGAGAAATCCAGTTGATCTTGGGTTTGGCTATGAGTTTTTAGACAACACCAAAAAGCATGATCCATGAGAAAAACTGGATAAGTTGGACTTTATAAAAACTAAAAATTCTGTGAAAGACACTGTTAAGAAAATCAAAAGCCAGGTTTCTTATTGTTGGAGTAGAAGTTTGCAGTTAAGCAAGAAGCAGAGGCTAGAATGGACTGGAGTTAGAAACATGGCATAAATTCATGTTTAACTTATCATAGATAGAGATGGTTAAAGACAGAAACATTTACAGACATACGTATATACATAAGCCAGTTAGTACTCACACTTACTTCCTTGATCTGCCAGCTGAGAGGGCCTAGAAGCAGATACGCCAGTAACAACGAGTACACATAATGCCCAGATCTTAGTTTCTAATACTATTCTCCAATAAAAAGAACCAGTTTTCTTGGAGAAATAACTGATCCTACGACTGAGGAAAGAAATATACAAGATAAGCCTTGAACATTTTGTAGTGGCATAAAACAAGAAGTACTTAAACATATACACATACACAAAACACGATAGGGGTATGCCAAAGGAACACAGGGCCAACTGAAAGAGCTCCCAATGGTCAAAGCTAGAACATTCTGAACTATAAAATAAATAAAGAAGGGGCCGGGTGTGGTGGCTCACACCTGTAATCCTAGTACTCTGGGAGGCCAAGGTGGGAGTATCATTTGAGCTCAGGAATTCGAGACCAGCCTCAGCAAAAGTGAGATCCCATCTCTACTAAAAATAGAAAGAAATTAGCAGGACAATTAAAAATAGAAAAATTAGCTGGGCACAGTGGTGCATGTCTGTAGTCCCAGCTACTCAGTGGTGCATGTCTGTAGTCCCAGCTGAGGCAGGAGGATCGCTTGAGCCCAGAAGTTTGAGGTTGCTGTGACCTAGGCTGACGCCACAGCACTCTAGCCCAGGCAACAGAGCGAGACTCTGTCTCAAAAATGG
>NW_012136080.1:15138834-15173306 GCF_000956105.1 Propithecus coquereli
AATTCCAAATCAAAAGATTCAGAGGATATATACATACACGTACACTCTCACAACACACACATTCTCTGACACGTATACATGCACAATGGGAGCATTTCAGATTGAAAAAATAAATTGTCACTCACGCCTGTAATTCCAGCACTTTGGGAAGCAGAGGCAGGAGGATTGACTGAAGCCAGGAGTTCGAGACCAGCCTGAGCAGCATGAGACCCTGTCTCAAAGAAAAAAAAAAATTAAAAAATTTACCAGGCATGAAGGCATGTATCTGTAATCCCAGCTACTAAGGTTAAGGCTTAGGTGGGAAGATTACTTGAGGCCAGGAGTTCAAGGCGGTAGCACGCTACGATTGTGCCTGTGAACAGCTACTGCACTATAGCTTGGGAAACACTGCAAGACTCTGTCTCTAAAAAATATTTTTTAAATAAAAAAAAAATAAAAGCAAGATAATTAGCTGATCTGCAGGTAAAGTTTGGATTTACTTCTTAATCTAACAAAAAGCCACTGGAATAGAAGGATGAGTAAAAAATCACTCTGCTGTGTGAAAAATGGAGCAAGACCAGAGGCAAGGACACTAGTGAGGAAGCTACTACCCGGAAAGAACTGACATAGTGGTAATAAAAATGAAGTGAAGTAAATGTATTTGAAATATATTTTCGAGGTAAAATTGACAGGGTTTGCTAAAGGACTAGCTGGTGTACAATTAGGGGAGGAGCGAGGCAAAGGAATGAATTAAGCATGACCATTAGATTTTTCACTCAAGCAGGATGGGGAGTGGTGCTCTTATGAAATGAAGACTGCTAGAGAAGTAACAGGTTGAGGAATGTAAATCAAGAGCTCCATCTGAACATGACGCCTATAAACAAATGAAATGAAGATGTCATATAGGCAGGTAGAAGTTTGAAGTTCAGGACTAGAGATAAAAATCTGAGAGTCAACAGCATATCTATATATTCAAAACACAGGACAAAAATAAGATCACTCAGAAAGAGTATAGGTATAGAAAGGAAGAACAAGCTGGAAGTCCTGGACCATTAGAATATTTTTAATTTAAGAACAGAAGGAAAAGTCAACAAAAAACACACAGAGAGAGAGAGAGAGAGAGAAGAGGAGGAAAGCCATAAAACTAATATCCTAGAAGATTCCTTTAATGTGGCTCTCTAGTCCACCACTACCACCACTCCACCACCTCCAGTCCAACACACAAGCATCCGAATTCTATAAAAAAATTAAAAAATAAAAAACTGAGGCCAGTTAAGACTGGGTAACACCCCTATAGCCCCAACTATTTTGACCCAGGTGGAGGCCTAAAACCAACATATGACTTATGACCCCTAGCCTTTTCATAGTGGCTAGCAGAGGTTCTACTGCTGAGTTCCACAGTCTAAGCTAGACAGCAAACAAGATCTCAAGGAAGAACATAATGACTACAGGGTTCATTTTTTTCCCATGTAGTTTGTTGACATTCACAAACCAAGCTGGAGCAAAAGCCTTTATGAATGAGTCTCTAAGAAAAGCAGGAAAGATAGACAAGAGGTGCAGAACAGCAATAAATCAAAACCCAACTTGATTTTCTCCACTTCTGAAAAACACCCTGAAGGTAGTCAGAGTGTGAAAATGGTATTAAACTAAAATTTTTCTTTCTTCAATCATTTTGGCTTTGGTGAATACAATAGTTTTTTTTGTTGTTGTTTGTTTGTTTGGAGACAGAGTCTCACTTTTTTTGCCCGGGCTAGAGTGAGTGCCTTGGTGTCAGCCTAGCTCACAGTAACCTCACACTCCTGGGCTCAAGCAATCCTTCTGCCTCAGCCTCCCGAGTAGCTGGGACTATAGGCAGGCACCACCATGCCCGGCTAATTTTTTCTATACATTTTCAGTTGTCTGATTAATTTCTTTCTATTTTTAGTAGAGACGGGGTCTCTCTCTTGCTCAGGCTGGTTTTAAACTCCTGAGCTCAAACAATCCGCCCGCCCTGGCCTCCCAGAGTGCTAGGATTACAGGCGTGAGCCACCGCGCCCGGCCTACAATTCTAGTTTTAAACCTTAAGATATTAACTTTCTTCCATACTTGCATTCTAAAACTAGGTTGAGATTGTTATCCTCACCACTCTTTCCTATGCTACACTATTAGGACTTAGAACAGTTCTGCTTCTATCATAAAACCTTACAATGTAGCATAAAAATCCCCACATGATTAATGAACTGCTGACAACTCTGACTCGTTGGAGATGATTTGATTAGGAATCATATTTCCAAACATCCATTCAATGCTTCAAAATAAGCACTCATCTAATTTAATTATGATGACTTCACCAGACACTAACAGTGCCCACAATGATGTTTATAAAAGCACTTGTCACACCCTCCGGATGTAGCAATGCAGAAAAAGGAGTCTGTTTCCATACTCTTCGTGTGTTTATACTCTGTAACAAGTGACAGAGTTCAAGTGTCACTTAAGATTAAACAGCAAAGCACTTCGAGTTTATGTGTCCCACCATCTTCCACCCTAAGTGAATACCGAATTTGCTCGGTTTCATTACAGCAGGAATTCCCACTCGGTACCTGAGACAGGTTTCCAAGTCAGCCCTTACTAGAAAGTGACTACAAGATTCTAGAAAGAGACCACAGAATTCTATTTTGGCCGCTATAAGACAACATGTTCCAATATTAACCAACTCCAGTCGAGGTTATTCCAACACCACATCATTTCGGAAATACATGTTCCCCCAAACGCACGCCCGTCCCCAACCAGGAATTAGAAATAGCTAACAAGAGATGCTGCTAGACCAGGGCTGCTCCTAACAGCTACCATTTACCCGAGCACTCGCTGTGGGGTTATTATGCCCATCCTCACAACAACCGCATGATGTACGTATTATTGTTCCCATTTAAAAAATCAGAGTATTTTGGCCCAAGAACCTAGACTGGTCAGTGACGGCGCTGCGATTCGAAACTACGTCCACAACCCAAAAGCCCCGGATCCCCGCTCCTGAAATACAATTCTGCGCAAAAAGGCACCTGAGGGTCTGGAAGCTCTGGAGGTGTCCGCATAGACGCGGGGCGCGAAGACGCCTTCTCTCCACAGAGGCGCCCCTCGGGAGCCCGACCGAAAGCACCGGCGGCCCGGGACGCCCGGCCGCATCTCTGCCTTGCGGAGGTGGGGGGGCGCCACTCACCTAGGAGAGCCCCAGGCGGGCCGCAGCCTAGGGAGGCGCCCCTGCCGGTCGGCGGACGGGTGTCCTCCAAGCCGGCAGGAAGCGCGGCGCAGCCGCTCGAGTAGCCAGCGCCGCAGGCAGCCGCCAGCCAAGAGCGCACCGCCGGCCCGCGTGAGGGCACCTCAGCCCGCCGTCGCGATCCCGCCACCCCTCAGCCGCGCCGCATCCGGGTCCCCTGCCGCGGCACTCACCTGCCCGGCGCTCCGCCGCCGCCGCCGCCGCCGCCTTCCGCTCTGGGTGCGCGGTCAGCAGCCCAGGCCGCCGCAACCGCCCGGCTCCAGCGCTCCCATCCCCGCCTCTCTCGGTCACCTCTCGCCTGCCCCGCGCAGCGCTACACCCGCCTGCCGCCCACTGCCATGGCCCGCTCCGCCGCACCGACAGACAGAGCACGCGCGCGCCGCCGCCGCCTTCCCCGCGCCCGCGCGTGCGCGCGCGTTCGCCTCCCAAGCGGGCCTCCCAGCAGCCTCCGGCCCGCCCTGCGCGGCGTTCGGGCCAATCCGGAGCCCCGCGGCGGCGGCGGCCAGACTGACAGGGCAGTGAGGGAGGCCTCACCGCCGCCTAGTCCTCTCCGGCTGCCACCCGGCTCCGACACTGTTGCGCTGCTGTTCCTACCTCTTTGAGGCTCCCAGAAGACTAGGGAATCACCAGCAAGTCGCCTTCAGGAGAGAGCCATTACCTGCCCTGGCCTTCGCAGCCTCCTCCCGAGAGACTGCTCTGTTGCTAGGTTTCTTGCCGGCCTTCCCTTCCTAGCCCTTCTTCCCAATTCCGTTCTGCGACATGGAACTGACTCCTCGGTTCTTGGGAGCAACACTTTGCTTAACCCTCTCCCCTGCCCCTCCCTGTCTGTCACTCCAGTTCTGGGGACGGGGCAGTAGGTCGGCTGCCCTCAGTCCCTACACTACGAATGATCATTTAAAGAGAAAAGTCCAGCCTTTCAAGCCCAATATTCTTTTTCTCTGTGTTCATTTTTAAGATAACAACAGTTAACATTTGTCTGCCGAGCCTTACACTTTACCTAACCCTTTTTGCCTACCTACAGAAGACATCCTGTTGTCTTTGACCTCAACCAAGAAATTTCATAGTCCTCTTTTTAATGGGACACTTGGATTGTACTTACTGAAAACCAAAATTTTAACTCATTGTAAAACTACTATATTGTAAGTTAATATTACTACAATAACTTAGGCAAATGGTTGAGTAGTCTGGGATAGGATCTAGAAATAGAATCCAATATAGAAAGGTGGAAAATCAATTCAGTGATAAAAGAATAGTTTATTTGATAAATGATTGTAGTTTTTATTTTATTATATTTTATTTTATTTTTTTAAGCCTGGCCAAGTGGAGCAGTAGGAGTGGAGAAGGAACAAAGGAATCTACAAACTACAATATGATTGTAGTTTTAATTTATTCTTTGTTTATAATAAAGCAAGAACCACACCACATTTAAAAATAAATTTCAGAAGAACTAAAGACATAAAAATTTACAAAGCAAAAACTTAAAGGAAATTTCTTAAAGAATAGCAATATAACTTTAGTGAGGCAGAAACTTTAAGCTAGACGGGAAGCCCAGAATCATTAAAGAAAAATAAAAACATTTGTCTACATAAATATTTTGAAGTTTTTGCATGACATCACAATGACAAATTTTGAAAAAAGAAAACAGTGGATGGAATAGAACTGCAGAAAAATATGGTAAACACATTGAATCTCTGACATAAAAGTTTCTGTAAATGGATTTTTTTTAAAAAATCAAATAGCTCAGTGTTTTAAAAATATGGGTGGAGTATACAAACGGGCGATTAATGGAAGAAAAAATCCAAATGGTAGATTAAAAAGATGCCTAATTTCACTAATAGTGGTGGAAAAGCAAATTAAAACAATAATCCATTTTCACTTATCAGATTAGCAAACATTAACTAGAGTAGTCAATGATACATGGGGAAGAGGGGATAAAACCTTTGTACACCCCCAATGAGAGTGTAAATTGCCACAAACATTCTAGGAGTAACATAGAAATATCTGTCAAAATTTAACAAATATAAACATACCAGAAAATCCACTAACTCTGCCCTGCAGAAAAACTAAAGAAAATACCAGTTATAAGGCTATACGCAAGGATGGTGGAGTATGAGTGCAGGGCCCCAAAAAGATATGTCCATCTGGAGCCTGTGAATGTGACATTATTTGGACAAAGGATCTTTGCATATGTAATTAAGTTAAGGAGCTTGAAATGAGAGCATCCTGGATTTAGGACGGGCTCAAACCCAATGACAGGTGTCCTTATAAGAAAAAGGCAAAGGGAGATTTGACACACAGAGACATAGAAGAAGGTGATAGGAAGAAGGCAGAGGTTGGAGTGATACATCCACAAGCCAAAGAACACCAAGGACTGCTGCCAGCCACCAGAAGCTGGGAGAGTGGCATGGAACAGATTCCTCTTAGAGCCTTTAGAAGAAACCAACACTGTGAATACCTTGATTTCAGACTTATGGACTCCAGAACTGTGAGAGAATAAATTTCTGTTGTTTTCAGCCACAAAGTGTGTCATAATTTGTTAAGGCAGCCACAGGAAACTGATATAGATGCTTATTGTAGTATTGTTTGTAGGGCAAAACAAACACAAACTGGAAACAACCTGATTGTCAATAGGTAATGGAATCCATGATTCAATTGTACTATATTCATACTGTGGAATATTATGCAATGATGATAATGAGTTAGATCTATTAGTATCGACCTAGAGGATGTCCGCTATATATTGCTAAAGTGGATAACATTAGCAGTTAATTGCAGAGTAATGTAAGGGTGATATGATCCTGTTAGTGTATGTGTTCATATACGTTCATGAGAGCACAGAGAAAGGAGTGGAAGAATTTACCCTAGGCTTATCATATTGGACACCTCAGAGGGCTAAAAAGAGGAGGGGCTAAATGGGAGGGAGAGTTATCTTTTTCTTTATATGTCTTTGAATTGTCTTGTTATTACCAGTATATGTATATCTGATTCTTTTTAATCTAATAGATACAATTTTAAAGGTAAAAATCAATTTGTGACTGATTTTTAAATCATGGCTAAAGTTATGAACATAAAGGGAAGGTTCTAAGTGTTCAGTTTTAGAACATTAAACATTCTCCATGACCTCCACTTCCCCACCACTGAGTTCTGAGATACACATTGAATGTATGATCTCTTGGTATTATTTCCCCTATTTTCCTTCTTTCCAAATATTTCTGAGTATTTTCTAGAATCACAGATATTTTTTATTTTAATTTTTAGAATTTTAGTGCTTTCTTTTCATTGTATAACCAATATATCCACATAGCTTGAAATCTAAAATGTGTAACCAAATATGAAGAGTCTCTCCTTCAGCTAAATAGCTCACAGACAACCAATGTTGTCAGTTTCTTGACCATTCTTCCAGAAATATCATATGCATATACAAGCAAATACAGATGTTTCCCCACTTTTTTACACAAATGGAAATGTTTGATTCATATTTGCTTTTTTTCACATATATCTCAGCTTGTTTCATAAAAGAATACAGAGTTTCTATATTCTTTTAAAACTTTTATTGGTGCATAGAATACATAGAAAAAAACTGCACACATCATAAATTTTCACAAACTGAATACACTCACATAACCAATTCCCAGATCAATAGAGAACATGACAAACATCACAGAAACACTTACAATCCCTTCCACTCACTGCCCTGCCTCCAGGGCTAACCACTATTCCAGCTTCTAACACTAAAGATTCCTTTTTCCTGTTTCTGAACTTTAAGTGGATTCATACAGTGTGTGCTCCTTTTGTGTCTGGCTTCTTTTGTTCTATGCTTTCTCTGCGTTGTTTGTGATATTCATATACTACTGCATGTAACAGTACTTTGTTCTCGTTGCTATGTAGTATTTCATCATGTCTGTATTCTGTTTTATGGCTCCCTAGTGTTCCATTATAAAGATATTATAATTTATTTATCTGGTCCCTTATTGATGGATATTTAAACTGTTTCCAATCTTTCCTTTTTGTATTGTTACCTTTTTTTTTTTTTGATACAGAGTCTTGCTCTATTGTCCGGACTTGAGTGCCATGGCGTCAGCCTAGCTTACGGCAACCTCACACTCCTGAGCTCAAGCAATCCTCTGCCTCAGCCTCCCAGAGTGCTAAGATTACAGGCGTGATGAGCCACCATGCCTGGCCCTGTTTCCAATCTTTCGATATATAAACAATGCTGTAATAGTAAACCGTGAATTTATGTTATTTTGTGCATATGCAAGTACAACTACAGAATAAATTCCTAGAAGTAGAATTACTGGGTCAAAGAGTATAAGTATTTGTAATTTGAAAGGATATTGCCAAATCATTTCCGATATGGTTTGTACCCTTTACACTCCCCAAAATAGGGCATTTGAGTGCTTATTTTCTTAGAATTTTAGAGTTTAGAGCTTGGAGGCTTAGAAATCACATCGTACAGTCCACTCATTTTACACAGAGAGCAACCAAAGCCCTTAAAGGTAAAAGACTTGCACAAGCCATAGAGTAGAATAAGTTCGTTATCATCCCCAAATTCTGAAAAAGGAGGCCTGGATGCTGGCTTCACATATCAGAGAAAGCCGGCAAAGCCTCAGACATCCTGTTCTGCCCACACCGTTGGCATGCTGCCTCTCTCTCCCTCCCGCCCCCTCCCACCACCCCCTACTTCCCCAATTGCCTTCAAAGACCCACACAAAAAGGCCCAGCCACACACACCAGGGGGAACCAATCTTTGGAGGAAGAGGACACAAAAGGAAAGGCAGACAGAGGGCACAAGGGAAGTGGGGAGGGTGAATAGCAGCCACTTGAAGAAAGACAAACTCTGGAATAGAAAAGAAAAATTGGGGAGCAAATAAAGGGGGTAGTGATATCAGAAGGAGAAGATGGGGCAAAAACCTTTTTTCGGATTTCTGCATTTTATCCAGGCAAGAAAATTTCACAAATTCCTGATTACCAATAATATCACTTATAAATACAGAATACTGGCATGGCCTTAAAAAGGCTATCTGGGATCAAATTATCTGACCTCCTCATATTTGTATCTTTTATCTACTGCCTCCACAGGACTAAAATTAGTGTCTGACAAATAGCAGATGCTTAAAAATATTTTTGTTTTTTTTCCTCTTTTTTTTTTTTTTTTTGGTTTTTTAATAAACTAAGGTACAGCAGGATAAAAATATTTTTGAATTAATTA
Source organism: Propithecus coquereli (assembly GCF_000956105.1). Lineage (NCBI taxonomy): Eukaryota > Metazoa > Chordata > Mammalia > Primates > Indriidae > Propithecus > Propithecus coquereli. The sequence continues at coordinate 15,147,273 of NW_012136080.1, forward strand.
ATTTTATAGCTGAAGAAACTGAGGCCCAGAGAGTTTAAGGGGCTTGCTCATGGTCACAGAGACAGCTGGTAACCAGATTTTTCAGACTCCTATTAATAACTTTGCTATGCTGAAGTGCCCGCCAGTTGCTCCTCATGACCCACTGAAATGGCCTCACCATGCACCTTGGGTTCCCAAGCCTTGGTTATGCCAACATTCCCAAACAAGTGGGAAATTCTCTAGGAATACTGAGAAGCTAATCCTGCGCTGCTGATAAGGACAGAGCCTTGACAGATTTGCGAAAAGGAACAAGGAACATTTTTGTAGGCGCTGGAGGGAAGATTTATCCTGTCTAGTGATATCTTTTCTGCCTCCCTCCCTCAGGAGTATTGACTTTGGGGCTGAATGCCTGGGAGGATTAAAGTTCAGCTTTTTAAATATCCCCTATCCCCCATGTCCCCACAAACACAATCCAAGCCACATCAGCCTTATTATCTTCGCCAACCTTTTTCCCAGGTCTCAGCTTCAATTTCACTTCCTCGCGCCTACTGGCCTCCCCATGCTCCTTCAGGGACCAGTGCTCTACTATGAGATTCTCACTTCACTGTTGAGAAATCACTGGTTTTTCTGCTTCTTTCCCGGTGGGCTGCTAGCAACTTGCAGGCTGGAATGTTCCTCTATATATCACGAGGTGCGAGCACAATTGTGAGATTTTTCTTTTCTAATTTTGGGAGTTTTTTTTGTTTGTTTGTTTGTAGAGATGGGGGGTGGGTCTTGCTATGTTGCCCAGGCTGGTCTTGAACTCCTGGTCTCAAGCAATGCTCCCTCCTCAGCCTCCCGGAGTACTAGGATTCAGGCGTGAGCCACCATACCCAGCCCAAACATGAAGCTGGTTTTAATTAAAGGCTTTCTTTCTTTCGTTGTTTTCTTTTTAAGATATGACATCTCCCTATGTTGCCCGTGCTGGATTCAAACTCCTGGGCTCAAACAATCCTCCTGCCTCAGCCTCCCAAGCAGCTGGAATTACAGGCACCTGACACCACATCTATTAAGATTTTCTTTTAAAAACCAATTTCTCTATCTACATTTTTTTGTTGTTATTGAGACACAGTGTCACTCTGTTACCCTGAGTAGAGTGCAGTGGTATCATCATAGTTCACTGCAACCTCAAACTCCTGGGCTCCAGGGATCCTCCTGCCTCAGCCTCCCCAGTAGCTGTGATGACAGGCATGTGCCATGACACCCGGCTAATTTTTCTATTTTTAGTAGATACAGGGTCTCACTCTTGCTCAGGCTTGTCTCAAACTCCTGAGCTCAAGCAATCCTCCTGCCTTGGCCTCCGAGAGTGCTAGGATCATAGGCATGAGCCACCGTGCCCAGCCTGGTCTACATATATTTTACTTTTTTTTTTTCTACTCATGAAGATGTCTGAATACATATATTTTTATCAATGATTTTCAGGTAAGTGTCCAGAATTCAGAAACACCAATGCACAGCTTGCAGGACTGCAGGCTGTAGGGAATAGGGCATTCTGAAAAAAAGGAGAATGTCAGGCATTAGGACAGGAAAACCAGGCACTGTATTCTCCTGGAAGGCAAACTAAGAGATGTATAAGATATTGGAGGAAAATTTAATAAAACATATACCATATACACAAATATGTAATATGTATTTTTATATATAGCAAGAGAGAGTAGAGAGAGATTTTAGCTGAATTATGTGATATTATAAAACTTTAAAAAGAATGAGGCATTTCTATAAGAACTGGTCTAGAACAATCTCCAAAATATTGTTTAATGAAATACGCAAGATGCAGAACAGTAAAGTATGCTACCACTTAAATATGCATAGATAATTATCAGAAAGACAGAAGAAACTAACAGTGGCTGCCTGGAAGAAGAATTAGAGGCTGGGAAAAGGGTAGAAGGGAGAACTAACTTTTATGGTTAGTCTCTTCTATGCTATTTGAAAAAAAAAAAATTTTTTTTAAGACAATAATGATACTACTTTCCAGGCCAGATATGTACAGTAAGAATTGACTGCACAGAAACCTAGGGAGAATTCTAAATCCTATTGGAAAAAAAAAAAAATTTTTTTTAAGACAATTTTTTTATGTTGCCTAAGCTGGTCCCCAGCTCCTGGGCTCAAGTAATCTTCTTGCCTCAAGCTCTCAAATAGCTGGGACTGCAGGCACACACCACCACCTCGGTGCTATTTAAAAGTTTTATCATGCTCACTACTACATACACAGACACACACACACACACACACACACACGCACACACACAAAAGAAAACATATAGAAGGGTTGTAATTTAGTGAGAGATATGACTGTCATTGAGGAAGGAGAGGCAAAAAAACAAGAGATGAAGGGGTGGAGCCAAGTGAGGAGGGATCTAGTGTGGCAGTGAGGGCACTTGAAGGACAGGAAGTAGACTTAGGGACTAGCCTTGCAAATTGAGAAGGCCTTCACACTGTTTGTTTGTTTGTTTGTTTTGAGTCACTCTGTTGCCCAGGCCAGTGCTGTGGCTTCAGCGTAGCTCACAGCAATCTCAAACTCCTGACCTCAAGTGATCCTCCCACCTTGGCCTCCCAGAGTGCTAGGATTACAGGTATGAGCCACTGCATCTGGCCTACACTGTATCTTAAGTACAATTAGTCTTCGATCTTATTGTGACTCTAGAATGGTGTCATTCACTAAAGAAAGACAAGTTGAATCCTAGCACTCTGGGAGGCCGAGGCGGGAGGATTGCTTGAACTCAGGAGTTCGAGACCAGCCTGAGCAGGAGTGAGACCCCGTCTCTACTAAATAAAAAGAGAAAAAAAGAAAGAAATACAAGTTGAATGTTGAAAAAATAATAAATCAGACACTTTTAAAACCAATTAGGTTTGGTATGTGGAGTTAGCTAGATCAAAGATTGTAGTCCTGGTTCCCAAGGGGTTTGGGTGTGACTCTGCCTTGTGGAATGTGAGCTATTTATCAACAAAGGCACTGCCCTGTTTGTTGTTGTGGACAGGCCACCCTAGACTACAATTTAACCTGTTTTTATATTTAAGGAAGATAATGTAATTAAATTAACATTTTACATAATCTGCTACCTTGAACAGCTTGAATCAAGAATTTTCTGACCTACCAAGAGTCAGCAGGTAGAAATGTTCAAACTCTAATGCCAGTGGCCCGTTTGCAGTTTCACCCTGAATCACTCATAACTAAATTTTCAGCGGAGAGCCTATGTCTGAGTCTCCTTGGCAGCTCGCAATGCCTTATATTGGCAAAACAAAGCCCTGACTTCAAAGGGAATTACTTTAGGTAAAAATGCACTCCATTGCAGACTTTTTCCTTTAAGAAAACAGCAAACCAAAGAGTTGACTGACTTTAACTGCTGCTGCTCCTTAATCAAGTCTTTAAAATGTAGATAGATAAGGCAGTTGGCTTTTTGCATCAGTTGTGACAGTTAAATCCAGCAGAGCTCACAGGTCTAGAGCAGTCTTGAAATACCTATGCAAATGATTAGGGAAGCTTGCAGGTACAGGATAGGTCTCAAAAACAAAAACGTGGATTGCTCAATCTGAAAGGGTGGGGACATGAGTGAAATGTGAAATGACTTCCCTAGTCTTCAGTTCCCTAGACTGATCAAGAGGCAGATAAATTTTGTTTTCTCTTACACAATCAAGACTTACATATACATAGGGTTCAGGGATGTTCCTTACAGGCTAAACTTTCAGAATGAAATCAGCAACTATTTATTAATTGTTTCCTTCATAACTACCAACAAAAATTCATACAAGTTAGTGTTTCTCAGATCTCAATAATATACAGATTCTTTGGAGGGTAAAAAAAACATTTCCTGTGGCTAGGTACAGTGGTATATGCCTCTAATCCCAGCCCATTAGAAGGCCTAGGCCAGAGGATCACTTGAGGCCAAGAGTTTGAGACCAGCCTGGGCAACATAGCAAGACCCTATCTCTAAAAAAAAAAAAACTTTAAAAAAATAGCTGGGTATGCTGGCACAAACCTGTAGTCCTAGCTACTCAGGAGGCTGAGGCAGGAGGATTGCTTGAGCCCCGAAGTTTGAGGCTGCAGTGAGCTATGATCACACCACTGCCCTCCAGCCTGGGCAACAGAAGGAGACTTTGTCTCAAAAAAACAAAACAAAAAAAAGTTCCCTGACTTTTGAGAATATTCACTTTTTCATTCACTCAGCAACAGTCCCAGGACTGGGATAGGTGACAGAGATATGGGGTGAACAAAACAACACAATGCCTGCAGCTTATGCTGCAGAGCAAGAAACAGTCATTAATGAAGTCAGCACATGATTATCTGCAAATTACAGCTAAGTGCCACAAAGTGGGGGCGCCTGATGTTGTGAAAGCAAATAGTAATAAAGGGATTTGACTTAGAGGGGAAAGCAAAGGTTTCCCTAAGGAAGGGACAACCAGCCACAGTCTGAAGGAAGAATAGACTTCAACCAGGCAAAGAGCGGAGCAAAAAGTGTTGTAATCAGAGAGAACAGCCTAGGCAAGTGTCCTGTGGCAGGAAGGAACATGTCCTTCTAAAAAGTCCAAAAAAGGCCAGTGTGGCTGGAGTACAGAAAGCATAGTATGAGACCCTTGGGTAGACATTATACCCCTAATATTTCCAGTTCTCTTCCCCTCTGGAGCTCTTAGGAGGATTGTACCTCCCTGCTTCCTTGAAGTTAGGTAGAATACTTAAAATTGGGTAGAAACATGAGGCTTGGTTTGGCTAATAAAATGTAAGCCAGGCACAGTGGCTCACACCTGTAATCCTTGCACTTTGGGAGGCTGAGTGGGGAGGATTGCTTGAGGAATTCAAGACCAGTCTGAGCAAGAGCAAGACCCCATCTCTACAAAAAATAGAAAAATTAGCCCAGCACTGGGGCATGCACCTATAGTCCCAGCTACTTGGGAGGCTGGGCCAGAAGGATCACTTCAGCCTAGGAGTTTGAGGTTGCTGCGAGCTATGATATGATGGCAGCACTGCACTCTAGCCCAGGGGACAGAGTGAGACACTGTCTCAAAAAAAAAGAAAAAAAAAGGAAGCAGAAGTGGCAGCTATTATCTCTCAGTGGAAACATTTAAGTGTTTAAGAGGTGTGTTTCTTCAGGCCCTCTCTTTCCCACATGCTGATATAAAGGTGCCACAAGCAAGGCGTGCTTTGGATCACTGAGCCAACATGTGAAAGACAGCTACCTCGGAGAGCTGCCAGGACAAAAGACTTTGCATGAACTAGAAATAAGCCTTTGCCATGTTAAACCACTGAGATTTAGGAGATGTTTGCAACTGCAGCAAACCTAGTATATAGACCTAAATTAGAGAAACTCCATAGAGAAAACACATAAACTGAGGGTGATAATCTTAAAACACTTCCAAATTTGAACAGAAAGAACTTCTTTCATCTATAATTATTACATCTCATCTGCATTCACTGACATTATTCATTCATAAATTTCAATACCTAGTTTTTCAAAACTGGATCTAATTTGCAGCATTGTTTTGGGTTTCTTTTGTAATAGAGATAGGGTCTTATACTGTGGCCAGGGCAAGGTGGCTCATACCTGTAATCCTAGCACTCTGGGAGGCTGAGGCCAGAGGATCCCTTGAAGTCAGGAGTTTGAGACCAGCCTGAGCAAGGGTGAGGCCCCGCCTCTACTAAAAATAGAAAAAATTAGCCGGTCGTGGTGGTGCATGTCTGCAGTCCCAGCTACTCGGGAGGCTAAGGCAGGAAGATCGCCTGAGCCCAGGAGTTTGAGGTTGTTGTGAGTTAGGCTGACGCCATGGCACTCTAGCCTGAGCAACACAGTGAGACTCTGTCTGAAAAGAAAAGAAAAGAGAAAAGAAAAGAAAAGAAAAGAAAAGAAAACATTGAGTGCTTCTCTACTATCTGTCAGCACCAGGCTAAGTACCTGAATTTGTTCATTTAATCTTCCTAATAGCATAAAAAGTACATGCCATTATTATGTGCATTTTCCAGATGAGGAAACTGAAGCTCAGAGGGGTTAACAACTTGGTCAAGGTTGTAGAGCTTGGGTGTGGTATATCTGAAATTGAAACCCAGATCTGCCTCATCCCTTAATAAATGGTCCTGACTCTTACAGAACACTGTTCATATCCCTGAGATCAAAAACTCCATCAGACTGAATGCCTTCAAGACAAGGATGATGTCTTATTTATCTTTGCATGCCCAACACAGGATCTGCCACCTAGATAATCCTCAATGTATATTTTTTGATGTAACGAATGACTGATTTAAAAATATATCAGTGATGTTATCACTGATAAGCTACCTTAGCCTCTAGGGCTTATATTTTGACTGTTTATTTATATACTCGTCTCTCCTACCAGGTCGTAAACTACTAGGACAGGGTGTAGATATAGTGTTTATTTTTATACCTCCCACAGTTGACACAGGGCCTTGCTCTGACTTAGCCTTCAGCAAATGTGTATCAGGTCCCTTACCTAAATCCAAATAGCCAGCAAATGCTAAAACACGGATTCAAATCCCATCTTTTAGGACAATAGTCCCTGTTCCTTTCACATCATGCTGCCTCCTACCCTCCCTCCAATATTTTAGTCCATGCAGTGTTTACTAGAAATATGCGATTCAGGGCCTAACTGTACACAGCAGCAAAAGAAATTTTTTAAATTTGTATTCAACTTTAAAAATGATTAAGTCATTTGTTATTTAAAAGAAAAAAAAAGAGAGGGAAAACACACCTGACTGCACATATAATTAAATGGCCTTGAGGATGTAATACAAGCCAACCAAAGCACAGAAATCCAGAGTTCACCCTGCAACAGCATCCTGAAATTGTGTCTGCACTTCCACTCTGGTTCTTTGAATGAGCTTCCCAGGTGTTATTTTCCAGTGATAACATGACTCAATATCTAGAGCTCTGGGTAGCTTTGAACTGGACAGATACCATCTTAACCACACTTCTGTCCAGACAAAGCTTAATGCAGGGTTTCTTAAACATTTTTTGACCCAACTCCCTGTAAGAAATGCATTTTATGTTGTAACCAAGTACATGGGGTGTGTGTATTTGTATTTATAATACTATATGCTGAAATAAGAATTTAATGAAATAAAACCCTTATTATGTGTGATGCACTCTGATGTTGTCTAATTTATTTCTATGTTCTATTCTATTCTATTTCACATTTTAATAATTCTATTATAAGCTACGAAGTTAATTTCACCACCCATTGAGTCCTGCAATTTGAAAAAACACAGGCCTGATACATATGCAGAAGCTAGTACCATAGGATCTTGAGCTTCTTGAGTACAGGAACACATATATCTTTTTTTTTTTAAAGAAATTTTTAAAATATGGAACGCCTCACGAATTTGTGTGTCATCCTTGCACAGGGGTCATGCTAATCTTCTCTGTATTGTTCCAAGTTTAGTATATGTGCTGCCGAAGTGAGCACTTTTTTTTTTTTTTTGAGACAGGATCTAGCTTTGTCTCCTGGGCTGGAGTGCAGTGGTGTCATCATTGCTCACTGCAACCTCAAACTCCTGGGCTCAAGTGATCCTCCTGCCTCAGCCTCCCGAGTAGCTAGGGCTACACTATAGGTAGGCACCACAATGCCTGCCTAATTTCTTTATTTTTTGTAGAGACGGGGTCTGGCTATGTTGCCCAGGCTGGTCTCAACCTCCTGGCCTCAAGCAGCCCTCCTGCCTCAGCCTCCCAAAGTGCTGGAATTACAGGCATGAGCCACCACAGGAACACATACATCTTATTTACCTGCATCCTTAGTACGTATCACCTCTTGTTTTCTGAATAAATGAGGGAGTGAATACATGTGTGAGTGAACTGTGAGAGCAAAAATGACTAAAATTGGGATCCTTGCCCTGGTGAAATGTACAGCCTAGGGACAGACTTTCAAGCAATACTAAATTAAATCAAAAACTATTTTAAATTACAAAATTGCTTTAAGAGTGCCAGTCAGATAGGTATAATTTAGTGTGTGGGGTCAGGGGAAGCATCTTGGAGTAACCGACATTTAGCTAAGACCCGAAGACCAAGGAGGAGTTAACCACATAAGAGAGGCCAGGGCGTAAGGAGAGAATTACAGGCAAAGGAAAGTGGACTGTGCATAAACAGAGGCAAAGAGCAGTATGTGTGAGACCCTCTGCCCCACCTTGCAAAAAGGTGAGGACCTCTGTTGTTTCCATCCCCACTTTTCCTTTGGAAACCCCCATTCCCTACTGCACATGGACTTGGTGGGACTACTTATGTGAGGGTGCCAGCCCTACCTCACAGGGATGGGTGGTGGAGCAGGACGGCCAATCAGGTATCTCTTATTTCCCTGGCGACAGTGAGGATTGGTTCAGGGATTGGGCAGGTGACCTCAGTTGGATGGATCACAGTCATCTTTATAAGTGATACATGGTAAGTATGTCTTTTTCTCCGGGAATGCAGATGTAAGATGAAGTAAAGCTAGAGCTTTCTTTCATTATGTGGAGAGAGCAGGTGAAAACGATGAAACCAAAATACAGAGAAAAGGAGAGCTAAGATCAGGAGCAAGAGAGGGACGAGAGAGAGAGAGAGAGAGAGAGAGAGAGAGAGAAAATGTATCATTTGAAACTCAGGGTTCAGATACACCTAAAGCTAGTATATCTGCAACACTTAACAATTGTTTGAGCTAATAACTCCAGTCTTCCTTTACACTGGTTTTAGGTGGTTTTCTGTTATTCACAACTGACTGTAAGTGTGAAAGGTGTGAAAGGAAAGGTAGAGAACCAATTAATTTCTTCTTCTTTTTTTTTTTTTTTTCATTGAGACAGGGTCTCAAATCTGTTACCTGGGCTAGAGTGCAGTGGTGTCATCGTAGCTCACTGCAACCTCAAATTCCTGGGCTCAGGCCTTTCTCCTACCTTAGCCTCCCCAATAGCTGGGACTACAGATGCACAGCACCATGCCCTCCTAACTCCTTTATATTTTGTGAAGATGGGGTCTCATGTTGCTCAGGCTGGTCATGAACTCCTGGTCTCAAGCAATCCTCCTGCCTTGGCCTCCCAAAGTGCTAGGAGTACAGGCATAAGCCACAGTGCCCTACCTCTAATTTCTTTTTTAAAAAAGAACAGAAATGTATTAATGTATTTGTGGGGTCATAGGCCCACCTTTTCCATAAATGGGAAATTTTTTGGAATATGCCAGGTTTCAAGGATTCCAGATTTATGAGGTTGGTCAGTTTCTTTCTCTCTCTCTCATATCAACGTATCAACTATGTGGAGAAAGGTGAGGGAAGTTTATAGAGAAAGCAGGGAAGCTAAGATATATTCCTAGCTAGAGAAATATCTTGGGTCCAAGTGCAGTGGTTTACAACTAATTGATCACAACCAGTTACAGATTCCTTTGTTCCTTCTCCACTCCCACTACTTCACTTGACCAGCCTTTAAAAAAAAAAATCTAGCTAGAGTGGCTTGGATGAGGGTAGTAGTTGTGGCAATAGAGATGAAGAGAAGAAAATTTAAGAAGAATTTTGGTAGAGCTGCTAAAAGTTGGTCATGGCTTAGATATGAGGGGCTGAACTGTCAAGATGAATGAATTAAAGGGTAAATTAATATGTGTTCAGTTCAACAGTCCCAGCACAGCTGGTGTATGTTAGATCCTGTGGTAGGAGCTAGGACAACAGAGATGAAGAACAGTTTCTTCCTTCAAGGAACTCATAGCAGAGAAGACCCCAACATTCAGAAAAGGAAACCAAAACCCAAAAAACCCCAAACCCTCTCCAGTTCCCCACACCTTGGAATAGTGAAGAGCTCACCTGGAGGTGAAATAATGTACACTATAGTAGGACTTCTAGGTATGCAAGTCAGAGAAACTTTTGGGTAGGACTCTTGATTTTTGTTTGTTTGTTCTGAGAGAGTCTTACTCTGTCACCCAAGATGGAGTGCAGTGGGGCAATCATGGCTCACTATAACCTCGAACTCCCGGGCTCAGGTAATTCTTGCACCTCAGCCTTCCAAATTGCTGGGATTACAGAAAGAATTGCTGATGCCCAAACTTGGAGCTCAGAGCTGGTGACTTTTTCCTAAGGCCTCCAAGAAGGAAGAAGTCAGGGAAGAGGTACTAGGAAGCCCAACCTAGTAGCTCCAGGCTGCTTCTTCTTTTTTTTTTTTTTTTTTTTGAGACAGAGTCTCACTCTGTCGCCTGGGCATCAGCCTAGTTCATAGCAACCTCAAACTTATCCTCCTTCCTCAACCTCCTGAGTAGCTGGGACTACAGGCTTGTGCCACTACGCTTGGCTAATTTTTTCTATTTTTAGTAGAGACAGGGGTCTCACTCTTGTCCAGGCTGGTCTCAAGTGATCCTCAGGCCTCAGCCCCCCAGAGTGCTGGGATTAACAAGCGTGAGCCGCCACTCCAGGCCAGGCCCCAGGCTTCTGATCCTATGAAGAAAGACCAGCTCCTACCAGGACTCTCCAGGTTTCTTGCAAATCCGTAACTTCCTTAAAACTATACTCCTTGTTTCCTTGCAGCTCAACTACTAAAATGAATAAGATTTAAGCAAAGAAAGGAGGCGTGCCAGGGGGATTGGTAACGTATTCAAAAGCTGGCCTGGGGAGGGAGAACTGCCCCTAAGGGGTAGGGGGCAGGTTGGCTTCACAGTCTCGCTGCCAAACCTTTGGCAGCACCGTAGGAGCCTGCTGGGAGAGTACACACAGGCTTCCTCCCAGTGGAAGTATGAAAGCTGGATGGGGCCAGAGCAGGGGTAAGAGCTCTGACCTGGAGAGCTCCAGAGTAGCCAGTCAGGGAATACTTGAACGTTTTTTAAAAACCACTTTGCTAGAGAGGTATAAGAACTGATTGCTGAGGGAAGGGGGAAGTGTGGGAAATAGTTCTGCCCTCGCCCTGCTCCCCCAGACCTCCACAGTTCCCTGGGCTACCTCTGCCATCACTGTACACTCATTGTGTGTTCCCTCTCGGTCTCCCCCACCAGAGCGTGAGTGTTCCAGGAGCAGGCACTGTGTCTGATTCACCTCCTTCTGCCTCACAATGTGGCCCAGCGTGGGGCTTGACACTTGGAAGTTTCTCAAAGAGTTACTTGTTGAATGAATGAACAAATGAATGCTTTCTCTGAACTGCCCTGAACTCTAGATGGGATTTACAAAGAAGGAAAGGCCTGCCTACAGCTCTGGGCTCCTCATGCCCCTTAGTAATGCCTTCCTGTGCCTCTAGAATTCAAGGAGGCATGAGCCCCTAAGGTTCGCTTTTATATGTTTATATGCATTTTCCTGGTGGTAGGAGTCTATGTCCTTTATCAGATTTTCAAAGGGGTGTCTGCTCCCCCAAAAGGATGAGAATTATCATTTGAGAGCACAGTTCCAGGACAGAGATTTTATATAAATGTTTTCAGCATTGATTTCCCTAAACCAAATTGCTTTTCCTCCCAACACTACTGTTTTCTTCCTGTGAGTTTTCTTCTGTTGAGTTTGTTATTCTGTAATGTCAGAATCTCCAGCTCACCTCAGTACATAGTAATAAGATGCCTTTGAACTCTCCTAGAAGCTCCCCTTCAGCGCCACAGCCAAGGCACCCTCACGGATTTCTACCACACTGCTGGCTCATTTGCAGGTGGGAAGATACAGTGTGGGTCTTATCGCAAGTGAGACCTCAAGAGCACAGGCAGATCAGAAGAGAACACCGAGATACCCTGCTACCTAATCTAATTCTTCCAGTGCATTCAGCAACCTCCCTTCCCTTTGCATAACAATGCAAGGAAAAAGGAAGTGGGAAAAAATAAGGCCGCGTAATTGAGTTAGAAGGGGTAATTACCCGGCCCCAGGAGCAGCGGGAAAGCAGCTCTGAGAAAGAAGGGTTAAAGAAAGCACACTAGGATGAAAAGTTGGGAAATCAGTAACCAATATATTTGCTCCTATGGGGAAGCAGAAAAGTAAAACCGTCAGTGCTGAGTTGGGGCACTGCGGCACTGGGGAAGCCTGAGATTGGCAGCAAGGACCGTGCGGGGGCAGAGTCGGGAGAGGAGAGAAAGCTGCAAACCAGTCTGGGATTGAGTATCGGCGCCGCAAGGGAGGGATGAGTCAGTCCCAGCGCACCCAAGTTTAGAATAAAAGAGCCACTAGGTAGGCAAACACCTTTCCCGTGAGAGGGTTTGCTGACAACCCAGTGGGGAGCCCTGCAGGAAGGGCTCTCTCCCACGGAGATTCGGCGTAAAGTGCAGTTTTAAGCCCCTCCTCCTTCCCCCACCCGGAGGTTTCGGCCAGGCGCGCTGCCCTTCATACGGTTTCATGAGGTTGTCTAAAGCCAGGGTTGGCACAGAAGGAAGCCACAGGGCTAAGTACCAGATTAGGATTGTGAATGTCCCGTCTTACTGCAGGAGACAGGGAAGGGAGCTCGGAAACTCACGGCCATTCTTGGTGATGGGCGAGGCTGTAAGTGCAGAGCGTGCCCAGGTGCCTCATGGGAGAGGAGGGTGGGGACCTGGTCGGCCCGGGGCTGCTTCCCCAGGGAAGGTGTGCTCCACCACCCGGTCCGGGTATTAAGGGCCGTTGAAAGGTTGGCGGAGTCTGGCTGCATCACTCTGCCTATCTCTGCTTGGAAACACGGAAAATGACCCAGAGCGGGTATCGACTACTGTGCAAGCTTATTAGTTCATGGTGCTGAGGAGCTATTTTTACAGCGTGTTAGAGAAAGAGTTCCATCTTTGGGAAGAAGTTTGTGCTAGGTGACTTTGATTATATGATTTTGTGTTTCTCTATTTTTGTTTGTATGTATGTGTACGTATGTATGTATATATTTTTGAGACAGAGTCTTGCTCTGTCGCCCGGGCTAGAGTGCCCTGGTGTCAGCCTAGCTCACAGCAATCTCAGACTCCTGAGCGATCCTCCCACCTCAACCTCCCAGAATGCTAGACGTGAGCCACTGTGCCTGGCCTGCCTTTTGTTGAAATTGTGGTAATATGTACCATTTTAAAATGTACAATTCAATGGCATTGATTACATCCACATATTGTAGAACACTTCACTATTTCCAAAATGTTTTTGCCATTCCAAATAGAAACTATGTATTCGTGTGGTTATTTTTCTTGTTGTTTAAGTAACTTCTCTAGGATATATTTCTCTGTACTGTGGGTGGGGCCATGACAAGCCTTGCTTAGTCAAAAGGTCTTTTGAGTTTCATCACAGGGTTGCTGTGAATTCTTTCTTGTGTAAACAGCACTGCTGCTTTCCTTCTATATATGTGCACCTATTTTAAGTTAAAAATTATATCAAACTACCCCAAAACTTAGTGCTTAAAACTCTAACCATTTAATTTCTCACCATTCTGTGAGTCATCATTTGGGCCGAGCTCAATTGGGCATTTCTTTTGCCATTATCGCCTAGGGTCATTCATGCCACTACGGTCTTCCAGTGCTGGATAGTATAATATGGGGCTGGATAGTACAATATGGCCTCAGTCATATGTCTGGTAGTTAGTGCTAGCTATGGGCTGGGTGGTGTATTTCCAGCATGTTACCTGGGCAGCCGGGTACCAAACACAGCAGGAGAGAGAATCCAAGACTCACTGTGCAAACGTTTTTCAAGCCGCTGCTTGCATCATCTTTGCAAATGTCTCATTGTCCAAAGCAAGTCACACGACCAAGCCCAGAGTCAATGTGGGAGGGGACTTCAAAAAGTCCAGAAACAGGAAGGTGTTGTCCATTGGGATCCTTACTGTAACAGTCTACCATACCAGTTTGCATTTTGCTTTCCCCCTTAACAATGTATGTTTTTCTTTTCTTCCTTCCTTTTTTTTTTTTTTTTGTTTTGCTCTGTCTTCCGGGCTAGAGCACAGTGGCATCATTATAGCTCACTACAACCTTCAATTCCTAGGCTTAAGCAATCCTCCTGCCTCAGCCTCCTAAGTAGCTGGTACTGCAGGTGTGCACCACCATGCCCAGATAATTTTTCTATTTTTTGTGGAGACGGGGGTCTCACTCTTGCTCATGATCCTGGCCTCAAGGGATCCTTCTACCTTGGCCTCCCAAAGTGTTAGGATTACAGACTTGAGCCACCACACCTGGTCTTCCTTTATTTTTCAAGTTGATATATTTAGCATAATTACATTTTTAGTGACTATGCAATAGTCAAAAGACTATGCCAGAACATAATCATTATTAGTCTGTTTTGCATTGTTTTAATATTTACTGTTATAATTTATTAGTTAAACACTTTTCTTGAGTATCTACTACATGTGAGGAATTATTCAAAATCACTAGAGACAGCTTCACTTAGATTCTTTTGGAGGAAATGTACACAACACATGAGTATGTAATATGCACTCTGGAGAGAAAGGGAAGGGAGGTTAGAGTGTGGGGAGTGGTGGAGTGGGGCTTGCTATTTAAAGTCTGTGTGTGGGGAGTGGGGTGAGGTGGTTCATGCCTGTAAGCCTAGCACTCTAGGAGGCCAAGGTGGAAGGATCAATTGAGGTCAGGAGTTCAAGACCAGCCTGAGCAAAAGGGAGACCCGTCTCTACTAAAAATAGAAACAAATTAGCCAGGTGTGGTGGTATGTGTCTGTAGTCCCAGCTACTCTACTCAGGAGGCTGAGGCAGGAGGATTGCTTGAGCCCAGGAGTTTGAGGTTGCTGTGAGCTAGGCTGACACCATGGCACTCTAGTCTGTTTAAAGAAATGTTTTTGGATTGTGTTCTTTTTTTTTTTTGAGACAGAGTCTCACTCTGTTGCCCAGGCTAGAGTGCCATGGTGTCAGCCTAGCTCACAGCAACCTCAAATGCCTGGGCTTAAGGGATCCTCCTGCCTCAGCCTCCCGAGTAGCTGGGACTACAGGCATGCGCCACCATACCCGGCTAATTTTTTCTATGTATTTTTAGTTATCCAGCCAATTTCTTTCTATTTTTAGTAGAGACAGGGTCTCACTCTTGCTCAGGCTGGTCTCGAACTCCTGACCTCAAGCAATCCTCCCACCTCCACCTCCCAGAGTGCTAGGATTACAGGCGTGAGCCGCTGCACCCAATTGAAACCAAATATTTTTATTCAGAGGATTAGATAGGTATTGCTTTCTGTATCTTGGCCCTGTGGGATAAAAGTTTCCTTGGTCTAGCTCATCCCACTTGAGAAAAGCTAAAAGAAAAAAAAAAGATTCCTTGGCAGTGGCCCATCTGGGCGTGTGTTCTGACCCTGTGCTATGCACTCTGCTTGATTGGGCACTCCCTTGGGCACTGGCTAGGATGTTGGGCCAATTTCAGTTTCAACAGGAAGGACCCCAGTCTTGGGCTCATCGTGTCCATTTCTGCTCTCTAGGTCAGTTACTATGGGCAGGATCGAGATCCGTGACCCTTACTGTGTCTGTCTGCCCCATGAGAAAGTGTCTCATTCATGAATTAATGAATGCATTTGTGCGTTTATTTTCTAGTAATTTATCCATCTAGTCATTTGGGCATGAATTTACATTAGTGCATTCTTTTTTTTTGGAGACAGGGTCTTCTCTGTCACCTGGGATGGAGTGCCATGGCATCATCATAGCTCACATTAACCTCACATTCCTGGGCTCAAGCGATCTTCTTGCCTCAGCCTCTCAAGCAGCTGGGACTACAGGTGTGCACCACTGGACCTGGCTAATTTCTCTATTTTTTGTAGAAAAGGATCTCGCTCTTGCTCAGGCTCATCTTGAACTCCTGACCTCAAGCGATCCTCCCACCTTGGCCTCACAGAGTGCTAGGATTACAGGTGTGAGCCACCTTGCCTGACCTGTTTTTAAAATAAAGAAAAATCTGTTTGACCAGTTCCATCTCACAAAACCATTTCATATATTTGTAGTTGTAGCTCTTATTTATGCCATAGGGATCAGCGATAATTACTTAGAGACCCATGTAGGTGCTCAGGGAAAGATCACAGGCTATAGACCTGTATCTGTGCTATTGGTGTTGTGTAAATTGGGATCATGGCAGTGTGCTGGCCAACATTTCTTGGTCCACTGACTTTGTACAAATAAAGTCTTGTTTTACCAAACCAAAGGCAAAATATGCTGACTAAGTCTTCTTTACCGGGAAAATTGTATTACATTTCTCTCTGTGATACGAAAGGTGACCTTATAGCTCTGGCACTGAGACTACACTATGTTGGCTGTGAAAAAGCAGATGTTCCCGCATTCAAGTGACAGACTTTATTTGACAAATGTATGTATTTTTGTGCAAGAAGATGAGTGAGATTTATTTTAAAAGCAAAATCCAGGCTCCCTGTCCTTAAGGAGCTTATAATTCAGTTGGAGATATAAGGCCAGTCCAGCTAGAGTTATGGATCATAGAACCAAGGAATGTTTTATTTTGAAGGTTGCCTAGAGACCGATCTGGTCTGAAATTCCCTACCAAGGTGGAACTCCCCCTACAAGGTACTCTGCAAATAGTCCTTTCAGCTCTGTACCAATAGTTCTCTGGTAAGGAACCCATGATTGATTTCTTTTTAATTAGAAAAATAACATATACTTAATGTGACACATTTTTAATAATATGGCAGAGTGAGTATAAAAGTCAAACGTCACCTTGAATCTTCTACGTCCCTATTATCTGTTAAGGACTGTTATAGGATGGAAGGATGACTAACTGTTTTCTTTACTGTACAAACACATATGTGAACATTTTCACCCCACATTTTAAATTGTAATCTATTTTTAAAACTAAATAACATGTGTGCAATGTAAAATCAAATGGAATAAGAGAATATACAATGAAGAGAAAGTCTCTTTCATCCTCATCCCTGTCCCACTAGCCCCTTAGTTCCCCTCCCTGGCTGTTATTACTTCCATGAGTATCCTCCCAGAGATAGTCTATACATTTAGAAGCCTAAAAGTTAATATTCTTTTTTTTAACACAAGTATTCATGCACCATATACAATATTTCCCTTTAATAATATATCTTAGACATAATTTCATAACATTACGTAGAGTTGCTTTATTCCTTTCAACAGGTGCATAGCATTTCATTGTATAAATATGTCACACTTTATTAAATCAATCTCCTATATATGAATATTTTGATGTTTCCAACTTTTTGATATTACAAACAAGGCTACAATTAATAACTTTAACTATACATAATTTTCTTCATGTGTGTAATGCAAACCGGTAGGGTAACTACCTAAAAGCAATTGCTGGATCAAAGGGCATATTCATTTGTTATTTTGATAGACATTGCCAACTGCTCTCCATAGATGTTGTACCAATTTACACTCCACCCAGGGTGGAGTGCAGTGGCATGATCATAGCTCACTGCTGGCTTCAGCTCCTGGGCTCAAGCAATCCTCTCACCCCTTAGCCTCTGGAGTAGCTGGGACTATAGGCAGGCACCACCACACCTATCTAATTTAAAAAAATATATTTTTTGTAGAAACATGGGTGGGAAGGGGGTGGGTCTTACCATATTGTCTGGGCTGGCCTCAAACTCCCGGCCTCAAGGAATCCTCCTTCCTAAACCTCCCAAAGTGCTGAGATTACAGGTGTGAGCTACCGCACCCAGCCAATGACTTTTTTTTAACCTTTGCCAATTTGGTAGGTCAAAAATAGTTACCCCTAGCTCATATCATTTGCACTTTTATTATGAATGAAGTTGAACATCCTTTCATATATACGAGGGCCATTCATGTTTATTTTTATGTATGCTGTCTGTTCATATCCTTTACCTTTTTTTATTTTTTTATGACTTATTTTTCTATTTGTTACTTTTCTTGTCAATACCTAGACTTTTAATATATTTATTTTATTTAGCTCAATTTAAATTGAAAATTTTTTCCAGTTTATTACTTTTCTTATGACTTTGTTTATGATATTTTTCTCCATGCAGGAATTATTATTATCATTATTATTTTTTTTTTGAGACAGAGTCTCACTCCATTACCGAGTGGAGTGCCATGGCGTCAGCCTAGCTCACAGCAACCTCCAACTCCTGGGCTCAAGCCATCCTCCTGCCTTAGCCTCCCAAATAGCTGGGACCACAGGCGCTTACCACCACTTGTGGCTAATTTCTTCTATTTTTAGTAGAGACGGGGTCTCGCTCTTGCTCAGTCTGGTCTCGAACTCCTGAGCTCAAGCAATCCTCCCACCTCAGCCTCCCAGAGTGGTAGGATTACAGGCGTGAGCCACTGGGCCAGCCTGGGAATTACTTTTTTTTTAACTGTTGAATTTATTAGTATTTTTTTTTATAGCTTCTTGTTTTTTTAAATTTATTTGTATGTTTGTTTTACCATACTGAATAAAGCTTGTCCACAGCAAGATTGTATATATACAAAAATTCTCCAATGTTTTCTTTAGTACTTTTGTGCTTTTACTTTTCACATTTCAATCTTTCCTCTATCTGGAATTTATTTTGCTATAAAGTGTGAGGTAGTGATCTAATTTTATTTTTTTTCCAGATGGCTCTCCAGTTTCCTCAACACCTTTAATTGAATAATCTATCTTTTCCAACTGGTTTAAAATACCACCTTTATAATAAACTAAATTTATGTATATAAATAATTTATATATAAAATTTTATGTATGTTATATGTACATATATATATTTTTGGACTTTTAATTTTGTTTCATTGATATATCTGCCTGATCATGTCCTATACCCTACTGTTTTATAATAATTATTCTATGTTTAATATACTTAATACCTAGAAGAGGTTGTCTCCCCCTTTTTTAAGAGTTATTTTTCAGAATCCTCTCAGATATTCTTAGAATATAAATTTTTAAATTGTCTAGTTAAAAAAATTCAATGTTTTAATCCTGATTGTCTCAAATTTATAGATTAATTTATTGACATCTTTATAATATTGAGTCTTCCTACACAATATGTATATTTTCTTCCTCCTACCAGCTTATTTTTTGAAGCAACCCACCCCATCATTGGATGGTTCTGATAGTTTTTCAAGTTCATTCTTATTTTGAAGTACATCTATTTCTCTATATTTTTTAGGCATTGGTTCTGATTTTGCCCTTTGAAACTACACAGGAGTTAAATATTTAGTCTTTAACATGATCTGCAAAAACATTCACCAGCAGGAAACCAACCTTTCACATTATGGAACACACAGAATATTATATGTCCATGGAAGCCTGGGGTAAGCAGACGAAGCTTTTTGCAGCCTCAAGTGATGGTGGTGGTGGGGTGGGGCTCAGGCTGCCCCTACTTCTGCTGATATGAGGGCTCAGGGGATCAAGAACTGGGGCCATGTGGAACCCCTTGGAGGACACCATGTGAGAAGCTCTTCACACGTGAAGAGCTAGAAACATTCTGAGGGTCCTCTCCTTGCCCCTCGGTACCCAAATCACTTTATTTCAGTTACTAGGACCTGCTTTTCTTTCTAGACCTCAATACACCAAGTGCATTCTCACTTCAGGGCTGGTGCATTTGTTGTTCTCTCTGTCTTGACTCCTTTGGCCTCAGAAGTTCTCATAGCCAGCTACTCATCGTTTAGATCTCAGCTCCATGTGGACTCACTAGGCTACCCTACCTAGAGGAGCACCCTGCCACTGCCCCGAGTCACACTATTTTCTAGTAACACTTACCAGTTTTACAAATTTTCTAGATGATTTGTGTGTTACTGTCTCTCTCCCCACACTAGGAAGTAAGCTCCAAAAATGCAGAAATCTTGTATGTTTTATTCTCTTCTATCCCTGGAGCCTTATACAGTGCCCTGAACATTCTACGTAGGCCTCAATAAATATTTGCTAAATGAACGACTCAATGGGCTCTCTACTCTAGATCTTGGAGGATACTTTTCATGACCGTATCTGTTCTTGTTCCCAGGTTAACCTGCCTTCACTTATCCACTTCCCACAACCAAACTTCTTGGTCTAATCAGAGGGTTTCAGGAGCAATTGTTTGGCTAGTTATGGGTCCTGTTAACTTCTCTGTCTCGCGCTTTTCCTCCTGGCCACAGAGAAACCACGGGACCTTATCAACCCTCTTGCAGAAGCCAGATGCACTGTGTCTGCAGTATTCTCGGAAGCCAACCAGTTTAGTAACCCTATCAGAAACGGAAATGAGGTTAGCTTGGCAGGAAATGAGGTCAATTTGGCAACTGACGGTGAAACATTGAACAATATGTGAGTTATTAATAATAGTAGTCTGAGTTAATACAAGACATGTTGCAAGGCAGTGCAATAAGATCAAATGGATGGTATGTGTGCAGAGCAATTTGGCCTCAGAGAGGGAAGACCCCTGTAAACTGGTCATTAATTGCTTTCTGTGTACCTTGGGCAGGTGAGCATATAGTGGAGGATTTCTTTCTTTCTTTTTTTTTTTTGAGACAGAGTCTCACTCTGTTGCCTGGGCTAGAGTGCCATGGTGTCAGCCTAGCTCACAGCAACCTCAAACTCCTGGGCTCAAGCAATTCTTCTGCCTCAGCCTCCCGAGTAGCTGGGACTACAGGCATGTGCCACCATGCCCAGCTAATTTTTTCTATGTATTTTTAGTCGTCCAGCTAATTTCTTTCTATTTTTTTGAGAAGAGACAGGGTCTTGCTTTGCTCAGGCTGGTCTGGAACTCCTGAGCTCAAGTGATCCACCTGCCTCGACCTCCCAGAGTGCTAGGATTACAGGTGTGAGCCACCACACCCGGCCCTGTAGTGGAGGATTTCTGAGTCCTCCCAACCTGGATACAGATGTCTCAGGGCATCTGTAGGAGAATGGCTTTGTCCAAAATCAATAAGCACCATTTATTGGGCCTCCCATACCCTGTGCTAAGCATTTGTTATCTCTAAGCCTCCCAATAACTCTGTTAAGTGGATAACATTATCCATTTCACAGAGAATGAAACTGAAATTTAAATGACAAAAGGACCTGTCCAAGGTCACACAGTGTATGGGAAGGCAGGGAGGTAATCCAGCCCCTGTGGATTGGGACTTTTCTGTTTTTCTATGCAAGTGAGAGGGAAACAATGCAAATCTAGGGCTCTAATGAATTTTTTGTTTTTTTTCCGAGATGGGGTCTCACCCTGTTGCCCAGTCTGGAGTGCAGTGGTGCTATCATAGCTCACTGCATCCTTGAACACCTGAGCTCAAACAATCCTCCCGCCTTGGCCTCTCAAAGTGCTGGGATTACAGGTGCGAGCCACAGTGCCCTCTAATAAATTCTTTTCCAAGCAAACACTGGTTTGAATCTATGTACTGGGGTATATAATGCTTAATCAATTCTGAAATATTATATTTAAGTCTTTGGAATTATTCTTGTTAATGGACCACTTAACAGAAATAGAAGGTAAGAGTCAATGTAGAACTACAGAAAAATGTAGGATAGCTATCAAAGATGATCAGCATGCTCAAATTTCCATGTGTCATTGTCCATCAAAAGCTAATAGGCATAAAAGCTAATTAACAAAATATACCCATAAATGAAAATAATGATGCGGTTTATCTAGATGAGGGATACAATTGAGCTCATTAACCTGTTTCATCCACATCTTTCCTGAATTTATGGACACAATGATGCATTTACAACCGGAAAGAACAGAAACCAATTAGCATTACGATTCCATGTAGAGGACATTTAATGTTTTCGTTGTAGGTTCATATCTTTCCATTTCTTCTGGATTTTCAAAGCCACTGACTGCCTCGCCTCTTCCTGCTCCCTAGCCCCCCAGTCCTGCAACAGGATGTTTGAATTGGTGCTTAGGGAAAGAGTGTAGTTCTTGGGTGGGGTAGCTGGGAGATGTGGTCTGAAAACTGCCAACAGCTGTTCTTCCATTCACTTGTAGAAACTTGTCTGAGAGAGTGGAGTCGACACACAGAGAGATGCACAGACAAAAGAGAGAAGAGGAGAGACAGCCAGTCCTTGAGGCTCTTTCTCTGGTTTGTCTAAGCTAGTTGAGTTGGGTTTCTTTCACTTTCAGTCAAGAGTCTGATTTATCTTACTCATTCCAAGCCATCAGCTTTCTATTGGCTGTTTGTGGCTCAGCCCTTAGATCCAGGGGTAACTGTACTGTGTGTGTGCTGGTGTTGGTGTGCGTATCCCCACCCAGTCTCGTGGCGGAGTCTCCCTCCTTGCCAGTCTCCTCCCCCACTAGCAATGTGTTCTTGGGAACCGTAAAGAAGATTTAATACTGACTTAGTTGAAGTAAGGTTAGTTCTACATTTTAAGTTGACCTCATATGTTAAAAAGAATCTTTTCTTTTTTTTTTTTGAGACATGGTCTCATTCTGTTGCCCGGGCTAGAGTGCCGTGGCATCAGCCTCCCTCGCAGCAACCTCAAACTCCTGGGCTCAAGCGATCCTCCTGCCTCAGCCTCCCGAGTAGCTGGGACTACAGGCATGCACCACCATGCCCGGCTAATTTTTTCTATATATTTTTAGTTGTCCAGTTAATTTCTTTCTATTTTTTTGGTAGAGACGGGGTCTCGCTCTTGCTCAGGCTGGCTTTTCTTTTCTTTCTTTAAAAATTATCCCTGAAACCGGGTGTGGGCAAGTCTTAGAGTCACCTGCAGAATAGTAAATAAAGCACTAGAATTAGGGTCAGGGATTGAATCCTAGCCCTCCTGGTCTGGCTGTGTGACCTTGAGCAAGTTTCTTGAAAATTTTTGAATTTGTCCTCATCTGTTAAATAAAATAAATATATGTAAGCATCCAGTACAGTGCCTGGTACACATTGGATGCCCACTAAATGTTGGTTAAATGAATAATCTAATGAAGAAATTGAATTCCAGTGTCCTTTTTTGAGTCTACCATTTGGACAATAAGTTCCTTTTGATCTTTATGTCACTACTGACATAGCCCACTGAGACCAAAGGCCATGTCCTTCCTCTCAGTTTGTTCAACTATCAAAGCCCTAGGAGAGAGCATTTGATTGGCCACCTTCTGTCATGCCCCAGGAGGGCAGTGACAGGAAGTTTCTGATGGAAGGATTCTCCAAGGACACCTGCAGTTTCCTTAGTGTAAGGACAGATTCCTGTATTAACTAATTAATTCATGCTCAAGAGCTACTTTTTCACTAAAAAGTGAATATAAAGGTTAATTTACCATAACATTATCACAATGCACTTCAAAACCAAATATATTCATGGAGCCAGTTATTGTGGATTATTTGTGCCTTTTCTCTACTTCCTTGGTGGGAAGGTGGGAATCATCAGATTCCACCACAGAAACTTAATACCCTTGCCATCGACCACAATTACCTGTAGCCTCACTATGGTAGAAGTGCTGAGGATGTAAAGAGGTGGCAGGTCCCTGGCCTCACTAATGGAGACCTTGGTCATTCCAAAGATAAATATTACTGCTATAGTTTTCATTTATAGATCAACAAGAACAAGTCTGCTTGCTAAAGGAACTTGTAAAACCTTTTAGGGGCCAAGTGCTGTGGCTCATACCTATAATGCTAGCACTTTGGGAGGCCCAGGCAGGAGGATCCATGAGACCAGGAATTTGAGACCAGTCTGGGCAACACAGTGAGACCTCCTCTCCATAAATAAATAAAAAAGTTAGCTGGGTGTGGTGGCATGTGCCCATAGTTCCAGCTACTCAGGAGTCTGAGGCAGGAGGATTGCGTGTGCCTGGGGAGTTGGAGGTTTCAATTGAGCTGTGATCATGCCACTGCACTACTGCCTGGGCACCTGAGTGAGACCCTGTTTCATGACCAAAACAATTTTAGGGTATAGATTGGGGGGCACAGGTCCATTTTACTTATAGATTTTTTTTTTTTTTTTGAGACAGTCTCGCTCTGTTGCCCAGACTAGAGTGCCATGGCGTCAGCCTACCTCATAGCAACCTCAAACTCCTGGGCTCAAGCAATCCTCCTGCCTCAGCCTCCCGAGTAGCTGGGACTACCGGCATGCGCCACCATACCCAGCTAATTTTTTCTATATATGTTTTTAGTTGTCCAGCTAATTTCTTTCTATTTTTTAGTAGAGACGGGGTCTCGCTCTTGCTCAGGCTGGTCTCAAACTCCTTACCTAAAGCGATCTTCCGGCCTTGGCCACAGCCTCCCAAAGTGCTAGGATTATAGGAATGAGCCACCGCGCCTGGCCTATTTATGGATTTGAAAACATTTTGCAATCTTGGTAATTTCTTTTTCAGTTTGTAATCTGTTTCTCTGTCTCCTTCTTCACTCTTGTACACTAACTGTTTATAAGTTTATCCACAGATTCTTATCCTATACTGCACAAGAACACAATTGAATTAAATTCCGATGCTAATCCAACTGGTGGCTCCATCCCTGGATGCCCTGTCACCTACTTGCCGGTTCCACACACCCAGCGCTGGCTGTGTTCTGCGCAAGCATGGCTGGAACCCAGGAGAATGCTGCGAAGTACTTTTCAGCAGTCTCTGCCTGCTCCTGCCAGTCACTGTTCAGGTCTAAAGAGGCGTTGTTCAAGGCTCCTCTCTAAACCGCAAGTGTGGATGTGACGTTGGTGTCAACACTCCCTATTGGACTAGGCTCATGTGTAAGGTATACTGCAATAAACACAGTAACAGAATTGCCTTGCAACACGAATGGAGGGAGCAAAGTTCAGTCTGTGGGGCGCTGCGGGGTGGGAGGGAGGTTGGGCAGAGTTGGGGGAGGGGGTATCCTGATTCCTGGCCTAAGCAGTGCTGAGCCTCACCTTGGGGATAGCTTTTATGAACTGTTATTGTGTTTTGAGTAGTTCTTTTCAACAATCAAGGTCAGCCATAGTCAGGAGATTCTCAGCCCTACACCGTGGGGTGACATGAGAGCGTCCCACATGCCAGAAAGCAGATTGAAACTCACAGCAACAGGCGGTAGTGGCTCCAGCTGGGCCAGTCCTTTGCCTTGAGATTAGGATCAGGAGTTTCAAGGCTAATGATCAGCAGAAAAGAGTCCTTCTGGAGTGACGTGGCATTGACTTTTACCCAGAGGCAGAGCCTGAATGAAGACTGTGACTTCAGTGGAAGAGGGAGAATTCCAGACTAGATAATATTTTTGAGTAGAATATTAAAGTGAAGACAGAAGGATAAGTAAAATTTGAATGCTATTTAGTTTGTATCTCAACTAGGTTAAAAATTAGCTGTACAAAGAAAAGAAGCTGAAAAGATTTCATTTAAAAATGTTGAGACTGGGCGCTGTGGCTCACACCTGTAATCCTAGCACTCTGGGAGGCCGAGGAGGGAGGATCACTTGAGTTCAGGAGTTTGAGACCAGCCTGAGCAAGAGTGAGACCCTGTCTCTACCAAAAACAGAAAAAATGAGCCAGTGTCGTGGTGCACACCTGTAGTCCCAGCTACTCAGGAGGCTGAGGCAGGAGGATCGCTTGAGCCCAGGAGTTGGAGGTTGCTGTGAGCTAGGCTGACGCCACGGCACTCTAGCCCGGGCAACACAGTGAGACTCTGTCTCAAAAAAAAAAAAACAGTGACAATGTTGACAGAGGTTTTCTCTTAATGATGGGATTACACCTGATTTGTCTTCTTTTTATCCTTTTATATTCACCTACCAATCTGTATTACTTTTTCCCTTTTGAAATTGGTTTTTAAATTACAAAAATAATGTAGGCTCATCGTAAAATCTTCAAATCACACAGAAAAATACATCTAGAAAGTGAAAGCGTCACTTCACCAAGGGCCAATACCAGTCCCCTCCCAAAATGTGACCACTGATAAAAGCTTATTATGTATGTATACATGTACATATACATATATTAATATTTAAATAAGGATAGGTATATTTAAACAGGATCAGTTGTTTCTCCTAACATTATATATGGAAGATCTTTCAATGTCAGTTCTATCTCATTCTTTTAAATTGCTGCTTATTTTTTTTTTTTTGAGACAGAGTCTCACTCTGTTGCCCAGACTAGAGTGCTGTGACGACAGCCTAGCTCACAGCAACCTCAAACTCCTGGGCTCAAGTGATCCTCCTGCCTCAGCCTCCCAAGTAGCTGGGACTACAGACATGTACCACCACGCCCAGCTAATTTTTTTTTTTCTATTTTTAGTTGTCCAGCTAATTTTTTTTCTACTTTTAGTAGAGACAGGGTCTCGAGCTCCTCTCCTCAAGTGATCCTCCTGCCTCTGCATCCCATACTGCTAGGATTACAGGTGTGAGCCACCACGCCCGGCCTGTCACTGTCTTTTTTTTTTTTTTTT
>NW_012136080.1:15174191-15175707 GCF_000956105.1 Propithecus coquereli
TAGGCTGATGCCACGGCACTCTAGCCAGGGCAACAGAGTGAGACTCTGTCTCAAAAAAAAAAAATAAAAAAATAAACTGAATTTATAATAATATTTCCATATTTTCCTCTAATATTCCTATGGTTTTTTTAATGTTGTACTCTTCAATTTGTCTGGAATTTATATTTGTATATGGTTAGGTAGAATATAGCTAAATTTTGTTTCTAAGTACTCAGTTGCCCAATACCATGCACTGAATACTCATTTCAATTCACTGATTTGAAAATGCCATCTTTATTATAAATTAAATATATTTTCAAATATAAACAGAATATGTTTTTGGATTTTCCATTCATTTCCATTCATCTATTTGTTTTTTCCTGCAACAATACCATATTTTGTCAATTACTATTGCCTTTTAGTATGATTTGCTATCTGATAAGGCAACTTGCTTCATTACTGATCATTTTTCAAAATTTTCTTTGCTGTGCTCATGCATTTTCAACCCAGTCAATCTTGAAAATCAGATAAACTGGGGCTGGGCGCAGTGGCTCACATCTGTAATCCAGACACTCTGGGAGGCCGAGGCAAGAGGATCACTTGAGCTTAGGAGTTCGAGACCAGCCTGAGCAAGAGTTAGATCCCATCTCTACAAAAAATAGAAAAATTAGCTGGGCGTGGTGGTGCATACCTGTAGTCCCCACTACCTGGAGGCTGAGGCAGGAGGATAGCTTGAGCCCAGGAGTTTGAGGTTGCAGTAAGCTATGATAACACCACTGCACTCTAGCTGGGGGCAACAGAGTGAGTCAGATAAGCTTGAGGATGACCATGTGATCATTCTAAGAGATGTCAAAAAAGCATTTGATGAAATTAAACATCTATAATATGGAATATTATGTAATTGTTTTAAAAAAAATATTATGTAATTTTGTTTAAAACAAAAAACTAGAGATTTACTTGTCCCCGACTGGAAAGATCTCCAATATAAGTGAACAAAGCAATAGAACAGTGCATGTTTTCTGATTCTTTTGAAGTAAAAAAAAAAATAGACATATATGCCTGTGTATGAAAATATATATGTATGTGGATTCAAAAACACAGGTCTTAAGGGATACGCACTTAACTCTGATGGTTTTTGTTACGGGGAGAATAATAAGAGTGTACTGGATACTGTGATGTATTATCCACATGTCCCTCTTTAGTACCAATCATTTTTCCTGGTTGCCAGGAATGTTGCCTGCTGACAGCTTACTGCATAGTGTCTTCCCGGCTAGCACCTTTGGCTGCATGGTGCTGTTTTGCCAAGTTAAGCTCCTTTCTGGGGACAGATTGCATCCAATGACTGGTTATTATGGGGTGTAAATGCATGTTCCCTTTGCCTCAATTTCAGACAGTTCTGCAGGGCCGTCCTAGCTTCAGAGATCCCTGAGGGATTGCTGAGGCCTCTGTTGCAACTGCATCACACCCTAATTTATCTCTATGCCTAATCCTGCTTTTTCTCACTGCCTTACCCATATTTCTTTTTTTTTTTTTTTTT
>NW_012136080.1:15176692-15181261 GCF_000956105.1 Propithecus coquereli
GGGCTGGGCTCGGGCTGCCTGGGGCTGGCGGGCGGGGGGAGGCGGAGAGCTCGGGGCACGCGCTGCCGTCCGGACCGCGGCTCTGCTAGCTGTGCCAATTTCTTTCTATTTATAGTAGAGACGGGGTCTCGCTCTTGCTCAGGCTGGCCTCGCACTCCTGAGCTCAAGCGATCCGCCCGCCTCGGCCTCCCAGAGTGCTAGGATTACAGGCGTGAGCCACCGCGCCCGGCCAGAACTAACTTTTACAAGTGAAACTCTCGCATCTACAGATTGTGCCACTGCACTCCAGCCTGAGCCAAACTGTGTCCCAAAGAAAAAAAGAAACTCTCATGCTCTGCCCACCTTCCCAGCCAGTAGTCTCACTACCGTAGTGCAAGAGTCATTTCATTCTTCATACTTCCCTTGAGTGTGGATCACACACAGTCATATTTTTGCTGGGCTTGTTGTATGGAAAAAATCCACATTGTAATGCAAAGATTTCTCATAAAACTGAGTTTTTCACTGCTTTATGAAGACGATCAAGAAGCAAGGCATAGCTGAACCAGAATGGGCATTTTGAAAACTCTAAGATATGTTGTTCCAGTCTTGGGTCCAGAGCAGATGACTTAGTTGTATCCCCTGCAAAAGGAATTCCTGCCACATAGTGGCCTGTACCTATAATCCCAGCTACTCAGGAGGCGAAGGCGGAAGGATCCTTGAGTCCAGGAGCTCAAGAGTTTGAGACCAGCCTCGGCAACAGAGTGGAAACTTCATCTCAAAAAAAAAAAAAAAAAAAAAAAAAAGAAAGAAAAGAAAAGAAAAGAAAAAGAACATTCCTGGCGGAAGTTTACTTAGCATCACACCAGATTCCATAACCAAAGCACCAGAACAGAAACCCAGGATTCTGGGCTCCAGATTCCCGTTGCGATGTTCTTTCCACCAAAGAAAGTTGTTATTTTCCAAAGGCTGATGTGTTCTCTGATTAGGATTTTCCTTTAGGTGGGCACAGCAGGCTTCTGTTCTCTGAGGAGGGCAGAGGAATTCTTGTCCTTTCAGGGGAAGAGAATAGGGAAACCTTCCCCAAGGCCCTTTCTCAGCTGATCACATTGAGGAAGTAGCTGTGGTCCTCACTGCTCAGGGGTCCGGCTCCCCCTAATTTTCCTCTGGTTCTATTTTCAAGTTTCTCTGGACTCTGACTTTCAGAAGCTGTGGAGGAACACTGTCCTACTAATTATACTCACACATCTATAAAACTCCCCACTTAGGAGTCAGGATCTCAGGTTGGGCAATGAACAATTAACCACAAGTGGGCTGGTTGGAAATTTCCCTCAAAAATGAGGAACTTCAAAATTAAAGAGTCTATGTTAGTTGATCCAGGGCAATTGTGCTTTATTCTGCCCCAAACAAACCTCATGCAACTCTAAATTCAGAAAATAGCAAGCGTTGGTGAGGATATGGAGAAATTCATACATTTTTGGTGGGAATGTAAAATGCTATAGCCACTATGGAGAACAGCATGGCGGTTCCTCAAAAAAATTAAAAACAGAACAACCATATGATCCAGCAATTCCACTTATGAGTATATATCCAAAAGAATTGAAAGCAGAGACTCAAAGAAATACTTGCACAACCATGTCTGTGGCAGCATTATTCACAAAAGCCAAGAGATGGAAACAAACCAAGTGTCCATCAAAGGAAGAATGAATAAACAAAATGTATAATAGTACATATATACAATGGAATATGATTCAGGCTTAACAGGGAAGGAAATCCTGTCACGTGCTACAACATGGATGAACTTTGAAGTCATTGTGCTAAATGAACTAAGCCAGTCACAAAAAGAACAATATTGTATGATTCCACTTACATGAATGAGGTATCTAAAGTAGTTAAATTCAAAGCAACAGAAAGTTAAATGGTGGTTGTCATGGCTGGGGGGAGGGGAAAATGGGGTTGTTGTTTAATGGGTGTACAGAGCTTAGTTTTGCAAGATGAAGAAGTCCTGGAGATTGGTTGCACAATAATGTGAAGATAATGCTACTGATCTGTACACTTAAAATCGGATGAGTGATATATTTTATGTTATGTGTTTTTTATAATTAAAGTATAAAAAACTCTCAATGAACAGGTTAAAAAGCAAATTAGATATAATTAAAGAGGAAATTAATAAACTAGAAGATAGACCTACAAAAATTATTCAGAATACAGTAAAGAGAAACTAAGAGATGTTAGCAAACATGAATAATGTCATAAGAAGATCTAGAATATAGCTAACTAGGGTCCCAGAAAAAAAGAAGAGAGAAAATAGAAGGGAGATAATATTCAAAGAGAATATGCCTAAGAAATTTTCCAGAATTGATGAAAAATATGAATCCTCTGATTCAGAAATCACAACAAATCTCAACAATAAGAAATAAGTCCACACTTACACTCTTCATAGGAAAACTGCAGAAGATCAAGGACAGAGAGACTATGTCAAAAGCATCTAGAGAGGCCAGGAGTAGTGGCTCAGGACTGTAATCTTAGCACCTTGAAAGGCAGAGACATGTTGTGGCCCGATTGCAGAACGGGGGATGGACACAGAAAGAAACACACAGACACACACAAGACGTACAACACTGCAGTGCCCGATTTGCACCAGTCGTTTTATTTATATACTTTTTCTATGTCTGACAGCTACTTCCTGGTACGTGACTACCTTGGGCACCTTGAGGAAAACACATTTTCATTCCTTCCAGACGATTGCTCAATGGAAGCAGACGTTTGCATCTTAACTTCTTTATCTCATTGCCGTATGCAGGACAATGAGTCGCCTTGGCTTGTTTGCAAGACCCCAGGCGCTTGGTTAGCTGTCATAAAGCTGTCCGTCATGAGGAATAGTTCTGTTTGTCCAACAGGCCGTGTCCGGACCTATTGTCCTCTGGCCCCAAGGAGAGCACATCCAGTTTTGCTGACTCTGGGCTTAAGACAATTTTTGCCCAGGGACGGTCCCTACAAGACAGGAGTATTGCCTGAGGCCAGGAGTTCAAGACCAGCCTGAGCAAGAGTGAGACCCTGTCTCTACAAAAAATAGAAAAATTAGCCAGGCGTGGTAGTGCATACCTGTAGTCCCAACTACTTGGAAGGCTGAGGCAGGAGGATCACTTGAGCCCAGGAGTGTGAGGATGCAGTGAGCTATGATGGCACCACTGCTCTCTAGTCCTGGTGATAGAGCCAGGCCCTGTCTCAGAAAAAAAAAAAGCATCCAGAGAGCTGCCAAGATGTACTTCAGTAGGTGAATGGATAAATATACTGTAGTATATCCATACAATGATACAATGGAATATTATTCAGTGCTAAAAAGAAATGAGGCCAGGTGTGGTGGCTCATGTCTATAATCCCAGCACTTTGGGAGGTGGAGACAGGAGGATCTCTTGAAGCTAGGAGTTGGAGACTAGCCTGGGAAATATAGCTAGACCCTGTCTCTCAAAAAAAAAAAACAATTAACCAAGCTTGGTGGTACACACCTGTAGTCCCAGCTACTCAGGAGGCTGAGGTAAGAGGATTGCTTGAGCCCAGGAATTGGAGGCTGCAGCGAGCTATGACCATACCACTGCACTCCAGCCTGGGTAACAGATGGAGGCCTTATCTCAAATAAATAAATAAATAGAAATTAAAAAAAAAAAGAAAGAAAGCAGCTGTCAAGCCATGAGAAGACATGGAGGAAACTTAAATGCATATTGCTTAATGAAAGAAGCCAATCTTAAAAGGCTACATACTATGTGTTTCTGACTATATGACATTCTGAAAAAATACAAAAAATCATGGAAATCTATGGAGACAATAAAAAGATCAGTGTTTTCCAGAGGTTAGGGGTAAGGGAAGGATGAATAGGTAGAGCACAGAGGATTTTAGGCAGTGAAACTATTCTGTGTGATACTATAATGATGGATACATGTCATTATACATTTATCAAAACCTATAGAATGTACAACATCAAGAATGAACCCTAATGTAAATTATGGACTTTGGGTGATAACAATGTACCTATGTTAAGGTCATCAATTGTAACAAATGTACCACTCTGGTAGGTGTGTTGAAATGGGGGAGCCTATGTATGTGTAGGGGACGGGGGTAAACAGGAACTCTCTGTACTTTCCACTCAATCTTGCTATTTTTTAGAGCTAAAACTGCTCTAAAAATTTAAGTTTATTTAGAAAAAAAAAAAACAAGCCAAGGCAAAATAAAAAAAGAAAGCATCCAGAGAGTAAAAAACAAATAACCAACAAATAACCAGCAAAGCCTGGCACAATGGCTCACGCACGTAATCCCAGCACTTTGGGAGGCCCAGGCAGGAGGTTCTCTTGAGCCCGGGAGTTTGAGACCAGCCTGAGTCACAGAGAGACATCTTGTCTCCACAAAAAATTTTAAAAATTGGCCTGGCAGGCCGGGCTCAGTGGCTCACACCTGTAATCCTAGCACTCTGGGAGGCCAAGGCAGGCAGATTACTTGAGCTCAGGAGTTCGAGACCAGCCTGAGCAAGAGCGAGATCCCATCTCTACTATAAATAGAAAGAAATTAGCCAAACAACTAAAAATAGAAAAAATTAGC
>NW_012136080.1:15182729-15188146 GCF_000956105.1 Propithecus coquereli
ACTCCTGGGCTCAAGCAATCCTTCTGCCTCAGCCTCCCAAGTAGCTGGGACTACAGGCATGCGCCACCATGCCCGGCTAGTTTTTTTCTATATATTTTTAGTTGTCTGATTAATTTCTTTCTATTTTTAGCAGAGACAGGGGGTCTCGCTCTTGCTCAGGCTGGTTTCAAACTCCTGAGCTCAAACAATCCGCCCGCCTCAGTCTCCCAGAGTGCTAGGATTACAGGCGTGAGCCACTGCACCCGGCCTAAGAGTGAATCTTTTGAATTAGTTCCTCCAAGCTTCTTGTCTTGCGGACTTTCCTATTTTGCAATATGGCAACTCCATTCTTTTTAGATGCTTAGGCCAAAAACCTTGGAAGCCTCCTTCTCTTCTTTCTGCTCTCACACCTCATGTCCAATCCATCGGGGAATCCTGTCAGATCTACCTTTCAAACTATACCCAGAATCCAACCACTTCATCACCTCTTTGCCTACCACACTGGTCCATGTCTCCATTGTCTCTCACCTGGATTACTGCAATAGCCTCCTTAACTGTTATACACAGTAGGGGCTCAACAAATACACAATGAATAAATGAAGTTCTGCCCAGGGTTGGGTTATCATTGGCTCTTTGGTGGCTCATGGTTAAACCACAGATGTCTGCCATACTTTGGGAGAGAGTGGGAAGACATAGCATTTGGGCAGGAAGTACTGTGGGTCCACAGAGAAGAAAGTTAAAGCAAACATGAAAAATACAGGAGAGAGAAATCAGTGGTATTGTGACCCTGAGTGGGAATCAGTAAAGGCACATAGGTCCCTGCTGTTGTGATTTCCCATCCTCTGCCCCTGCTTGGCAGGTCCCCTGCTACCCTCTGCGGCCCAGTCCAACCCAGAGTCCTATGAGGTGACCTTCAAGACACTGGGACAGGTGAATAACCCTCCCTGAGAACCAGCTGAAGAGAGTAGTTTCCTTCTTTTTTTTTTTTTTTTGAGACAGTCTCACTCTGTTGCCCTGGCTAGAGTGAGTGCCGTGGCGTCAGCCTAGCTCACAGCAACCTCAAACTCCTGGGCTCAAGTGATTCTACTGCCTCAGCCTCCCGAGTAGCTGGGACTACAGGCATGTACCACCATGCCTGGCTAATTTTTTCTGTATATTTTTAGTTGGCCGATAATTTCTTTCTAATTTTAGTAGAGGCGGGGTCTCGCTCTTGCTCAGGCTGGTCTCGAACTCCTGAGCTCAAACAATCCGCCCGCCTCGGCCTCCCAGAGGAGAGTAGTTTCCTTCTGAGCTTTGGGGCTGCATCCTGTGGAGGGAGGGAACTGAGTGGATCAGTCAAGCTCTTCAAACTGGGGCTGGAGAGGGAAAGTAGGGAAGGGATGTAGCTGTGGCCTGGCCTAGGATCCCTTCCTCTCCTCTTGGACCACTCCAGGCCTCCTCCTTCCTCCTCTCGCTGTAGGACATCCAGAGGCTGCTTCCTATAGCCTAGGGAGCTTTTGCCTACTTTAGGAGTCCTTCCAGAAGTTTGTAGCTCTTGCCCCGTCTCTTTCTAGCTATTTTTTCAGTACGCATCTAAGGCCTGGTTCTTTCCTTTTGGTCATTCGGGGGCTCCTTTCCAGACTGGCAAATGGAGTATGATTTAGGAAAAGTGCTTGGCTGGGTGTCTTACATGTTGAGTTCAATTTCCTCCTTCTGGTGTGTTTTAGCTTCCAGCTGGGATCTTTGCCATAGTAATTATAACAACCATGCTCTGCATGGAGGCTCTTAAAGCTATATAGGCAGACAAGTAAACAGAAAGGAATTTCTAAGGAAAGCCAAGCAGTTATCACAATCTCCACCCTTACCAGACTCAGAAGCTCTGTACTTGCCTGTCCATAACTGCTTAGTGAGAATTATTTAACCAGCTTGAATTCTTTCTGTAACCATATTGAAATCGTCTATCCTGAGGGAACCGGAAGTTTTCCCCCACTCCAACCCTGTTCCTCCTCAAGCCTTTCCCATCTGGCCAGTAGCTCTGTCATTCACACAGCTGCTTGGAAAAACCTAGAGGTTTGCCTTTATTCTTCCCATCCGTTACCCCTCATCCGATCTGTCAGCAAAGCCTATTGCCCCTGCAAGATATGTCTGGTCTGTCTTCTCTCCACCACTTAGTGACAATCGTGGTCATCTTGGACAACCGCTAACTGGTCCTCCTGTTTCCACTCTTGCACTGCTACAGATGATTCTCGCAACAGCTAGAGCCATCTTTTAGGAAGCTAAATCCCGTCGTTCCCCTGGTGGTAACCATCTAAAGGCGTCCACTGAATTTTAATACATTTCAAACTTCTGCCCATGGCCTGGGAGGCTCTGCATAATGTGGTCCAGCCTTCCTCTCCAGCCACATGCCTCAGTGCCCTCCCTCTCAGCCACGTGGCCTTCTCTGCGCCTTCTGTGTGCCAAGCTCGTTCCTGTCCTCGAGCCATGCGATTTGTTGTTGGCAATAATTAAAATGCTCTGTGAAGATTTCCTCATGGCTGGTTCTTTAGTATTTAGGCCTTAGCTCAGTTACTATAGCTCCATAATGAAACACCCCAAAATACAGTGGCTTCAAAACAGCAGTTGTTTATTTTGGTCATATATCTATATTTAGGGAAGGACTTGATGGAGAAGGTTCCTTTTTGCTCCATGCAGCATCAGCTGGGGCAAATCAGCTGAGCACTGAGGATCTGCTTCTGAGTTGGCTCACTCACATGGCCAGGGTTGAAAGCTGGGGGCCCTGGTTGTTCTCCGTGTAGCTGGGTTCCTGGGAAAGTGTCCCAGTGAGTCAGGTGGAAGCTTTATTGTCTTTTATGACCTAGTCTCAGAGGTCACATAGCATCAGTCACTTCTGTTGTACTTTGTAAGTTGAGAAAGTCAAACACCTGTCCAAGTTCAAGTGAGGGCAACACAGACTCTACCACTTGATGGGGGAGTGGCAGGGTTCTGAAGCAGCACGTGGAAATGGAAATACTGCTTTTCTGGATAATATTGGATAATACTATCTGCCACAAATACTTCCATAGTGCAGGCTTCACTGACTGCTGTATATAAATTATGCCCTCCTCCTCACCCCAGACAGTCCTTCTTTATCATTTCAACTTCTGGTTCCTCATAGCACCTATCATTATCTTAAATTATCTTGTTCCTTTATTTATTTGCTCAATTGCAGCCTTACGAAAGAAATAAGCCCCCTGACAGCACCAAGGGAGGCCAGATGGGAGGCTGTTGCACAAGCTCTGGCAGTTGCAGCCGCAGAGGTGACGGCTATTGAGAGAGATATGTATGGGTGGGTAAGTTGGTATTTGGTGATGACTGGCTGTGGGGTAAGAGGGAAGAAAGGACGCTGGGTGGCTGGTCTACCTCAGACCGATTAACGGCATGGGACTGAGGGTCTGCATGGCTCAAGATTGCCTGGCAGAGGCCAGGCTGACACCTGCACTACTGGAGGGGTAGGCGGTGTTACGTGTGTGGAGAGACTGGCTAGATACTCACCAAACTCCCTTTCCTCTCCTTGCCAAGCTTTCAGCCAGGTCACATTTCTTAGCTCTCTTGCAGTTATAATAGCTGGGGGACCGTATGAAGTTAAGGCCAAAGAAACGTAAGTGGAAGTGGATGTAGATCACTTTTAGGCTTGGCCTATTAAAGACCATCCTGCAAGATCCTGCATGCTCCCTTCCCCTTCCTTGGTGGCTTTGTGGTATGTTAACAGTGGTAGTAGCATCGCAGATGGGAGAAATCTGGGACAGTCTCTGTGGAATAGAGTACTGCTCCCTGTCCCCCCGACATTTTTTATTTCATGACACAGAATTTTTTTTTTTTTTGAGTCAGGGTTTCCTTCTGTCGCCCAGGCTGGAGTGCAGTGGTGCGATCATAACTCACTGCAGCCTCAAACTCCTGGACTTGGCCAGGTGCAGTGGCTCACGCCTGTAATCCTAGCACGCTCCCCGGGAGGCTGAGGCAGAAGGATCGCTTGAGCCCAGGAGTTTGAGGTTGCTGTGAGCTAGGCTGACGCCACGGCACTCTAGCCCAGGCAAGAGAGTGAGACCCTATCTCAAAAAAAAAAAGAAAAAAAATTGGCTTGGCATAGTGGTGCATGCCTGTAGTTTTAGCTACTCGGGAGGCTATGAAACAAGGATCACTTGAGCCTAGGAGTTTGAGGTTGCAGTGAGCTGTGATCGTGCCGCTGCACTCTAGCCTGAGCAACTGAGTGAGATCCTATCTCAAAAAAATAAATAAACAAAAAAAGAATAATAATCACACTGATAGCAAATATCTTATTTAAAATAAAACAACAATTATTTTAAAATTAAAAAAATACACATAAGGAATTTGAGGTTAGCTCTTGCTAGGTATGGTGGTGTTCTAGTCCGTACTCCCTTCCCCCATCCTCTGTTTGTCTCACTAGCTTAAATGACAGCTTTAATTCTATAACTAGAAGAGAGAGGCTGAGGTGAAGGAAGGTGGGGGAAAAGATGTTTGTTGAAGGAAGAAAGGGTATTTGGCTTTTAATACTGATATGGACCTGGGGAGGGATGGAATCTACAAAGGCCATTGGTCCATTGACCTGGGGAGATCAAATTATCTCCATATCATTCTCTACAGACAGGGAACCACTGGAGACACTTTCAGTGATGGTCGCCGTCTGTATAGGAGCTTAGAAGCTCTAAAGTGTACTTAGATACATGATCTCATTTAATCTCTCAGCAAGTTCACTCTCTGTGGCAATGCCAACATCATTTCTACATATCCTTTTTTTTCTGGAGAAAAAGTCTCACTCTGTTGCGCTGGCTAGAGTGCAGTAGCATCATCATAGCTCCTTGCAACCTCCCACTCCTGGGCTCAAGTGATCCTCTTGCCTCAGCCTCCTGAGTATATGGGACTACAGGCACAGGCCACAATGATTGGCTAATTTTTTCTATTTTTGGTAGAGATGGGGTGTCACTCTTGCTCAGGCTGGTCTTGAACTCCTGACCTCAAGCGATCCTCCCACCTCAGCCTCCGAGAGTGGCAGGATTACAGGCATGAGCCACCCACCCAGCCCATTTCTAGATATCTTGATTAGTCTTACACTTCCTGATATTTGTTGGTTGAAATTCTGCAGGCTTCTTCTGGTTTCAACATTTCTTTTTGTTTATGGGCATAGAAAAGTAGATTTAAAAAATTTTTATCTCTAACCTCGACCTTTCTCAGGAATTCCAGACTGCTAACTAATATCCTTACTGGAATGCTTAAATAAGCATCTCAAACTTAGTGTGCCCAAAGAGTGAATCTTTTTTTTTTTTTTGAGTCAGAGTCTCACTCTTTTGCCCGGGCTAGAGTGAGTGCGTGGCGTCAGCCTAGCTCACAGCAACCTCACACTCCTGGGCTCAAGCAATCCTTCTGCCTCAGCCTCCCAAGTAGCTGGGACTACAGGCATGCGC
>NW_012136080.1:15192331-15201844 GCF_000956105.1 Propithecus coquereli
TTGGTCTTGAACAACTGACTGCTGCCTCAGCTTCCCAAAGCTCTGGGATTACAGACATAAACCACTGTGCCCAGCCATGACACAGAATTTTTGAAGAGACAAGGACAGTTGTAGAATGTCCCCACATTCAAGACTTGTCTGATTGTTTCTTCTTGTTATTAAACTTCTTCCACTACTCCTTGTATTTTTTGTAAAATAAAAGTCAATTCTACAGCCTCAATTAGATGTAGGTTTACTTTTTTGGAAAGAAGTTTTTCAAAGGTGATGTTGTGCTTTATATCGCTTCAAACCAGCAGGGACATCATGTCAGGTTGTCCCATCATTTCGATGTCATGTCTGAAGACTGAGCTCAGGTGTGGCTGCCAAGTGTCTCCATTGTAAAAGCACTTTCCTCCTTTTGCTATTGGTACGTGAACTCTGGGGTACTATGGGAAAACCCTTGGTCACCATTCTAACATCCTGCCCCTGAATGACATTTCGCCTAATGTTTTCAACATCCATTTTGGTTCCTTCCCTCAGTTGTTTATACTTGTTATTTTTCTAACATTTATTGAACAACTGACTATGTACTGAGCACTGTTCGCAGAGTTTTACCTGTATTTTCTCCTTTAATCATCACAATACTCTATGAGATA
Source organism: Propithecus coquereli (assembly GCF_000956105.1). Lineage (NCBI taxonomy): Eukaryota > Metazoa > Chordata > Mammalia > Primates > Indriidae > Propithecus > Propithecus coquereli. The sequence continues at coordinate 15,192,967 of NW_012136080.1, forward strand.
ATTTCATTTCCCCCATTCTATAAGTGAGGAAACTAAGGCACAGAGAAGATGTATTAGTTTTCTGTTGCTACTATAAGAAAACACCACAAATTTCGTGGCTTAAAACAACATAAATTTATTATCTTACAGTTCTGGAGGTCAGAAGTTTGAAATGGGTCTCACTGGACTGAAATCAAGGTGTAGGCAGGGCTGCTTTCCCTCTGGAGGTTCTAGGGAAAAAACTGTTCCTTGCCTTTTCCAGCCTTTAGAGGCCACCTGCATTCCTTGGCTCACGGTCCCCTTCCATTTTCAAAGCTGGCAATGGCAGGTCTTCTCGTATGGTAACACTCTGATCATGCTTCCGTTGTCACACCTCCTGCTCTGACTCTGAGTCTCTCATCTGCCTCCCTTGTCCACATTTTTTTTTTTTTTTTTTTTGAGACAGAGTCTTGCTCTGTTGCCTGGGCTAGAGAGCTGTGGCATCAGCCCAGCTTACAGCAACTTCAAGCTCCTGGGCTCAAGGGATCCTCCTGCCTGAGCCTCCTGAGTAGCTGGGACTACAGGCACGCACCACCATGCCTGGCTAATTTTTCTGTTTTTAGTAGAGACAGGGTCTCGCTCTTGCTCAGGCTAGTCTCGAACTTCTGACCTCAAGTGATCCTCCTGCCTTGGCCTCCCAGAGTGCCAAGTTTATAGTCGTGAACCACCTCGCTGGGTTCCTCATCCACTTGTAAAGACTTGTGATTGCCCACCAAATAGCCCAGAACAATCTCCCTTTCTTAAGATCAGTTGATTACCCACCTTAATTCCACCTGTAACCTTAATTCCCCTTTGCTATGTAACCTAAAATATTCACAGGATTCGGGGATTAGGACATGGGTGTCTTTGGGCGAGGGGCATTATTCTGCCTACCACAGAAGGTAAGTAACTTGCCATGGTCACACAATAAGCAAATCAGCAGCAGAGCCAGAGTTTGGGCTCTGCCTAGTTCCGCGGCCCACATTTTTTGGGGGCAGGGAGTTTAAACACTTATTTTTTAAAATATCAAACCACTAGAAAAATGTATCACAGCCTGGAAACAGCAAACAGACAGGCTATATTATCATTTTAAATAATAAGTTGGCAAAAAGACAATAAATAATAAGTTGGCAAAAAGACAACAAGGTCGTTATCACAACAATAAGGTGCCAGGCTGGGGCAGGAATACTGCATGTTGCAAAGGCCCCAAACAAAAATGGCATTTGGTAGTGGGGGGCTGCCCTCCTTTGTTCTAAGGGAGTCGAACCTTGTCCCAGCCCAAGTTGCTTCCTTTTTCTCCTTTGATCTTCCTGTTGCCAGGGGATTGTCTCAATAGGGCTCTATCGATTCAGGAGGCTAAGCAAGCAGTGTTGTGTTTAGGCTTCCATTCCATTTCTGTTCTATGAAAACCAGGTTTTTCCAAATCCAAGACTTCTCAACTCTCTTATATTATAATTAAGTAGCCAACAGTTCCTCTTTTACTATTCATTTCCGGATACTGGTATGTATCACTATCAAAAACCCCCTTTCTCTTCAAGGGGAAAGTGTTACTACTGCAAGCTCCTCCTGTCACTCTGCTGCAGGCAGCCTCAGGGCCCATCAGCCAGTAAGACGGAAGCTGTGTTTCCCTTAATCAGTGTGATGTCACCTCTCGTGTTTTGCACGGTCTCCAGGCTGAAAGGTGCAGCGTGTCATAATTTTTTTTTTTTTTTTGAGACAGAGTTTGGCTCTGTTGCCCTGGCTAGAGTGCCGTGGCATCAGCCTAGCTCACAGCAACCTCAAACTCCTGGGCTCAAGCGATCCTCCTGCCTCAGCCTCCCGAGTAGCTGGGACTACAGGCATGCGCCACCATGCCCGGCTAATTTTTTCTATATATATATTTTTAGTTGTCCAGATCATTTCTTTCTATTTTTAGTAGAGATGGGGTCTCGCTCTTGCTCAGGCTGGTCTCGAACTCCTGACCTCAAGCGATCCCCCCGCCTCAGCCTCCCAGAGTGCTAGGATTACAGGCATGAGCCACCGCGCCCTGCCTGTCATAATTTTAAGAAATGTACATCCACATCTTTATGGCCAGAAAGGTTATCCACAAAGAATCTTACGAATTCTTACTCAAACTACTCTCCCTCCAAACTCCACGTCTTAAATCAACTTTATGCCCTTGTATAAATAAAACAAAACTAAACAAAACAAAACCTTTTTTCCCTTTCTAAATTAGTGACCTCATGGATTTTGTTTTACAGCCTATGGAAAATGGTGTGGTAACACTTCTGGTAAAGAGGAGGTTGGCAACAAGCAGAAACACCTCTCCTCAAACTCCACCAGGTTCAACGAAACTGCCAGCCTGTTGGTACCTGTGTAAGAGGAATTTGGTACCTTGGAGGGCTCTGGCTTGGTAAAAGGAAGATCTCTACTTCCAGGACAAGCACTTGTCTCATAAAATTTAGGCTCTAAAACATTCCAGTACTATCTCTGGCCCAAATTTTACCAGTTTTTTCCATTTTACTTTTTAGGATTGAAACATAAAAGAACCAGTGCCCAGAGGCAAGTTACGTATGCCTTAAACTTGTTGCCATCCTTAATTTCTTCACATATAAACTTTGCTTAAAAGACTGAAATTCTCATTCTTCCTTCTTCTTCTTCTTTTTTTTTAGACTGGTCAAGTGCAGTAGTGAGAAGGGGCAAAGCAGTAGAACAAGGAGTTCGATCTGTAACTGACTGTGGACAATCAAGCGAGATAACTCACTACCTTCGGACCAGCTTCATTCTTCTTTTCATTTTTTTTATTTTATTTTATTTTTTAAGAGACAGGGTCTCACTTTGCTGTGCAGGTGATGCAGTGGCATGATCGTAGCTCATCGTAACCTGGAACTCTTAGATTCAAGCGATCCTCCCACCTCAGCCTCCCAAGTAGCTGAGACTACAGGCCCACCCCACCACGCCCGGGTAATTAAGTTTATCATGGCCACTGGCAAAGACTTGTATTTCCCAAGGGATGAGAGAGACATCTTCCTTTTCTTGGTAATAGTTGGGAGGAGGTGCATGTGGTCATCCACACACTCGGTCAGACAATTGCCCAGCTGACCCTGCACCTGAAGCTCCTTCCTCCCTGTGTCCATTGAATCACTGGCTTTGTCATTGCATTGCGTGGTCCACCTGGACAGGTGGTTCTGGAACTTCTCCAACTCACTAGTTACCAAAGCCTGGGCTTGAGCCAGAGGTGCATGGCAAAGCTCGATGCATTGGTACACCTGCTGCATCGACGCCTGGCTGTTCTCACACAGCTCGTGCTGCCCCGGAACATGACGCCCTGCGGTTTCTGGATGTTCTCTCTCTCCAGACTCTTTACCATGGAGTCCACTACCTCCTGCACTCAGAGATGTTGCAGCTCCGCTGTGGTGATCCTGCGCTCCCCAGAACCAAGCCCGCACCCACCTGGACTCAGCGCAAGGGCCTGCCCCCTCACCTCAGCTTCCTGGCTCCCAGGGCCCACATTTTTAATCCTCTAAAAATGTATTTAGGGTGCGGCATGGTGGTTCACACCTGTAATCCTAGCACTCTGGGAGGCTGAGGTGGGAGGATTGCTTGAGCTCAGGAGTTTGAGAGCAGCCTCCGCCAAGAGTGAGATCCGATCTCTACTAAAAATAGAAAGAAATTAGCCAGACAACTAAAAATAGAAAAAATTAGCTGGACATGGTGGCGCACGCCTGTAGTTCCAGCTACTTGGGAAGCTGAGGCAGAAGGATTGCTTGAACCCAGGAGTTCGAGGTTGCTGTGAGCTAGGCTGATGCCAGGGCACTCTAGCCTGGGCAACAGAGTAAGATTCTGTCTCAAAAAAAAGTTAAAAATGTACTAAGTAGTGGGGTTGGGATAATGTATTATGACTTGCATAAGACATCTTGCCAGCCTCCCTCTTCCCCTGATTTCATAAGGTAACATGAAATTCACTATTACAATTTGGCTTCCCTCAGTATGCTGTAGTGTCTAAGTCTAGAGTCTGCAGCTCAAATCCCAAGGCACAGTGGCTCACGTCTGTAATCCCAGCACGTTGGGAGGTGGAGGTGGGAGGATCAATTGAGGCCAAGAGTTGGAGGTTGCAGTGAGCTGAGAGTGCGTGCCACTGTACTCCAGCCTGTGCAACAGTGAGACATCTTGTCTCTTGAAAACGAAAAACAACCCAGCTAGACCATTTACTTGCTATATGATTTGGGTAAGTTATTAATATTAATACTTTCTGTTTCCACAGCTGTAATGTGGGGAAAAAATAATATTGACGCCATAAATATGTGAGGATAAAAAGAATCATTATAATTAAAATGGTTACATAGCATGTGTTTGGGGGATTATTTCCCTATTTTTTTTTTTTTTGGACAGGGTCTTGCTCTGTTTCCCAGGCTGAAGTGCAGTGTTGTAATCATAGCTCACAGCAACCTCAGACTCCTGGGCTCAAGCGGTTCTCCTGCCTCAGCCTCGTGAGTAGTTGCAACTACAGGCGCACACCACTATGCCTGGCTAATTTTTCTATTTTTTTGTATAGACAGGGTCTCGCTGTTGTTCAGGCTGGTCTCCACCTCCTGACCTCCCGCAATCCTCCCTCCTCCTTAGCCTACCAAAGTGCTGGCATTACAGATGTCAGCCACCTTGTCTGGCCTATTTCTGTATTTTCTTAAGGAGCCACCTGGCCAGATTGGTTTTCTGGCCTCTTCCAGGTTTGGTTCTGGCTTCCACATCGGCCTGTGGAGCTCAGTCGGGGGAGCAGCCTTCTAGAGTGTATCAGCTCTGAGCAAAGGGGACATAACTAAGGATCTGAATGTGCAGAAATGGATTCTAGATCTTAGGCCATAGGAGCCCACCCAGGTGCAGCCCCTCTGTGGGGCCTTGTTCAGGAAACTTGAGGGCCTCCTGAATTTCTCCAACTGCAGTCCACAGCAGACCTGCCTTCAGGGAATAATGACATAACCTGACACCCTCATCTTCATCCAAGGTCATATCATGGAGCAGTCACATAGGGACCAGTCCTGTCACAAAAAACACAACACTTCAATAGAAGAAAAACGGTCCATTATGATGATCACTTGCACTGATCTAAAAAAGCAAATGGCAAATTTTCTTAGAATAAGTACCATGATACACTTGATCTTATTTTTTCTTTTATTTATTTATTTATTTTTGAGACAGAGTCTGGCTCTGTTGCCCTGGCGTCAGCCTAGCTCACAGCTGAGCTCAAGCGATCCTCCTGCCTCAGCCTCCCGAGTAGCTGGGACTACAGGCATGCACCACCATGCCCGGCTAATTTTTTCTATATATATATTTTTAGTTGTCCAGATAATTTCTTTCTATCTTTAGTAGAGACGGGGTCTCGCTCTTGCTCAGGCTGATCTCGAACTCCTGACCTTGAGCGATCCACTCGCCTCGGCCTCCCAGAGTGCTAGGATTACAGGCGTGAGCCACCGCTCCCGGCCTTTTTTTTTTTTTTTCTTAAATTGTAATTTTTATAGCATTTTAGGGGAGAATACTGACATCTTTGTAGCATCTGTGTTTTTTTAATCTTTAACTTTATTTTTTGGAATAGTTTTAAATTTATATAGACATTGAAGAGATAGTTCAGAGGGTTCCTTTTCTCGGTGAGCAGGTCTATGCAAACCTACTCCCAAAGTCCAGGGAAGCTGAGAGGCTGAAGAAAGAGGCTGGCAGATCCAGTTTCTCAGAAAGAAATATTTAATAGGGACTTATGAATAGGAGCCATGTCCCAGGCAGCTGCAAGAAGTGTATCCCCATGCTGTTACCCATCAGATCCAGGACTTCTATACCATAGGGAAGAAATGTGTAGGACAATTGAAGTCCCCTCAGAGAAAGGCACGACTGCTATGTGAATCTGCCTAAGGACAGGACTTATTGTCAAGGTTATTTTGACCTAAGGGCAGGATTATGGTAATAATACATAAAGTAGACATTTAGAGGCATTCCTGTCACAGGGATGCCTTCACAGAGAAGTCAACATAGCAGGTTAGTATCCAAGATGGAGTTGCTTTAGCCTCCACAATTCCCATATACTCCACTTTCCTTCAGTTTCCTCTATTAGTATTGTTTTTATTTAATTTTATTTGTTTATTTATTTATTTATTTATTTAGAGAGAGAGTCTCACTCTGTTGCCTGGGCTAGAGTACAGTGGCGTCAGCCTAGCTCACAGCAACCTCAAATTCCTGGGCTGGGATTGGACCCCCAAGGCCTCAGGCAGCCCTGTCCTATGGCTTTGCCGGGTGGCTTAGCCCATACAGCAGCTCTCACACATTCAAGTCTTGTGCCTGCAGCCTTCGTGGCCCTACAGTTCTGTGCTCTTGGGGGCTGCCCCACTCCCATGACTCCACTAGGCATTGCCCTAGTGGGGGCTTTCTGTGGTGGCTCTACTCCTGTGACAAGTCTCTGCCTGGGTTCCCAGGCTGTTCATAACATTCTTTGAAATCTATGTGGAGGTTGTCCTGGCCCAACAGATGTGCATTCTGTGCACCTGTAGAGTTAGCACCATGTGGGTGCCACCAAGTTTTATAGCTTGTACCTTCCAGAGTGGCAGTTTGAGCTGTACCTAGACTCACTTGAGCCACAGCTGGGGTAGCTATTTATTTCTCCTGCTCGATATCCTAGTTCCTCATTCTTCAGTACTGCCTTCTACGAAGTCCTAGGACACTGACACAATTCCACCACGTTCTTTGCAACTGCATAGCAAGGATGGCCTTTACTCCAGTTTTCAATGCCTTGTTCCTCATTTCTATCGGAAACCTCATCAGATTGGCCTTTACTGTCCATATTTCTACCAACATTCTGATCAGACCACTTAAGCAATCCCTACGAAGATTTAGGCTTTCCCTTCTGAGCCCATACCAGAATTGCCACTAATACTCCAGTCATGGCCCTCTAGGCTTTTCTGTCCTAGATCCTCCAAATTCTTCAGCCTATGCCCATAACCCAATTCCAAAGCTAATTCCACATTTTCAGGTATTTATTATAGTAATGGCCCCACTTCTTGGTATGAATTTTCTGTCTTAATCTATTTTGTGCTACTATAACAGTATATCTGAGACTAGCTATTTATTTGTTTTTTATTTTCTTTCTTTCTTTTTTTTGTTTTTTAGAGATGGGGTCTCACTCTTGCTCAAGCTTGTCTCAAACTCCTGAGCTCAACTGATCCTCCCGCCTCGGCCTTCCAGAGTGCTAGGATTACAGGTGTGAGCCATTGCACCAGGCCTATTTATTTTTTAGAGACAGTGTTTTGCTCTGTTGCCCAGGCTGAAGTGCAGTGGCATCATCATAGCTAACTGTAACCTTGAACCCCTGGGCTCAAGTAACCCTCCTGTGTGAGTGTCCCGAGTTGCTGGGATTATAGGTGTAAGCCACTGTGCCCACATGAAATTGGGTAATTTATAAGAATGGAGATTTATTCTTTTTTTTTTTTTTTTTTTTGAGGCAGAGTCTCACTGTGTTGCCCTGGCTAGAGTGCCGTGGCGTCATCCTAGCTCACAGCAACCTCAAACTCCTGGGCTCAAGCAATCCTTCTGCCTCAGCCTCCCGAGTAGCTGGGACTACAGGCATGCGCCACCATGCCCGGCTAATTTTTTCTATGTATTTTTAGTTGTCCGATTAATTTATTTTTTATTTTTAGTAGAGACAGGGTCTTGCTCTTGCTCAGGCTGGTTTCAAACTCCTGAGCTCAAACAATCCGCCCGCCTCAGCCTCCCAGAGAGCTAGGATTACAGGCGTGAGCCACCGTGCCCAGCCGAGATTTATTCTTTATAATTCTAGAAGCTGAGAAGTACAAGGTCGAGGGGCCCACATCTGGAGAGGACCTCCTTGCTGTGTCATCCCATGATGTAGAAGGGCAAGAGATCACGAAAGAGAGAGAGAGAGAGAGAGAGAGAGAGAGAGAGAGAGAGAGAAAGGAATGGGGCCAAACTCATCCTTTTATCAGGGATAAATCCTGAGATAACTAACCCACTCCCACAGCAACAGTATTAATACATTGATCAAGGTAGAGCCCTCATGACCTAATCAGCTCTTAAAGGACCCATTTCTCAATACTGTTGCCTTAGGGATTACATTTCCAACACATGAACTTTGTGGACACCTCCAAACCATAACACCTTTCTCTTAATTTCTGGTGCTGTTGGCAATCCATGGTGTCCCTTGGTTTGTAGATGCATCACTTCAATCTCTGCTTCTATTGTATTTGCATGTGACTCTTCTCCTCTTCTTATAAATACACCAATCATACTGTGTTAGGGCTCACCCTAATGACTGTCTCTTAACTTGATTCTAATGGAGGGATAAGGCAGAAAAGGAAGGTGGAAAGAGCCTAAGTACAGCCATTTTGACCGGTACCAGACCCTAATCACCCTGAACAAAGAAGTCACCAGCAAGTCACCACTCCCAGGACCACGCCGAGGATGGGTGAATTACTAAGCCGGATGCCTTAAAAACTGTGCATACCTTTTTGTGACAGCAGTTTATGATTAACCTTTATGGCATGACCACAGGATAATGCTGGTCACATACAGCTGTTTCCCAGCGGGATTTTTGAACATTTAAAAATGTTACCACTGGCTCATAAGGGGTCCCCCTCCTGCTCAGGAAAGGACCCCTTCTCTGTCTGTGGAGTAGAATCTGTTGTCTGTCTCTGTCTCAATAAAACTGTCCTGTAGCTAGTTGGTTCACTCTTGAATTTATTCCTGCACTAAGCTAAGAATCCACTTGGCAAGTTCAGGGGGCTTTTCTCCCTTCAGTGGGACACCTCCCACATCAATCCCATCTGCAAAGACCCTATTTCCAAATAAGGACACAGTCACAGGTACTGGGGCTTAGGACTTTAATATACATATAATTTTTAATTAA
>NW_012136080.1:15202858-15206035 GCF_000956105.1 Propithecus coquereli
TTTTTTAGTAGAGACGGGGTCTCACTCTTGCTCAGGCTGGCTTCGAACTCCTGAGCTCAAACAATCCACGCACCTCGGCCTCCCAGAGAGGTAGGATTACAGGCGTGAGCCACCGCGCCCGGCCTACATTAATGATTCTTAACCAGTGGTGATTTTGTCCCCTTGTGGGTATTTGGCAATGTCTCAAGACATTTTTTGTTGTCACAACTGTGAGGGTCTTCCTACTGTTATCTAGTGAGTAGAGGCCAGGGATGCTGCTCAACACTCTATGATGCATAGTACCGTCCTCCGGCAAAGAATTATCTGATCCAAACTCTCAATACTGCTGCTATTGACAAACACTGAATTAGATAATAGGAACCAATGCATATTAGTCAGGAAAGGCTGGATTATGGTTATAAAAAGGATCCACCAAATATTATTGACTTAGAGAAAGTCATCTAGTCAGACGGCCCCATCCAATCCAAGGAATCAATCCTACTGAGTTGCCTGGAGATAGGAGAACTGTAAGTAATTTGACAAAGAGCACAAATGATGGCCATATGTAATACAATATTTTTCCTTTGACTTCCAGGAAGCTCAGAACTTAGTTTTATACGCAGTAGCAGTATGTTAGTTTAGTTAGTTCAGGCCTTCCAAGAAGCAGATACCAAGACTGGGTTAGATCTCAAGAGATTTACTGGGAAAAGGCCTGGAAGGAAAAATGGGGAGGAAGCTTGTGGAGGCTGGGAGAGCATCAGGCTGTGATGCAGGTCTAACACGTGCAGTGAGACTGGAAGAATGCCACAGTGCAGCACAATTCTGAGAAAGTTTTGGCGACATGAATGTAGAGTTCTTGAGCCAATGCTGCTTCTCAGGGGAGTCCTACACCTCCTGGGTGCAGGCCTGCCTCAGTGTCCTATGGTGCTCAGTCGTTCTCTGGGAGCAGCCTGTGGGAGGGTGTGATGGCTTTCTGAGAACTGGTCCAGCAAACTCCCTGCAGACGGAGATCTGAGAGGCACATTCTCAAGGCTGCTTCAATCCACCTCTTTGTACTGCATAAATATGCTCTTCCATGAACTGGTCCAGGGAGCAGTCCCTCCATGGTTCCTGGAGGCCTCTCTTTCTGAGGGGAAACACAGGAGAGATTGGGTGGACAACTGCAGCTCCCGCTGATGCAGCTGATCTCAGGGTTGTTACGGGTAGCATCTCTCTCCGCTGCTATTCACACACAGTAAATTCCCCTCACCCTCAGCCATCACCTTTACTGCTTGTAGCTTACCCAGGGGTATGACCTTTGGTGACCATACCCTTCTCAGGCTAGGGTTACTATACGTGACCATTCACAGTTGCAGTGGCTAGGGGAGTACCAGGAGGTACCCAAGTGGATCACCCGGGTTCCACATTTAACCCTCCCCGACCCCACTGTGTAAAAGCAGTCCTCTCTCATTCTGCTGATCAGGGGCAGTTACCCCTGCCAGTATGGGGACTTCTCTCACCAGCTAGACCCTGGTGAGTAGCTGCAGCTTGTAGTTTAATGGGAGCTTGTTACATCCCCTAGCAAAGGTGTAGCACCTTTGGAGACTAGGACCTCCAAGCTTGCAGAGCCCAGAGTTGCAGGGATGAAAAACACAAGTGTGAGTAGTTGGCACTGATGGTAAATGAAGCCACTCCTTTGGTTGCCAGACACAAGGGGACCTCCTGGCCTGCTCCAGATCACCTTCCTCTCTGGCTTACCTGACCGATGGTCTCTTGGCAGTCTGCAGCCCAGTCTCACTTTGTGGTTCTCCTGCCTTGTCTCAAAGCTCAGTCTCACTTGGATTAGTTTTGCCTTCTCAGGTTGCCTCTAAGCTCCTGCCGCTAGGTCCCTGGCTTCCCCTTCTGGGATGCCGCATTGTTTCCTCAGGTGTGTTTTGTTTGTTTTGAATGGACAATTAGTCATAGGGTTCAAAATAAGAGGTACAAAACAGTATTCAATGAAAAATTTCCTTCCTACCTCTGTTTTCCAGCCATTCAAGTTCCTCTCTTTAGGCACAACAAATGTTTCCAGTTTTTTAGATACCATAACACATACACACTCATACTATACACATTGTTCTCTACCTTGTGTGTGTGTTTTCAAAAATTCTAATAGAGATTAGATCTTAGAGATCATTTCAAATCAGTATCTAAAGAGATTCCTTATTTTATTTTTACTGATGTCTCTATGTGTATGTGTGTGTGTCAGAGAGAGAGAGAGAGAGAGAGAGAGAGAGAGAGAGAGAATATATCATAATTTATTTAACCAGTGCACAGATTGATGGGCATTTAGTTTTTTTCTTATCATCTGTAATTACAAACAATGTCATGATGTATAACTGTGTACATAACAAGTATGTGAATATATCTGTAGAATAAATTTCTAGCAGTGGAATAGCTGGGTCAAAGGCATTTAGATTTGTCATTGATAGATAATTGCCAAAATCATCTTTCTTTCTTTCTTTCTTTCTTTTTTCTCTGAGACAGGGTCTCACTTTGCTGCCAGGGCTAGAGTGCAGTGGCATCATCATAGCTCACAGCAACCTCCAACTCCTGGGCTCAAGTGATCCTCCTGCCTCAGCCTCCTGAGTAGCTGGGATTATAGGCACGTACCACCACACCTGGCTAGTTTTTTTTATCCAAAATCACCTTTCATAAAGATGGTACAAATTTGCCTTCTCCCCTTAATTAATGTACCTATTTTTCCAGAGTTTTGCTGCCTCAAGGTGTTAACAAACGTTTTAAATCTTTGCCAATATGAAAGGATAAAAACCGTATCTCAATGTTGTTTTAATTCATATTAATATTAGCCATATGAAATTGCTGTTTTAAGGTAAAAGTAATTGCTGAATATTAGCAATTCCTCCCTCCCTCCCTCCTTCCGTCCTTGTTAATAGGGACGAGGTCTCGCGATGTTGCTGGAGCCGGAGTACGGTGATCCCACTACTGGTCAGCACGGGAGTTTTGACCTGCTGTTTAGGACCTGTGCTGGTTCACCCCTCCTTAGGCAACCTGGTGGTTCCCCTCTCCCTGGAGGTCACCATACTGATGCCAAACTTAGTGCTGACACCCAATGGACATAGCACACTACAGCCCAGAACTCCTGGGCTAAAGCGTCCTCCTGCTTCAGCCTCCCCAGTAGCTAGGACTACAGGCGCACACCACCACATCCGACTAATT
>NW_012136080.1:15208103-15215574 GCF_000956105.1 Propithecus coquereli
AAAGATGTGGAATCAATTCCAGTGCCCACCAATTCATGAGTGGATTAACGAAATGTGTATGTATACCATGGAGTACTACTCTGCCATAAAAAAGGATGAATCCATGCCTTTTCCAACAAATTTTTTTTTTTTTCCAGTGCCGTGGTGTCAGCCTAACTCACAGCAACCTCAAACTCCTGGGCTCAAGCAATCCTCCTGCCTCAGCCTCCTGAGTAGCTGGAATTACAGGCGCACACCACCAGGCCCAGCTAATTCTTTCCATTTTTGGTAGAGATGGGATCTCACTCTTGCTTAGGCTGGTCTCGAACTCCTGAGCTCAAATGATCCTCCCGTCTCAGCCTCCCAGAGTGCTAGGATTACAGGTGTCAGCCACTGCTCCCGGCCCTTTTGCAACAATTTGGATGGGACTGGAGACCATTATCCTAGGTGAAGTATCACAAGGATAGAAAAACAAACATCACATGCACTTGCTATTAAATGGGAACTAACCGATGAGCACACATGTGCACAGAGGAATGTAAAACAGTGGAAATCATGCGGGGAGGAGGGGCAAAAACCTACCCAACGGGTAGAATGAACACTGTATGAGTGACCAGCACACTTAACAGCCGTGACTCAAGCATTACAAAAGCAATACATGTAATCAAACATTTGTACCCCTTTAATACTTTGAAATAAAAAAAAAAACAAGAAAAGATAATGATGGCAAAAAAAAAAGAACAAGAAAAAAAAGAAAAAGCAGAGAGAAACTTAGCACCTGAAAAAAAGAAGTCCAAAATGGGCGGCGACGGCTCTCGCGGGACCGCAGCCGCGCCCCGGCGGGGAGCCCGCCCCGCAGCGCCCTCTGGCGGCCGCGCGGGCCCTCCCTCCGCCGCGCGCTGGAAAGCCCGGGAGCTCCCCGGGCCGTTTCCTCTGCGCTTTCAGACGGACGCTTCTGCTTTCGCCCTGGGCGGAAAGAGGAAGGACGGCTGGGGGAGGGCGGGGCGCAGGGCGAGGCCGGCGGGGACGGGGGAGGAAGGTTGGGGTTGTGGCGCTTTCTACTACGGCGTCATCCGCAAGACCTGCTTTTCCACGGGCGAAGACCCCTCCTGTTTGGAGGGCCTTGCTCTCCCCTGCCCCAGCTCTGCTCTCACCTTCCGCCCCGTCACCCCGCGGGAGGTGAAGTGAGGCGAGGCGAGGATCATGCCATGTCCTTCCTGCGACCTAGGTCCCTCGGGCCCTGTACTGGGGCTTTGGGGCCAAAGCAATTGGTGCTTCCGTGTTTGGGGCGGGTCTTCTCCACGGGGCATGCGCCGGGCGCTTCCCCGCGGGCACTGTGTGGGCGGGCACCCTGTCCCGGAGCTGCGGGATGTGAACGCCCGGGGCCGCCAAGGCAGAAGTCAGGACGCCACCTGGCGGCCACAGCCCACAGCACAGGCGCGCCTTAGGGACCGCTTGGCTCTCGGGATCCTGGTGGTGGGGAGCTCTTCCAGATCCTGCCCCTTCCGCGGGATCCCGGGTCCGTTTCCTTCAGTGGTTGCAGGCCTGGATCATTGACATATGTACGATAAGGCTGGCTAGGGTTTTGAAGAGCTGAGGAATGACCAGTCCATTTATGACACTCAAGTTTCCTGCCTTCATGGATGGCGTGAGGGCTAAAAGTGGCCCACCCTCCTCTCCACTCATTTCTCTTTTTTCTCCCCTATTTGTATTGTTCTTTTTATTAGGTTTTGGTAAAGCGTGCGTGTGTGATTATAAAATATATACATAGTCATTGTTTAAAAAAATGTAGAAAATTCCCGTGGTTCCTGTTGGAAGTTCTCCCCTGCACTGAAACACTGTGCTCACTGGAAATGCAGGCTTGCTGGTTCTCCTTCCTTGATCCAGGCAGGACCCTGGCCAAGGGTCAAGCTCACTCCCTTCCTGGTGTTGTCAAACTGGCCCATCCAGCTCCAGGGCTGGAATCACGTTGGCGGCAGCTCTGGAATTGGTGGAGGCTTTTCGGGTGGGAGGTAGGGGTTGTCCCCCAAGGTTTCTTGCTCTTTTCTTTGTGCATAACTTGATTAATTTTTTTTGTCCTCGCCAAGTTCTTGCCCAAAGATAATTTTATTTTCTTGTAGTAGGTGTACCTTGTTTCATTAGGAGCTACTCTTAACCATAGATGGTCCCCTTTCTCAGTGGGTCTGATTTGCTTACAAAGGGCCACATCAATGCTGGGGCAATATCCCAGGTCTGGGATCACAGAAACCAAGATTTGTGGTCCACTTTCCCACTTTAGTTTGGAGTGTCCAGTCCCAGAAGTCTGGGTTTCATTAATAGTAAAGTTAGTCTGTGTTCATTTTCTACCTTTTTTTTTTTTTTTTGAGACAGGATCTCTCTCTCTTTCCCAGGCTGGAGTGGAGTAGCCTGATCATAGCTCACTGCAGCCTTGAATTCCCGGGCTCAACCAATCCTTCCACCTCAGACTCCTGAGTAGCTAGGACTACAGACATGAGCCAGCACACCTGTTAATTAAAACATTGTTTTGTAGAGATGGGGTCTCACTATGTTGTCCAGGCTGGTCTTGAACTTCTGGGCTCAAGTGATCTTCCTGCCTGACCTCCCAAACTGCGGGGATTACAGGTGTGAGCCACTTTGCCCAGCCTATTTTTTACCTTGTATAGTACAAAATTGTGTTTAATTGTTAGTAATAAACATCTGAAAATAACCAATTCAACAATTATGCTGACAGAATGTTCCAAAAACATAGATGTCCTCTTCCAAAGAGCTGACAATCTGTCTTTGTCATATGGTTTATTCAGGTAGTCTTTGGGTAGACAGAGTGAGGACAAGTCTGGCTTCAAAACCCAAAGTTTCCCAAGGTTCCTGCTCATGTGAGGCCCTGGGCCATTGTCTAATGTTGTGCTTCCCAGGTTTTTGGGGTTCATGAGTCCATGAAGTATTAGGGAAACAATGTAGATTTGTCAGTTGTTGGTTTGGCACATGAGGACATTAGCAAAACCAAATTCTATTATCAGGTCAGAAGAGAAGGGACCTTTTAACACCAAAAGTCTTTAAATGGAAGCTTATCTGATTTTGCCAAGGGCTAGTGGAATAGGTAAGGACCACCAGGTCTCTGCACACGCATCTGGGAGCCCTGGCTAGTTCCCCTCACGGAAAGGAGGCTGCCTGGTATACTGAAGACCTCAACAATCAAGGGAGGGACATCCATTTAGGCCGCAAGTCTCTGAAAATACAGATTTCACAGCATCAAACCCTCAGTCTGTGGCTGGTCACCGTTTCTGAACTCTGGGACTTTGGGGACAGGACTCTGTCATTGCACTCCCCATATGGTTTCGTGAGTCTTACTGCCCCCTTCACTGGCTGGCTGGCTAAAGACAGGAACCATTAGACCTGGCTACTGGCTGCCCAGCACTCAGCGGGTGCTCACCAAATGCCTTTTGCCCAAATGAATTAAACTCAATTTCACTCTTTTGTATCTCCAACTAAACAATTAAGGAAGTATTCACTGCATGCTGCTTCAAAGTGAGAGGGGAAATGGCTAATTTCATTCTGTGAGAGGAAATATATTTGCTAGTTTTTCCACAGGCTGTTTTATAGCTACTTGATTTCTTCAGGTTGTGGATTTTCTACTGGGCAGTCTACACTCCCCAGAGGAAGGGGTTTGTTTGTTTGTTTGTTTAATCAGTTTTCCCCAGTGATTCTAATGTGCAGCAGTGGCTGAGAACCTGTGGCCTGGAAGCATTTTTCTGTGCTCTAGCAATCTGGCAAGAGACTGGTGAGGTGGGGGAAGCCATGGACAAGGAGAGGAGACGGGGTTCCAGACCCGGTCCACAGCGTCCTGTGGGCTTAAGTCCTTGCTTTTGTCTTCTTAAGATGGGGATAATTATGGCTGCCTCATGTGGCTGTTGTTGAGATTATCTGAGTGCCTGGCACAGATTAAGTGCTCATGGTGTTTTTATGTGTGTGTCAATTTGGCTAAGCTACCGTACCGTGTTTGGTTAAACACCAGTCTAGAAGTTGCTGTGAAGGTATTTTTTTTAGATGTGATTAACATTTAAATCAGTAAACTTTGAGTAAAGCAGATTACTCTCCCTGATGTGGATGAGCTTCATCTAATCAGATGATGACCTTAATAAAAAAGACTGAAGAGGTAGGAATTCTGCCTCTAGACTGTCTTTGGACTCAACACTGCAGGACGGACTCTTGCTGGGATTTCCAGCCTGCTGGCATGCATGCCTTGCAGGTTTTGGACTTGCCAGCCCCCACAATCATATGAGTCAATTCCTTAAAACAAATCTCTCTTTCTCTCTAAATCCTAATAAATCTCTCCCTATGTGTAAATCCTGTCACTTTTGTTTCTTTGGAGAACTCTGACTAATACAATACTCAAATGATCACTACTGTTGTTACCATCTCACTCAGTAGTGGCTGGGGCTGGGGCTTGTTTGGGGTAATAAATAAGACTTTAGCTTTATGGTCAGGGCAATGGGCATTGTCCTTAGAAAGTGATAGTGATAAACTCTCACTGTAAAATTCCAGGGTGTGAAGTCCAGGTGCAAGAATAAATGCATGGTGCAGAAATCTTTTCTTTTTCCTCATCTAGAACATAGAGATTTCCCTAAGGAAGGAGGTCCTCCTGCACAGGGCGCAGAGCTCCAGACCTGGGGTTTGGAGGCCTGGCTTTGGCTCCCGGCTGAGTCACCAACTCACTGTGTGACCTTGGTAAGTCCGCAGCCTTCTCTGTTTTTTTTTTTTGTTGTTGTTGTTGTTGCTTCCTCAGGGGGTTGGGCTGGATGTTGTGTGAGGTACTTTTCATCTCAGTGTCTGTTTACTCGCTAAAGTTTGGTTCCTGCTTCCTAAGTGGTACCAGGTTGGGCCACTTGCATTTCTGCCCAGGAGAGGGGCTGCATGGCTGAGTCATAGCTGCCCCATCCAGGGCTTGAGAAAATGCCTTAGACCTTACCCTCACCTGCACTCATGTCCCCAGGGGCAGAGGCTCTGGGACATGGAGAAACTGGGCTTCTGCAGGTCTCTGCTACTGGGATTCCCTTCTCAAGTCTCCTTAGGCACACTGGGCCTGTCCCTTCCCTGACAGCTTGCTCTGGAGTGGGCAGAGACCACATATAGAGGACTTTACTGTTGCTTTACAAACTTAGGTGCAAAAGAAACAGCGCAAGCTGTGGTCCTCTTTATTTATTTATTTATTGAGACGGAATCTCACTGTGTTGCCTGGGCTAGAGTGCAGTGGCGTCATATTAGCTCACAGCAACCTCAAACTCCTGAGCTCAAGCGATCCTCCTCCTGCCTCAGCCTCCTGAGTAGCTGGGACTACAGGCATGCGCCACCATGCCCGGCTAATTTTTTCTATATATTTTTAGTTGTCCGATTAATTTCTTTCTATTTTTAGTAGAGACGGGGTCTCGCTCTTGCTCAGGCTGGTTTCGAACTCCTGAGCTCAAACGATCCGCCCGCCTCGGTCTCCCAGAGTGCTAGGATTACAGGCGTGAGCCACCGCGCCTGGCCTGTGGTCCTCTTTAAATGATCCTATTTCTGACTCTGTGCCCCCATCCTGCCTGATGATGTCAGGGGCCTTGGGACATCAGTCTTCAGAGATTGTTGCCAAATTATTTGCTGCCCAAGGCTGCGTATCTGGGCATGTTTTTGGGCCTGGCATCTCTGAAGCATCAGTGCCATGCTGGAAACCCCAGTGCCTGGGTCCCAGGTGCAGCCCATGGTCATCCTCTCTGAGTATCTGCCACCTCCCTAGGGCA
This sequence comes from Propithecus coquereli, assembly GCF_000956105.1. Lineage (NCBI taxonomy): Eukaryota > Metazoa > Chordata > Mammalia > Primates > Indriidae > Propithecus > Propithecus coquereli. Next base: position 15,213,857 of record NW_012136080.1, read on the forward strand.
TCCTCGGGAAAAGTTATTGAAACTCAGATCAGCTGGGCTTTTCCTATCTCTGTGTGCTCAGGGTCCCCGGCTCTAACCCAGGCATCAGTGGCTTCAGTATCCATCTGCAGAATGCAAGATCTCAGCTGGCTGCAATCTGTCCCACCTCCCAGTGCTTTCAGGAGTCTCTAGCGGATGTTTCATGAGTGCTCACAAGCACGTCTCTCGCCGTCTTCCACTCTGGATTGCCCTGCCCCCTTGTGGAATCTGGCTGCCTGCAAGGGCGCTTCAGGGTGATGATTCTTTGCCATTGCTGTCCAGGCCTCTCTTGGCTGTGGGGCTATTTTCCTGTCTAGGGGGCATCTGCCAACATCTCAAAGCAGCAGTACTTGAGGATCCAGAAGGCCCACACAGTAGTGCGCTCCCTGCAGCCAGGCTGTGACCCTGCCAAAGGTAGAAGGATGTCCCCTCCCTTGCTCAGAGTTGTACCTGGTGACTTGGGCACAGATGCAATGCTGTCTGTGGTCTTGGGGCTCTTAGGACCCTCCTTGTGGAGGATTCTTTTGCCTCAGCCTGTGGCTTTTCTCTCTATAACACAGACCCCATGTATTTTGTCAGGAGTCTACTGATTGCAGGGATGGAAACTCAGTGTAAGCTGCTTACAATTTTTTAAAAAAGGAAATTTATTGGGTTGTCACCAAAAACTCATGGCAAGTCTTCAGGTATGGCTGGATCCAGGAGTTTAAACAATGTGGTCAGAACTCAGTCTTCCTCCTGTCTGTTCTGCTCTCCTTTCTTTTGGCTTTCTTCCCAGGCAGACTTTCTCCACATGGGTGCTCCCTAAAGTTTCAGGCTTATATCTTTCCTATAGCTATCAATCTGAGTGGAAAGAGAGGTCTCTTTGCCTTTAGGTCCTACAGAAGTTCCAGAATTGGGTCTTCTTGGCTTAATTCATTTGCCTACCACTGAAACAATCCCTGTGAAAGATGGGGTGAAATATACAAATATACATCCCCTCCCATGAGAGTGGAGGTGGAGGTGTGTGTGGCTCCCTTTGGACTGGATGGGGGAGGGATAGTTCTCCCAAAGAGAAACAAGGTGCTCTTAGTGGAAGAAAGGAGAATTGATGTCAGATAGGTACAGAACTTCAGGTGTGTGCTACATCCAGGCATATCTGAATCCCTGCATTGGGAACAACTAAGGCTTAAGCCGCAGTCCTAGCTACAGCTAAATGTCAGTACAGAAGATGTGTGAGGGGCTGTCAGATGAGAGGCACAGATAGAAAGGGCCATGAGAGTCCAGAAGAGAGTGAGTGATTGGATTGGAGCTGTATCACAGAGCAATGCTTCTCAAATTGTAATGCGCATGTGAATCACCTGGGATCTTGTTCAAATGTAGATTTGGAGGTCTCAGAGCAGTGGTTCTCAACGAAGGGTGATTTTGCCCCCAAGACGACATCTGGCAATGTCTGAAGGCATTTTGGTTACCACAAGGGGAGTGGAGGGTGAGGCCACTGGCATCTAGTAGGTAGAGGCCAGGAATGCTGCTAAATACTCTACAGCATACAGGATAACTTTTCTTTTCTTTTTTTTTTTTTTTTGAGACAGAGTCTCAGTCTGTTGCCCAGGCTAGAGTGCCCTGGCATCAGCCTAGCTCACAGCAACCTCAAATTCCTGGGCTCAAGCGATCCTCCTGCCTCAGCCTCCCGAGTAGCTGGGACTACAGGCATGCACCACCAT
>NW_012136080.1:15215819-15216990 GCF_000956105.1 Propithecus coquereli
GCCCAGCCAGGACAACTTTTCATAGCAAGGAATTATCTGGTCCAAAATGTCAATAGTGTGATGGTGGTCCGGAGAGTGTGCAGCCATGGGAGGGCATTCCAAGCAGAGGAACCGCCCAAGCAAAGGAAGGAGTGTCTGGTTTATGGGGGCAGGTCACAGGCAGCCTGGCAGGAGGGGAGGTTACATGTTCATGGAATCATAAAACCACAGACACCTGGAAAAAAGTCCAAAGATTACATACAGTCTTACTATGGAAAGTGTGTTCCAGACGAGCTGCCAAAGCATCACTTGTGAGCTTGTTTGAAATTCAGAATCTCAGGCCCCACCCCAGGCCATCTGAATAAAAAATATGCATTTTAACAAGATCCAGGTAGCTTGCATTCATATTAAAGTCAGATAAACACTAGCCTATGACAGCTCCCTAGGATGAATTGACCAACCAGCTTGTATTTATTGAGCATCTACAGTGTGTTCAGATTTGCATTAGATATGGAGTTGATGCACCTGGAAGCATAGATTTCATTATAGAAAAGCAAAATGCACTCCAAGTGTCAGAACTTTGAATGGGAAGTGCCCACCCCTGCCCCTTGGGACCTTCCCAAAGGGGCAGACCTCAGCAGTCAGGTTTTGTGACAAGTGACCCTGTCCCCTTCCTTGGTCAGAGATGATTGGACCTGGGGTGGCCTTTGACTCTAGGGCGGCCATCGCAGGTGTCAGCCAGGCCAGCAACATCTGAGGTGGCTTGTCTTGACAGGATGAGTATCCCCAAATAGAGTCTCTCTCTTGGAGATTGGAATTAAGAATTTCCAAGAGAGAGAGGGGGCTGGAGGGTTCTGAGTGGACGTGTACATTAAATCCAACATGTCGCTTTGGCAGTGACCAGGGGGAAATGCAAGAGAAGCAGGAGGTCTTGAGGGAGATCAGGCAGTCTGGGAGAGAGATAGAGCCAGACCACAGGCAAACCTCTGGTTCCAATGACAGTTCAGTCTCAAGACCATATTTTGAGCTCCATTTTCTTTCCCCAAAGAAACTTCATATTCTAAAACACAATCATTTAAAAATTTACATTTGGCCGGACGCGGTGGCTCTCGCCTGTAATCCTAGCATTCTGGGAGGCCAAGATGGGCAGATCATTTGAGCTTAGGAGTTTGAGACCAGCCTGAGCAAGAGC
>NW_012136080.1:15217209-15222790 GCF_000956105.1 Propithecus coquereli
AAAAATAAATAAATAAATAAAAATTCACATTTAACTGATTTATTTACAACTATAGACTGATTTAAACACAAATAATAATATTCCAAGTGGGGGAAGAAAATATTCAAATTGCTTACTTTGTAGTTCACATACGTTAACTTTTTCAATACGTTTTTAAAAGAGAATATAGTTAGTGGTTCCCTAACAGCCATTTCCCCCTCTCTTCCTTCTTCAGAGAACCCTGATTTTGTTCAGGTATATAAGTAACTCAAATATCGCACAGACCCTGGCTTCTACTCTTGGGCAGATCTCAGTTATTCGGAGCCAGCCATGGTGGTCTTATTCTTTTGCCAGCAGTTGGTTTCGGAACTAGCATGTGACTGACTCAGTCCTGGCTCATGAGATGAATAGGAGGTCTGCTGAGGGGTTCTGGGAAAGTGGTTCAGATTTCCAAGGAAGAGCCTGGAAGAAGTGGTTCCTTTTTCCATCAGAATTTTTAAAAATCTGAATGTGATGCTTGCTTAGTTCACAGAAGTAAAGGTGGCAAGTAGCAGGTCTTGTGCCCAAGTCTTTGAATGATTGTACCTATAGCCTGGAGCTGCTAATCTCTGAGTCTTCTTTTTTGTGAGATAATGAAACCCTCATTGTTCTTTTCTTTCTTGTTTTTTAAATCCAAAAGTACTATATTTTAATTGATAAAAAGATAGGCAGATTATTAATTACAACTAGATTAATATCATCCCGAATCAGAAGAGATTTTAGAGGTCATCCATCTAATACTATTCTACTGTAAATTCATACAGTGGAAAGGCCATGAATGTGGGGTCAGCTTCTATCCCAGTGCTATTTACAAGCTGGGGACCCTGCACAGGTTATTGAATCTTGGTCGGTCTCACTTTCCTTACATAGTAAAAGGAAATAAAATATGGCTTGTGGGAATTAAGTGAGTTAATGTATTATGGCTGGCACAGGCTAGGCACCCAATAAAAGCTAGCTATTGTGGTTATTATCCAGATGAAAAAAGTATGGTCTTTGCCTTCAGTAATTAAGAAGTACAGAAAAGACAAACAGCCATGAAATACAAAGTGAGTCCTGACAGATAAAACTGAGTCAAATCGTAGGGGTAAAGGGAACATGTGTTGTAAGAGTTCAGAGGTGAGAAAAGCTTAATGAGCAAAAGAGGAGTTAGGAGAGTGGCTGATTTTTATAATGCTCTGAGTTTTTCACATTCCCTGCAAAAACCATCTATTGCTTAGATAATCACATAAAAGTTATTAAAATATAGCATGCAGTCCTCAATAAATAAAGGAAAGAGACTGGGTGCAGTGGCTCACGCCTGTAATACTAGCACTTTGGGAGGCCAAGGTGGAAGGATCACTTGAGGCCAGGAGTTTGAGACCAGCCTGGGCAACATAGTGACACCCTCGTCTCTACAAAAAATTAAAAAAAAAAAAATTAGGGCGTGATGGTACACACCTGTAGTCCTAGTTACTTGGGAGACTGAGGCAGGAGGATCACTTGAGCCTAGGAGTTCTAGGCTCCATTGAGTTATAATTGTGCCACTGCACTCCAGCCTTGGCAACAGAGCAAGACCCTGTCAATAAATAAATAAATAAATAAATAAAGGACGGAAACACAAATATCAAAAATGCTCATTGCAATGTTTTCCTTTTATAGTAGGGATAACTTGGAAACATCCTAAATGGGGGAATTAAATAATTAGGCCACATCCGCATGGCTGAATATCATACAGTTCTTAAATAGTTAGGAACTGTGTAGCAACATGGAAAAAATAAAAATAATTACTTTGTTAGTGGTCAGACTTTGGATGATTATTGGCTTTCCATCTTATTTTTTAAGTTGCCATGATTACTACAATATTGTTTGTGCAATAAAAAAATTTAATGGAATCAAAGAAAATAAGTGTGAAATTTGACCCAAACATTGGAGCCTTTCGTAATTACATTCTTTGTTCTGGTGGGTTGTAGGAGTGTCTGGCTGTTTCTCCAGGCCTTGGCGGGTCCCAGTGTCACCCTGGAGAAGCCAGGGTGTGGAAGGCACAACTCCTTGATTTGGCCAAGGCTGTGGAGACCAACCCCTTCTGCCGTGGGTAGTGGGGCTACTTTCAGCGTCCACCTTGTCTGCAGGGGATGGTAGGGCAGGAAGCCTGGGTATGGCTTTTCTGTTTTGATATTCTCTTCATCGATGTTCTATACTATTTGTGAAATGGACACCAAACTAAGAGAAAAGCAGCTCTGCCATGTTTCCCTGAGCAGCTGTGAGGGGTCCTGGCTCAGGTGCTAGATAAACAGGTGATTTTCCTCTCACCATTTTAGGGAATCGCTGTGATGCTTTCCCCCTTAGGTGCCACTTTTGGCACTTTTGGCAGGCCCAGATCCTATAGCCCAGATGCCTGTGAACTTAGTTTTACTGAAGAGACAGGGACCTGTAGTGCCTTTTGGGGGGCAGTGTCTAACCCTAAAGAGAGCCACTAAAGGCCATAACTTCCAAGCGGTGGAGATGAGCTCTTTGGACCGCCAAGGCTCGCTCCAGCCACCCAGTTCTGCTTTTCTCTGGGGCCATCTGTAAAGGGAGGGGAGGGGTGGTCCGTGGGTGTCGCGGCGCAGAGTCGGTCAGCTGCGTCCCGTTAGCGTTAGCGGGGACAGGCTCTGCACGGAGCGGGCCGCATAATGGGGACCATGCTCGCCCTAATGCGAAGCAGCCGCCGCGCGGGGTCGAGCCTCTTCCCACGGGGCCCGAAAGCGGCCGAGATAAAACGGAAGAGCCGCGAGAGGCGCTTTGATTTCAATACGAAACAAATTATTCCTCCCGGAATGGAACAAAATAAGTCATAGCGGAATCTCACGGCCGTCATTCCTCCCCGCAAGGCCACCGCCTGCGGCCCCGGGGCCTGCCGACCCTGCTATGCTTGGCAGCCAGGGGGCACTGGCGGGTCGCCCGCCGACTGGCGCGGGAGCTCGGAGTCCCTGGCCAGCGCCCCTGTGGGGGTCCCGAATCCTGTAAGTCCCTTGGGCACCCGGCTGCTGGACTGGCTCCCGGTTGAGCTGGAACCTCCTTCTCTCCCAGGCCACCAGTGGTCCTTAAACTTGGACCAGGGAGCCTTAGACTCTCCTGGAGGGCTTGCTTTTGGCGTGTATTTACGTATTTAGCTATTTATGCAGAATTTCATTTTATAGAATAGAGTAAGTGTTCCTCACTTGTTAAGGCATACATTGCTCGGCCCCGCCCCCAGAGTTTCTGATTCTGTAGGCGGGGTGGAGCCTGAGAATTTTACTTTTTTCAGGTGATGTGGTGCTGTTGGTCCAGTAACAACACTTTGAAAACCACCTGACAAATATGGCGACAGGAACCCCTTGGCCTCAGTCTCCCACAACCTCTGCCCTGGCAGTCGGATGGCTGAGTCCCAGAGGTCTGCAGGGGTAAGCTATCCAATAACCCTCACTCCCTACCCACAGCTGATGAATATGCCTAAATTCACTTAATTCCTTTGGAGCCTGTTTTTGATTGATCACTCCTGTCCTACAGTGAACCAACCAAGTCCCACTGCAAAGCTCAGGGACTGGAATTTCCGAGCAGCCAGTGCAGGTAAGTGGGCAACTGCCAAAGACCTGTGAAAAAGTCTGGTAACAGCTCCAGGACTCCAGGCAGCCCCTTTGGGTGATGCTTCTGCTCCAGCTCTCCAGTCTCCAGAGAAGGCCCCTGGCTCTGTGTCACCCTGCCTGGGCCAGCAGTCATTCCCAGCAGGAAGAGAGACAGAGTGAGTGAGTGTGTGAGTGTGTTGTGGGGCCGGAGGGCGGAAGCACTGGTGGTGAGGAGGACAGTGGCCTGGAGTGACATCTGAGTTCCTGCCTGCCTCCTTGGAACCCATTCAGGGATCTAAAAACCTAGAAGTGTAAGACTTACACGTGTTTCAGGTGTGGGATGTCTGGGATGAGTGCCTCCCTTTTCTTGCATTTCCTAGAGCAGTCCATTTGTTCTAAAACTTCAGTGTGCATCAGAATCACCTGATAGTGTTGGTAAGCCTCAGATCACTGCTCCCACCCCAGAGGTGCTGATTCAGGTCTGAGGTGGGGTCTCAAATTTGCATTTCTTTTTTTTTTTGAGATAGTCTTCCTCTATCACTGTTGCCCCTGGTAGGGTAGGGTACAGTGGCGTCATCGTCATCATAGCTCACTGCAACCTCAAATTCCTGCTGCACCACATCGCCTGGCTAATTTTTCTATTTTTAGTAGAGGCAGGATCTCACTCTTCCTCAGGCTGGTTTTGAACACCTCAGCTCAAGCAATCTTCCTGCCTCGGCCTCCTAGAGTGCTAGGATTACAGGCAGGAGCCACCTCAGCCAGCCAAGAATTTGCATTTCTAACAAGGCCCCAGGTGATGCTAATGATCTGGACTCCACACTTTGAAAACCACTGCCCTAGGCTACATTTGGTATCTCTAAGCCCTTTCTATAAGCTCAAAGGTCATGGTATCTGTTCTCAGCCTCACTCTCTGGATGTCCTCCATCAGTCGCTGGTCTTTGTCTTGCTAGCCTTTCTTAGCTTTCAAAAGGCTGTCTAGACAACTAAAAATATATAGAAAAAATTAGCCGGGTATGGTGGTGCATGCCTGTAGTCCCAGCTACTCGGGAGGCTGAGGCAGGAGGATCGCTTGAGCCCAGGAGTTTGAGGTTGCTGTGAGCTAGGATAAAAAAAAAAAGGCCGTCTGGTCCTGCTGCTGTCTGTGCTGCCTGTGCTCCCTGGCAATGGAAGCAGGGAACAGAAGCAGGCATGTTATCTCTCTTCTCCTGCCTGCCAGAACAGGTAGCTGAGGGAGGGATCTCTTTGATTTGCACCTTAGGATCCATGCAAAGCCGAGCCTAGAGGGGTCTCTGTCTCACTTCTCCCAGTGATAAGGTCTCTGGGGTGAGATCCTGTGCCTTGTGCATCAAAGTTATTTATGAAATATTTGCTGACTGACTGATTAATTGTTTAGGGAAAAATATCAGGAAGGGGAAAAAAGACAAAGCAAAATGAAGACATTCCTCAAGCCGCCATGGACTAGAACAAGGTTTTGATCAGCGTTTGCCAGCTTGGCTGAGAGGGCAGAATCTTTTCTCTTTGGCCTCATGAAGGCCCGAAGATGTCTCAGAAGTTTCTGGGTGGGAACCCTGAAGCACGGGCTTGCGGATGGGGGCAAGCAAGGTCATTGTGATTAGTTTTGGGAGCTTTGAGACTGCCCTAGCAAGCTGGAGACTCTGGGAAGGAAGGGCAGGTGGTCTATAAGGGTCTAGGATCAGCTGGGGCCATGGGGAGCCATCCTTTGTTCTACTGCCTCAGGAGCTTCAGAAAGGCAAATTTCTTTAGAAATTTAACATAACATTTACATATATAGGTTTAGAAAATGTGAAATGTCAATAATCATGGCATTTGAAGTTTGAATTAGAATGTCAGTCTCCTATTTATTTATTTATTTATTTATTTTTGAGATAGAGTCTCGCTCTGTCACCCAGGCTAGAGTGCCGTGGCGTCAGCCTAGCTCACAGCAACCTCAAACTCCTGGGCTCAAGCGATCCTCCTGCCTCAGCCTCCTGAGTAGCTGG
>NW_012136080.1:15223340-15224562 GCF_000956105.1 Propithecus coquereli
GACCAGCCTGAACAAGAAATAGCAAGACCCTGGTCTCTACAAAGAATAGAAAAATTAGCCAGGCATGGTGGTGTACACCTGTAGTCCCAGCTACTTGGGAGGCTGAGGCAGGAGGATCCCTTGAGTCCAGGAGTTTGAGGTTGCTGTGAGCTAGGCTGATGCCACGGCACTCTAGCCTGGGTGATGGAGCAAGACCCTGTCTCCCCAGCCAAAAAAAAAAATCTCTATGCCCTGGCTGTATCCAACATGTGGAGATGTGGAGCCCAGGCACGATATTTTTAAAAGCCCCCTAGGTAGTTTTGGGGTGCAGCTAGGATCAAGAATCCTTGAGCTATTGATTGAGTGATTGGAGGGGCTGGACTGAAACAAATCAGACTTTGGGGGTATCCTCTTAGTCTCTAACGAGTTCATGACTGCTTTCTCCCTACAGGAAGGGACCATCAGAAGCCATCAGGAGACCCTCCCCCTCGACAACAGCTCCAGTTGACAGGACCAGGGGTGGATCTCCAGGACAGCATCTGTCCTAGGGGGCCAATCAGCTTATCCCACACAGGAAGGTGGAATTGGCATGCAGAGATTATAGATATAACTGAGGCTCCTCTCTTAAACAGAGGCCTGGCCAGAGCAGGAAGAAAACTTGGTTCTTGCCATCACCTCAGCCCCTGTTCTAGCCCAGCCCTTCAGGAAGTCTGGCTGCTACCCTGCCTGGAGCTCCAAGGGTTACCCTATGAATCCTTATAACCTGCCCCCCACCCCCCAGTTTGCTTTAAGCTATATCGGGTTTATATTACTTGTGGCCAAAGAGGCCTGACACGTGCGCAAACAACAGCACAACAAAAGCACACAAAAACAAACATGTATTCACCCTCTCCCCACCCCTGAGACACTCACACACACATCCGGTGTTTGAACCAGGCTCTTTGTAACTCCATGTGGTCCCAATGGAAGATTCTTTGGAATCTGTATTTTCCGGAGTCCACTTGGAGAAACTTCAGTTTTCAATTCAATTGGGAACAGCAGTGGCTCCCTAATGTGACTCCATAGGCTTCATCAGAATCACCTGGAGGAAATGCAGATACACAAAGAGATTGCCAAGTGTTGCTTCCAGAGGCAGAAGCTGTCTGGTTTGAAGAGGATGTTGAAATCTGTGCTTTATAAACTTTCTCCATGAGATTTTTTTTTTTTTTTGAGACAGAGTCTCACTGTGTTGCCCTGGCTAGAG
>NW_012136080.1:15226191-15282632 GCF_000956105.1 Propithecus coquereli
TAAACATTCATTGAAAATCATTATGGTGACATTTTAAAACAATTAGAACACAAAACTGCAAATTCTATTTATAGTTTATTAATTCTGAGAATTAGACTTATTTTTGCTAAAATACATAAAGACTGGAGGAATGTCACCAAAATGTTAACTGTGGTTACCTTGTGGGGGATGGGTGGGATTATTGTAATCTTTGTGGGCTTTTTTTGTACATCTTAATTTTTTCTATTTTTGGTAGAGACGGGATCTCGCTCTTACTCAGGATGGTCTGGATCTTTTCACCTCAAGTGACCCTCCCGCCTCAGCCTCCCAGGGTGCTAGGATTACAGGCGTGAGCCACCGCTCCAGCCATCTTAATGTTTTATTTTCCTCATTTTCTTCAATTTGAATTATCTTTCTAAGGGGGAGGAAAGTGACAATGTGAACAGTCCTAATACATAGCACTGAAAAAGCACAGGTATGGTTACTTATTAATTTTTACCTCACTTTGTCTAGAAAGGATTTCAGCAGGCAGAAGTATATCTTCCCCTCACTGCCTAAGGCTTATTTCAAGAGCAAGGAGCAGTTTTGTCGGGCCGGCCGCTGAGTGCGGCCCTGTCAGGTGCGGGTGGGGTGCGGGGCCCCTTGCTGTTGTTGAGACGCTCTTAATGTGGTTGGGGAGACGAGTGCACTGCAAGAAACACAGGCAGCCGAGCGCCAAGGCGACCGTCGAAAGGAGTTGGAAGTGGACCGGTGGGGAAGGGCAGGCTTTTCTGGGCGCAGGCCGGGACCCATAGGCGCCAGTGACTACTATGCTGGCTGAGAGCAAAGGGGCCGGAGCACAGCCCGAGGCTCTCCCCGGAGTCCCCCAGAGTCCGCCAGTGGCCTGCCTGGAACGGCATGGCGGGCGCCTGCGGATTGCGGCCGCCTACGCCCCGCCCCGCATTTCCTCAAGGGATTGCCAGGGCCGAGCTCAGGCTCTATACGCAGTCCCGGGGTCCGAGCACCCAAGTCTTTGGTGCCGGCGGGAGCAGAAGTTACGGACGGGAAATACGCGAGGCTCTCGGCAGTGGTTGAAGGTGCGGCAGCCACTCCGGGGATGCAGCGAGGGTGGGGTCGCCTTGCTCTGCTACTCCAGTAGGTGCAGCTCCGGGGCGGCCCAGAGGGGGCGGCGGCGATGTCGCTCCGTGCCGGCAGAGGGCAGCCTCGAGGCTGTGAGACCGCAGGGCGACCTCGCCAAACCGCGGGCTCCCTTCCAGCGCCCGGACTCCGCGGGGTGTGGGGGTGGCCTTGGAGCCCGGAGCCCAGAGACCTCAGTCTGCAGGAGCCGGGCGCCCAGGCCCAAGGGCGCTTCGCGAGATGTGATCAAGCTACATACAGCCTTTGGGCAACCTCACCGTGCGACTGCAAGGGCTTGCGCGGGGCGGGGTGGGGGGGCGCAAAATATCTCAGGAGAGAAAGCAAGAAAGAAGCAAAACCCAGCGCACACAGGGAATATGTTTATAAGCAACAGATTCCAAGGGTGTAGAAATCTTTTTAATGCTGCTGGTGAGAGAGAGCTAGGGTAGTCTTCGCGTCCTTGGCAAGAGAAGTCGGAAGCTAGGCGTGTGATGGCTTCCAAGCCGCGTGTGGCAGACAGGGAGCGGGCAGGAGCCAGGCGATCCGTGCCGGGAGCGGAGGGATCCTGGGCTGGGGATACAGACACCCCTAATTGAGGATTCCAGCCCCGACCCTGGCCACTTTCTGGTTATTGAACTTGGGCAACTCACAGTACCCCTCTAGCCTGCGATTAATCACTTCTGTAAAATGGGAATGGTGGGTTCCAGGTCTTGTAGGGGCGTTAGGGATTCAAGACAGCAGGAGCTCAATGAATTCAACTTTCGTCACTGCTCCAGTTCTGGCGAACGCGGGGCTCCTGGGTTTGTGGCTGGGGTGAAAAGTTCCTTCCATTGCGCGTTTGCCTGACGTGGCTGCCTTGCAGACCCAGGTCCAACAAGCTTCAGGATCCAGTTGCGCATGGGCAGCCACTGCCCTGGAACCAACCGTCAGGAGCGCCTCCTTGGTACTCAGTGGGTTCCGAACTCTTCAGTTCTGGGCACTAGGGTTACCAGGCTCTAGAAGAGAGCGTTTATCAGCAAACGAATGAGACCCTCACTCCAGGCGCGGTGGGTCTTCAAGAAAGCCTGGCGAAGGGCCAAGGCCAGACGGACTCGAGGTCGCTTGCGGCGCTAAACAGACCCACCTATGAGCAGTTTCGGCAAACACAACCACGTTAAACAGCGGCAGGACCTTTGTATGGCCTAGATCTCTCACAGAGTGTGTGCAAATGAGCACCAATTTACTTCTCTTGGCTTGTTTCCTCATCTGTAAAATTCTGTACTCACCATCAAATTGGTATTAACTGACTTAACTGACCAACACTGAAGTGCACATATAGTAGTAACATTCATCTGGTGTCGGGCAGGTGGGAGGGGGGACGAGGGGATGGGTATTTACATATGTAATGGGTGCAGTGCGCACCGTCTGGGGGATGGACATGCTTGAAGCTCTGACTCGGGTGGGGCAAAGGCAATATATGTAACCTAAACTTTTGTACTCGCGTAATATGCTGAAATAAAAAAATATTCGAAAGAACAGCATTTCCCGGGGTAGTTGTGAAAATCATGCTTGAGGCCGGGCGCGGTGGCTCACGGCTGTAATCCTAGCTCTCTGCGAGGCCAAGGCGGGCGGATTGTTTGAGCTCAGGAGTTCGAAACCAGCTTGAGCAAGAGCGAGACCCCGTCTCTACTAAAAATAGAAAGAAATTAATTGGACAACTAAAAATATATAGAAAAAATTAGCCGGGCATGGTGGCGCATGCCTGTAGTCCCAGCTACTCGGGAGGCTGAGGCAGGAGGATCGCTTGAGCCCAGGAGTGTGAGGTTGCTGTGAGCTAGGCTGACGCCACGGCACTCTAGCCCGGGCAACACAGTGAAACTCTGTCTCAAAAAAAAAAAAATAATAATGCTTGAAAACTGTAAAGGCTTGTGTAAATGTGAGGCATAATTATGCCACATCAACCCTATTTGTACCTGTGCCCGAGCCAACAGGATAGATGCTAGAACAGTCTACAAATGTGTGCACATACACATCACGCATGTGTAAATGTGCATGCCTGTCACCTTAGACACACGTATGCATGTACACGCACACAGATACAGGACATCCTCCTGCAGTCGTGTGCATGCACACTACATATGCGAACATAACTGTCTGTGTTTGGAGACACATCGTGCACACCGCTCAGCCGACGCGTTTCTCCCGAGGTGGGTCAGTGCCACCCAGGGAAGTCGGGTCTCGGGTGCCGCTCTGGAGCGCCGAAAAGCCCGGATCCGGGTCTGTCGGTCAGCGCCTCGGCGCCGACGGGCTCCTTTATCTCTCATCTGCCGGCCGGTGGCAGCTCCAGTTTCAGTGGGGACTGAGACCTCTGGTGGGGGCAGGGAGGAGAGGAGGTGGTGGAGGCCGCTCCGCTCCGGGTAATTGAGGCTGCAGGGCCTCACTTCCTAGGTCTGTCGCGGTTTCTTTGCCTCCCTAGGTCACGCCCCCACTGAAGATAAAGGAAGGTCCCTGACCCATTCAGCTCTGGGAAGGCGGCGGGTGCCGGGTGTCGGGAGCGGGAGGTCGGGGGTAGGGGGATGTCTTACCCTCACAAGCCACCACCAAGGATTCGCCCACAGCCGGGGAGAATATGCTGTTGCTGGGTCCCTATGGGCTGTAGCGCTGGCCAGTGGCCCCAGGACACAGCAAGGTGTGCATGGGAGGCGCGCAGCAGCGTGGCTCCTGAAAAGCCCTCCACCACCGTACCCGCAGACCACTGGGCTCGTCCTCTTTCGAAGGGATTCTGAGCTGCGCAGAGCTTGCATGGTCCAGGTGTGTCTGCGGAGAAAGCGATCTCGTGCGTATCCCGGGAAGCCCAAGGCCGACGCCTGCAAGGGCAACTCTGCGGAGGCTTGAGTTCCACAGCGACCTGGGTTTCTAGATCACAGAAAGCGATAGAGTAAGGGTCACGAACGCTCTCCCGCCTTTTCTGCAGACCCGTTTGCCCAACAGGAGGGCGTTGCGCAGGTAATTTCAGACGCAGCGCTGGAGGAGACTTCTCCACCGCCACTAGAAGGCACAGAAGCGCCGCTGGGACTGACAGACACTACGCAGGTTCGGATCTTGCAGACAAACCGAGCCCAACGGTCGCGAACGCCAGAGTCGTAGCAAAGGTTAAGCACAGATTCCACTTCTAGGGATCGGGTCCGGTGGGGAGCCACAGCCCCTCATCCCTCCCCGAGGCTTTAAACAGGAAACATAATGCTGATGTGAACCGGGTCCAAGGAATTTAGTGGCAGAAGACTCTCAGGGGAAACGCAGATCCAAGCCTTATTTAGGCCCCTGGCTGGGGACAGCCGCTGGCTTTGTAGCCCCTGCTGCGGGTCCCGACGCCCACCAGTTGGAAGCCTCCCAATACGTCGTTTAAAGTGGCCAGTGAGACAACTCCCGCTGCCCACTCCCTCGGGATTCCACCGGGCCCTGACCCGGCCTTTATCTCCACGGTCAGCAGTCGTGGGGGCTTCAGGAAAGAGGACAAAGGCCCGGTGTCACTACGGGCGGGGGCTGGGTTTCCTGGCTCTCTGCTCACACAGCCTTTAGCGGTTGTTGGGGGGGGGGTAAAAAATGTGTTGAATTTCCTTTTTTCTCCCCTAGAACAAACAAAAAGCAAAAGGAATATTCCTCTTCCCTCCCCGTCCATAGAGATTAAAGTTTCCTGGGATCCTGCCCTTTTTTTTTTTTTTTTTTTTGCCTGCCTAGACAAGTAGTTTTCCTTCGTACACAAGGGAAAATACTGCGAAAGGTTTTATTTTATTCGATTTGATAGTAACATCACTAAGGACAACCCGGCAGGCTGAGGTCCCAACTTGGAGAATCCGAGTCCGCCTCCCAGGATGGCTGGAGCTTTGGCGGCCACTGACTTGTGCGTCTGGCGCCTCTGGGCGCGATCAGAGCCTCCTGCACTTCCTCCTGCCACCCCGCCGTCGAGAGCACCCTGTGCTCAGACTGGGCGAGTCATTCTCCCTCGAATTTTGTTTAGAGCTGGCAGGAGGGGCTGAGCCCACGCCCAAGGATCTGGGCTGGAGGTGCCGCCGACAGGCCAGAGAACGAGAGGCTAGAGGTGCGGGCGGCCCAGGCCTGGGTCTTCCCAGCGGCTGGCCCCGCACCGCCCTCGCTCCCCACCCGCGGGCGGAGCCTCTGCCGGCTGCAGCTCGGCCCAACCCGCTTCCTGCGTTTGCCCCGCAGGTTTCCCGTTTCTCCACAAAGGCCTAGGGGAACCTCGCCCACAGGCTGACCCCCGCAACCTCCCGCCCAGTGGCTGTCTTCTGCTTTTCTGAAAAAGAAAGAAAAAAATTCAAACAGTCCCTCGGCCCCGAGGGAGGCGCCGGAGGTCTGGGGGTGCCTGCTGGAGATCGGTGGCTGTGGCTGGGCCCAAGCGCCTGGGTCCGTGCCGCTTTGATTTGCGGGTGAGCCGGCCCTTTCTCAGAGAAAACCTAGTAAACCCGGGAAGACGGGTTGGGGGAGACCCCGACTGGGTCCCAGTGCCCACCGTCTTGTGCGTGCAGAGTTCCGGTGTTTACTGCGACAGCAACAGAGTGCACCTCACTCCCGCAGCCACGGAGTTAGGGCAGGGTGGATGCAATCGCGTGGGCCTGGACCCGGGCTCTTGGGGCGCGCGCAAGAGTGGCCGTGGCCGTGGCCGTGGCCGCGGCTGTTGGGTTAGGATGTCGAACCCTCAGAGTTACTACTAAAGGCTTTTCCTTCTTTCCTTTTTTTCTTTCAATAGAGGAAGGGTAACCATTATTGAACAACTACTATAAAATGGGCACTTTAACATTAGAACATTTATTTTGATAATCCCAATATATATACAATTATTTCTATTTTATAGATGAGAAAACTGAATTTCGAATGGATACTTTGCCCAAGCTTACAGTTATTACTGGGGTTTTGGCTTCATAGCAGTTCTTCCTGGCTGAACAGGCCCTGTCTTTGCCCCATCCTGCACAGGCCACCTCCTAGGAGTGACATGGTCCCAGAACAAGCTTGTCACAGCTCATCAGCAAGCATCCTATGCCAAAAACAGCCCGCACAGCTGCAGTTTCTGTGGCACAATGTGCCCGCAGCTCAGACCCAGACCTGTGCTTCTTTCTCCTCCCAGCAGGCTCCCCTTTGACCCACGAAGCTCCCTCACACATCAGGGAGCAGGGCCTGTGCCACCCTAAGACTGCAAGCAGGCAACTAGGCTCAGCTGCTCTCAGGTCTCTCCTTAAAATTTCTGAGGATGTTTGTCCCATAGATAGTTGGATGGCCTCTGGCTGGCCCTTATCTTTTCTTAGGACCTCAGGTTCCTCACATGTAACGTAATTTTGGGTTTGTGGGACCAAGACACTCTTTTTCTGACAGCCTGGAGCCTTCTCTCCAGAAAGCAGAAAGTTGCTAAGACTACTTGGTTTTAAGAATCCTTAATTTCTGGTTGTTCTTAAGGTAGAACTGGAGACATGAAGGGCACTCCCGCAGGCTCCATGCCCTGGTCTCCATCACATGGGAGAGAGGTAAGAGTTTTTGGTCCCGTCCTTTCGTACCAGTCCCATAGGCTACTCCAAGGAGCAGGGGCTGCCACACAGTGTCAGGGCCCCAGGGTCACCACTGGGTTAGATCCACAGAGTGGGGATAGTGCAGGGCTCCCGAATCTGACCAAACCGATTCCTGGCCCCAGACCTCCATCCCGGAGGCCAAGAGCCTGGCCAGTGATTCTGGTGCTCCAGGCCTTCATAAAGGGAAGAGCTCAGTAGAAAGCAAATTGTCTTAGGCCCGACCCAGATTTCTGGCCCATCCTTTCCTGCCTGTTAGAGGGCATGAAGCCTATGTCTGCCCCCAATTTCCACCCACCACTAGGGGGTGCCTCTTGGCCCAACTTCTAGCCTTGGCTTTTGGTAGACCTGAGCAAAGGCTGGATGCACCTAACCTCAGGTGAAAAGTCCCTTCTGCTGGGACACTGGGCAGTGAACTCTTTACTGATGATAAGGAAACAGGCCAGTGACACCCTCTGGAGTGCGGTGTGGGGCCATTCCCAGAACTCCCTAGGTCTCTATCCCACAGTCCCTTGGTGCATGTACTTCACTGGAAAATAATTCACCCAGTCTCCCTTGAGAACAGGACACCCACTCCCCAAACCACTTACTCTGACTGCGCAGTTTTAGGAGGGCAGAGGTGACTATGAGAATTGGTGTGTAAATGTGAGGAGGGGGCTCATCCCATCAGCCGTGAGTGTGAGGATGTTTACACCCCACTCCATACTCTTCCTTTATTCAATACCATGTGTAGTACTCATTACCCAGGACATTCAGAAATTGGCAAGGAATTTGTATCAAATTCTATTTACACCATATTTACAGCATACACTGGCAGACATACATACTTACACCAACGTGGGCTGGCCATCTAGACCAAACTGTATGCTTAGGCATAATTGCTACATATCAAAAACTCTCCGAAATACTTTTACCCTTTCTTAGGGAATTCCTTAAATCAGCTTCTTCAACAGAAACTCAAAAGTGCAAAGAGGGAGAGAAGAGAGAGGAAGTGAGAGATGAAGATAGTCTGCTATTGCCCCAAACTTTTAGCACTGGGGAAAATGACCAAAATTTAGAGCACTAGAGAAACCTATAGGGCTGGAATTAGACAGATGTCTTCCCGTGGGCATCCATGGGGAGGTGGGGTATGATTTGGCCCCCTTCTCTCACCTCCTCCAATCCCTGTGTAGACCCAGAAAGCCCCCACGGATTCCTTCATTTCGTCCTCCTTACTTGGTGAGGCTGCTGCTCTCCTTCCAGCCTTGGGTGCCTCTTGCCTTTCAGTTCTCAGAGGCAGAGTCTCTGTCCTGTATTGCTGGCCCAGGCCAACTTCCTCACCTCACTGGAGGTAGGCTGCTACCTGCTCACCAGGGCTCTGTCGGGAAGGCTTCCCTCCCCTGCTTTCTCTTTTCAGGAGAGCAGTTAGGGGAACACTGACAGCCAGCCTCAGAACAGGGAGCCTCTGCCAGATGAAGCAAAGGCTCTGTATGTATTTTGTTATCATTCAGCAAACCAGGAATATACACCCAGACCATAACTGCACACATTACCAATGAGGTATAAATGCAACATACACTGTGGTCCCAAAGTGTTAGCCATATGATTACTACAATGCCACAATCAGGGGCGGGGAACCTGTGGCCTTATGGCTACTTGTGGCTCTCAAGATCCCCAACTATGGCCCCTCGACAGAATCCAAACTTCACAGAACAAATCCCTTTATTAAAAGTATTTGTTCTGTAAAATTTGGATTCAGTCAAAAGTCCGCACTCAAGGATCCAGAAGGCCACATGTGGCCCTCAGGCCACAGGTTCCCCACCCCTGCGAGGTGAATGACAGATAGATACTTCCTATCCTGTCACCAATACACAACTGACACTGTGCACACACATTTGCAGCAGGTACAGACTACACAACTGCTCATGGGATACATGTTCACACCACAGAAAGCACAAACAGACAAGCACACAGCAGCACTCTTTCTTTTCTGCAACTCGCCTTAGCCAGCCAGACACAGTGTAGCAGTGGGGCACCAGAAGCACCCAGACACCAGGCCTCACCAGCCTCTTGGGCTTCCAGCCCCAGCTGAGCCTCCCTCTCCAGCCTGCTCATGCTCGTTCCTGGCCAGCTCCAGTCTCATTCTGAGGGTGATGCCACTGAGAATCCCCATGGCCGTGTCTTCCATCTGCTCTCTGTCCACAGTCTGGGGGTGGGAAATGACTCAGGGAGCAGGGGGCATCCTGAGCAGAAGCCACTTCTCCTTGGACTCAACTACAAATAACAGGGCTATCATCCTGAGGTTTCCATGGTCTGACCATAGGTCAGGGGAAGCCTTCAGTGCTCCCTGCCACGCACAACCACATGCCGAGATCTGTGCCATTGCTGTCCAGGGTAGGAGATGGAGGGGGCCGTGAGAGACAGTGGCTGGGCATGAGGTCTAGCCCCAGCTGCGCAGCAGCCTGTGAGAGCAGGCTGATACCTGTCATCCCACCAGAAGACAGAAGGCTGATCACCCCTAATCTGCCTGGGGGAACAAGACAGTAACTGTGTCAAACACCCGTGTACATGAGCAGAAGGATGAATCTTAATTCGTTATTTGAAGATCTCATTGAAGGAAAAGAAAGAAAAAAGATTCAATTTCTGCAGCCATGCAGTATGTTCAATCCTCTGTGGAACCTCCAAATCACTTATCCATATCTTAAGGTAGGTGAATTCTGATTATTAAAAATAATAAAGCAATCAGTCACTTGTTGCATTTGTACATAGGTTTGCAGCTTACGGCATATTTCCACAACCAGGATTTTATCTATTTGGAATAAACCCTTTAGGCTGTTATATTTGACTTGAAAAATTTAAAAGTATGAGAATAATAATGAAAACACAGCCCATACACCTAATACAATTGTGTAAGAGGTAAAATACAAACTTGCACGGATGCAAAAATAGAACAAGTCCTACCTTGTGAAAGTCGCACCTTGTGAATGAACCACGGCAGATAAAGTCTCTCTGCTGAAGTTAAACAGCCGCAACACAGCAGTGATGACACAGAAAACAAACGATCCCTGGGAAAACAAAGCGGCAGCGGCAGCCACAACGCCCCAACATCCCCGTTGCCCTAAACCTTTGTTTGGCTCACTCTGAAAAAAGATAAAATTTTGCTGAAAATCTCCCTCTTTTAAACTAGCTGCTGAACTGACGCGCAACGGAAATAATACAAGTCCGTGCTAAAAGATAGAACAAAAAATTTATTCGAAAATTGACAAGGCAAAAAAAAAAAAAAAACCAACCCAAAAAACCAAAACAAACAAATAAAAAACAAACAAACCAAAAAAAAAAAAAAAAACCAAAACAACAAAAGTGCTCTAGTTCTCTCTAGCAAATTTGGTCCCCCAAACGACAAACTACAGGACAACCAGGTCTAGGGTTTTTTGGCCAGCCGGCTCCCGGCTACAAGCCCGCGTTGGCCGGCCGCTGCCGGGTTTCACATTTCTCTTTCGGAAGGTGGGAGAAGCAAGATGTTTGAAAAACAAAAACCAGGGAGGGACTAACCATTCCTGCAGCGTGTGTCTGGCAGGCAGTGATCTCCCGGCATCGCGGGCTTGCATCGGAAGATCCGGGAAAATTTGTTTCTAATTATATTTTCAAACCGGGAGAGAGGGAAACTCCCCCACTTCGTAGATGAAACCACCTTTTACCGGGTATATTCTCCTACATCTCAGAACACAGCTTTTTGTAGGCCCGACAGGAACTCTACTGCAAATCTCCCAGAAGCGAAGACGAGGAACACTAAAGCTTTTGATTTTCACCTTTGGCTTTAGCAAATTCCAAGGCCACATACTTCCCCGGTTTCCCCGGTGAATTATTTTTCTTAAAAATTTTTTTTGGTTATCTAAAAAAGCCCCACCGATCTTTTAAGCAAAACATTAGCCAGCCGCCGGGCCTGGAGGTGCCCGAAGCCCCGGGATGAAGAGCGGAGGAAACGCAGCCTTCCTCCGTGCGCGGATGTGGTGGTGTACACCCGAGCGCAGGCCGCAGAGCCAGGCTGCCCCGGCTCCCCGCTTGGTCCCAACCCCCGCCCTGTCCTGGGGGTCCCCACGGCAAGCCGCTTCTGAACAGCTCCAAGAGGATTCGCAGAGCAAACAGACATGTTCGTCCTTCCCTTTCTCCGGCGGCGCGGGTCCCGTTGCTGGTCCAGCCCGGCGCTTTTAGCCAAGGATTGCGCGGCAGTCGGGCGGGGAAAGCTGAACGTGAGCGCACCGACCTGTGGGAGAAGGCCTAGGGGTCTGCGCCGCCGATGCCCGGCTGCACATCGGCCCGGGGCGCCTTCTCTCCGCGCGGAATTTTGGCATAGAGTGTCCAGCCCAGACGCTGGGGCTCCGAGAAGAGACGGAGCCTGTAGAAAGAGCGCGGAGAGGCGGCTTCAGGCCGGGGGAGCGCAAGGGCATACAGGTCAGGGAGGCGAGCACAAGAGGAGAAGCGGAGGGGACAAAGAGGAGCGAAAGGAGCTAGGGGAGCAAGGAAGCGCAGAGGGGCCATGGGCGCTGGCTCAAGAGGCGGCCCCAGCGGGCACGAGGTCCGGCTGACGGCGGTGGCTGCAACCAGGGCGGGCATCGCGCGTTCCTGCATCCTTGCATCTGTCCGCGCCGGCACGCGGTGGGCTCTCAGAGATCGAGGCGCGAATGCAGCGCGCTGGTCTTGCTGTCGTGGTCCCAGTAAGAGCAATGCATCATGGCGAGCTCGGGCTGCCGGGCACAGGCGAACTGCAGGCCGGGCGCACTGGTGGGCGCGGGCGCCGGGGGCGCGGCGGTGGCTGGACTGGCGGGGCTGAGCTGGCCTGGGGGCGGTGCGGTAGCCCCGTGGTGCGGCGGGGCCGGTGGGGGTGCGGCGGCTGCGTGCAGATGGTGCGCGTGCGGATGCGGATGCGGGTGCGGAGGAGGCGGGGGCGCGGCCGGCGGGCCTCCTAGGCCGTTGTAAGAGTTCACTACGCCGGGGGGCAGCGCCATGCTCTGCACGCGTGAGTACGGCCCGTACGAGGCGGCCGGGCCCGCCAGCCCCTTGACCACAGCAGCCGCGCCAGGGCTGCCTGGACCCGCGGCCGCCGCCGCCGCGGCCGCAGCTGCCGCGGCCGCAGCCATCTGGCAGGAGGCGTAGGGCATGGGTGAAGGCGGCTGCGGTAGCGGCCATGAGTTGTTGAGGAAGCCTGACTGCAGGTACTTGGGGGGTGCCAGGTAGCCGTAGCCGTCGGCCCCTGCGCCCGCCACGCCACAGCCGCCCGCTGCGCCTCCGGCCCCGAAGAGCCCCTTGCCGGGCTGGAAGTGCGCGGGC
This sequence comes from Propithecus coquereli, assembly GCF_000956105.1. Classification (NCBI taxonomy): domain Eukaryota; kingdom Metazoa; phylum Chordata; class Mammalia; order Primates; family Indriidae; genus Propithecus; species Propithecus coquereli. Next base: position 15,238,146 of record NW_012136080.1, read on the forward strand.
GGCGGCCGGAAGGGCCGCTTCATGCGGCGGCGACGCCGGTAGTTGCCCTTCTCGAACATGTCCTCGCAGGCCGGGTCCAGCGTCCAGTAGTTGCCCTTGCGCTCGCCGCCGCCCTCGCGCGGCACCTTGATGAAGCACTCGTTGAGGCTGAGGTTGTGGCGGATGCTATTTTGCCACCCCTTCTTGTTCTTCTCGTAGAACGGGAACTTGGCGATGATGTACTGGTAGATGCCGGACAGCGTGAGCCTCTTCTCGGCGCTCTCGCGGATTGCCATGGCGATGAGCGCCACGTACGAGTACGGGGGCTTCTGCGCGGGGTCGGGCTTCTCCGGGACTGTCCCACCGCCTCCCCCGCCGCCCTTGCCGGGGCTCGGCGGTGGCGCCTCCGGCTCCTTGACTGTGCGGCCGGTCTCCGGGGCCAGCAGGGCCCCCGCGGCGTCCTCCGGCTCGGGGTAGCTGGCCATCATGACAAAGCCGGCGTGCCGCTGCAGGGCCGCCCCTCCTCTCCTCTCTAGGCACTGGCGCGGTGAAGAGTTGGGTGCAGAAGTCCGCTCGCGGCCGAGTCTCAAACTTCTGGAGACTGCGGAGGCCTCTCGCTGCTCTTCTCTCTTCTTTCCCTCTTCTTTCCCTTCCCCTAGGGAGCGGCCGGCGGGAGTGGAGCTCAGCCTCTGGCCATGGGGAGTCCGCCCAACAGAGAGGGGCTCCGGCGCCGCCGCCCCTCCCCGCCCAAGCCAGTCCCCGCCTCGGTGGGTTTTGTTTTTTGCGCTCTTCCCCTCCCCCCACCCCCCGGTTTCCCTAAGCACGACCCGCGTCTCTGGCGGAGCTGCCTCCTGGAGTCCCTAGTGTGCCCGGAGCCTCGCTCTGTTCTGATTCGTATGGGCTCCGCCGAGTTCCGCTTGCGTCAGGCGCCTTCGCCCCTATAGCGGGGCGGCCAGCCGCGCACGGGCGAGTTCATCTCCAAGTCACTTTTTGTAAACGCCTCGCACAGCCTGGACCGGCCTGCCCCCACTCGGTGAGCCTCGGGGACCCGGTCGACAGCCGGGCTCACGCTCTCACGAGCCCCTGAAATCTTCCGGTGCTTGCTCTGAGGACTGAGCCGGGAGATACCGAGGGCTCCGGGGGGGCCGCCCGTACCCGGCCCGCGAGCAGGGAGCTCGGGCTCCAGCGAGGAGAGGCGCTCCAAGCCTCCTCGCAGCTTTCAGGTGAAAGAAAACGACTCCTTTGCTCTGCCCTTTCCTGCTGTCTTGGGGCTAAACTTCTAGCTCCGCGCTGGGGGAGGGGCGAGACGGCAAGGGGGCCGGACCGGGGTGGGGTGGGGAGAGCTGCTCTGTAGCTTTGGGAAAATCAGCCCAGAAACGCGTGTCACTGAACGAAGAAACCTCGGCCTGGCCTGTCCCTCGCGCTCTCAGTGTGACTGGGCCAGAGTGGAGCCGAGGAGAGGATCACTGGGAAGAGAGGTCCAGGGGCGCCGCCTGAATCGCTTCTTCCTTTCTGTACGTTGCGGGTGGATCTAGGAACCAGGCCACTCCTCAGAATCCACGTTGTGATTCTACAGGCTGGAGTGAGGGTTTCGTGTGTGCTTGAACAACACCAAGTAGAGGCCCCTCTGCTCTTGTGTGAACACAGGCGAGGATGTTGCCTGGGGCTTTGGGGGACTGTATATGTGTGTGCACAGGTGTCACATCCGGAAATCATGGGGAGGGTCTGTCTCTGAGGCGGGTGAGATGCCAGCTGTCCAGGTGCACGTGTGCTGGTCAAAAACACAGGTATGCACATGTGCAAGGTGTGATATTTGTATTTACGAGGTAAAGCATATTCATACTTACAGATACATAATGATATATTTGTATCAAATATCAGAGTGTGGTTAGTGGATATAGTACCTACTCTCTTCTCTTTTATTCTCATTTTTCCTTTCTTTTCTTTCTTTCACGATTCTTCTCTTTCTCCTTTCTTCCCAGTATATATATTATATCACAGCCTGGGAAGAAAAATAACAGGCTGAGGGAGGCACTCATTCAGATCTCTCTCATGATGACACATTTGTTCTAGTCTTTTCTCCAACGGCTCAGGGGTGAGTTCTCACCTCCCTTCAGCAGAAGTGTGATTGGGACCCAGTTAGATTATACGTACAGAGATTGTCTCAGGGAAAAATCAGTGCTGGCAAAAATAAGTCAGGTGTGTCTTTTAACAGTGCCCTTTAACTTAGCCCTAACAAAAAGTCTACAATCATAAAGTGTGAGAGAGTTGGCCAGTGTTTTGAATCCTTAAGCCCCAAACTCCTTGATGCTGAGGAGGAGGGGCCAGGATCCTTTGTGGAGGAAGGTGGACTGAATGGTATCATGCAGGTGTGTGTTAGTGATTGGCATGTGTGGCGTGGTTGGCCCAGTGCCTGTCACTACCTCTTCCTCCCAGGCTATGTAGTCTCTGAGAGTTCTCCTGAAGCCTGAAGAGCCTTCAGTAGCCTGTGGCTCCAGCATTCACAGGCCACCTACAAGTGCTGTCTGCTTCTCACCCTGGACTCTGATTTGCAGAGATGAAAGGAAGAGAGACAGGGTGATGGGGCTCTTTAGAATTCAGCATCTTGAAGATGACTCCAGGGAGATCAGCAGGGCAGCCCTGGCCTGGTCTCAAGGCTCTCCTGAACTCAACTCAGTAAATACCGACCTCCACTCCTTATTGAAAATATCCCTTCTAAGGCATAGTTATTGGGAGGAAAAGAAAAAAAAAAAAGCAAAAAGAAAATATCCCAAAGTAGGTTGGTTGTTTTTTTGGGCTGTCTCCCACTGCTCCCAATGTACATGGGGCAAACAGCACTGCTTCAAAGTCTCTGTGGCTGCTTCCTGAGCGGCAGTGCAGGTGTTTTTTTTTCTTCCTTACTCCCATCGGTGCCCAGGCTATGGGTGGGAGTGGTGAGTCAGGTTTGGGGCTGCTGCGGATTGGCCCCAGAGCGCACCCTCCCCGAGTGTCTAGGCAGGGGGAAAAACAGCTGGGTCTGGTCCCATCCTGGTAGGGGCTGCTCTCTCCTTTTCTCTCCTTTTTTTGCCTGACCACCCAGGCTGGCTCTGTGCCTCCCTTCCTCTCTTTCTCACTCTCTCTCCCCTTCACAGGCATTTCCGCTGCTCAGCCCGGCAGCAGCCAGGTGTAACAGCATTGTTGTGTGTGTCATCACTTCCCTGAATTCCACACTCAGCTCCCTTTTCAGCCTTTAAGGAGCATGTGTGTGTGTGTGTGTGTGTGTGTGTGTGTGTGTAGGTAGGGGGTGGGAGTAAAGGAAGGAGTTCCTTGAAAGGATTTTCTGAGTGGAAAGGAGTCCTGATCTTGCCAGATATTGATTTCTGACTGTCCTTTCGAGAAACAGAACCCGCAGCTCAGATAAAGGAGATGCCTGGTGTGCGGGCTGGAATCAGTCTCTCCCCATGATGTGCCTTCACACGGCTGTCTAGCATTCGAAAAACAGGCAAAACAGGCAATGAAATGCGGGGCCGGGGAGTGTGGTGCAGTGATTATCTCCAGGTCCGCTCCAGGCCTTGGGGAGAACCAAGGGGCTCCAGACTGGAGGTAAAGGAGCGGAGGGAGAGGGTAGAGTCCACTCCTTGTCGCACCCAGCCCGAGGTGGGTGAGGCGGGCGCTCCAGGAAGCCGTGGGGCGTGCCTTGGTTTACTTTTCAACTTTCTTCGGCAGGCTGGGTAGGGACCCGCTTCCTGGCAAGATCGGGATCCTGTCCGACAGAGTATATTTTGTCGAGGCTTTGCGGACTCCAGGATCGTCCCCTTTCCCCCGCGGCATTGCTGCAACGCAGTGACCTCCGGGCGGCGCCCACCTCCAAGGGCCGGGATCCCGAGCCGGATGGGGCTCTCCGTCACTTCTGCTCAGGTTTTCCAGGGTCCCGCAGCTGCAGCTGACTAGCCACCCGCGCCTCTCGCCGACTGAGCGCAGCGCTGCTCCTGCACCTCCCGGCAGACTGGCCCCGCGCCTCGGGGTCCCGACAGCCGGCGCGAGCCATTTACTCGACTCTGCTGGAGCGAGACGCTTTTCTCCCCAGGGCCGGGAATCCTGCAACAGCGGCGGAAGCTGCCCTCGCCTCGGGCTCCCGGCGGCCCGGTCCTGCCAGGGAATCGGGGTAGCGGCTCCAAGGCAGGCATCGCTTCCCTAGCACCGCTTAGCTTGGTCAGGGCGGCTGCAGGCTGCCTGAAGCAGGTCCCGCGGTCCCCTTTCCTAGCGGGGCCCTGAAACACCCACGGCGTCTCACTCCTGAGCGGGGAAAGAGGAACCGAGCCTGCTGCAACCCTCCCTTTATGGGTACGGCCACTGCGGCGCATGGCGGGAAAAGAGAAGCTTCAATGTGCTTATTAGTACATCCCCGCACAACTGCACACCTCAACAACTGTCAGCACTCCCTCCTGTCCCACCCCCACACCTACACCTCAAGGACTCCACGTCCCTTTGTTCAGGTCACGTTCCTCCATCCAATTCTTTCTTTCTCTGTCTCTCTCAGTCAACTCCGAATCCCTTCTAGTTCTCCTTTTCCCCACTACTCTCTCACACTCACCTCCTGTACATACTAGTTCAGATCCTGCACATTGATGGAAACATGTCAGACTGATGCTGGGACTCTAAGCCTCTTCACACACTGCACACCTGCCCTCTCATGACCCAGAAGGACCTCTTGGCTCCATGTCTTCAAGTCTGACGGAAGCCGGTTTATTCTCTGATGTTTTTGGCTTGTGGTTAGGGTGACTGGACCACTACCTGGGTGTTCCCATGAAGGGGTTACTGCCCGGAGTTCCTTTGAGAAGCTCAGGCACAGAACATGTCCCAGATGCACTTTAACACACACAGGCCACTCACACAGGATTCGTCTCTGTTTTGCAGCAATGCTGAGCTCGCAGCTCAGACTGACAGGCTGCAGCCCCAGGGGCTTGCACAGCTCTTGTGCACACACCCACACAACGCCAGGCCCGCAGCCAGTGGGTATTAGTCTGCCTGGTTGGGATTAGCAGAGTCATTTACCCAAATATGTGCTGGGGAGAGAGTAGGGGAGTGGAGAGACAGAAAGAAAGAAAGGTTGAGAAAGGGAAAGAAGAAGCCACTTCCCAGTCTGGGGAAGAACTCACAGATGAGAGCTGTTTCCAGTTGGTAAATGTCTTATGGAACTCCTCCCTCTCTCTCCTGGGAGGGCTGAGAAGTAGCAGGCCAGTGCTCTGGGCTTCTCCTTACCTCACCGATGTAATGTTGGGTTGTAAGTCCACCAGCACCTCTTTGTCCTGAGGAGTGTGCGTCCTACCCTCTATCAGGCAAACTGCAGGGCAGTTGTAGGCCTGTCTCATGATTGAAGCTAACTCAGGGAGAAAAGACAGAGAGGCCTGGTTCCTGGGCCAAGTGAGGGCCTCCTGCCTCCAAAAACCTCTGGGGTGCACCCAGAGAGAGAATTCCAGGGTGGCAGGAGCTGCTGACCAGCTTCCTCTGATATCCTCAGTGACTTTAATGGCCCGAATCCATTTTGTTCAGCCCCGGACAGTGAGTGCCTTGCCACTGGGCCCCAGACTTGTTTGGGAGAATGAGGTGTTGTTTAAAGTTGCCTTTCTCCACATCTAGACTATACAGCTTGATGTGTTTTTTACGTATAATGCACTATGTAACCACTACCTGGATCAAGATATGGAATCTTTCTGTTACCTCAGAAGGTTCCCTGTTGTCTTTTTCCAGTCAATACCTGTCCCGAAAGGTAACCCATATTCTGATTTTTATCACCATAAGTTAACTTTGCCTGCTTTGAGTTTCATATAAATGGAACATCTTGCATGTACTCTTTGGTGACTATTATGCATAACATGTTTTTAACATTCTCTGGTTTTGTTGCATGTGTCAGACATTCATTTTTTATTGCTGTGTAATATTCCACAATTTGCTTATCTACCCACCTATTGATGGACATTCATTTCCAGTTTGGGGATATCATAAATGAAGATCCTGTCCACATTGTTGTACATGTCTTTTTGTGAAAGGCATTTCCCAAGTCTTGAGTGAATATGAGGAGCAGGCATATACTTAGTTTTAGTAGATATTTCCAGTTTCCAAAGTGGTAGAACCAACTACAGTGATATACAGATACATAGACATGCTATAACAGGGCCTTTTCCTTATAGACAACGTTCTTTAAAGACCACTATACACCTGCAGCTATTATTATTATTTTAAAGTAAAAAATAGCTATCCTTTATTAAGTACTTATTTTGTACCAGGAACTTGCCATGCATCATCTCATTTTATTTTTATGAGAAAGTTGAGGGGCTGGTACTATTCTCATTTTACAGAGGAGGAAACCAAGTCTCAGAGAAGTTGAGTAACGTGCCAAAAGCCCCTAGCTAATAAGTGGCAGCTTGCCTTTGGAGCCCCAAGTTTCACCTCTGTGTGTGTACCTCTCTTTGTCCCTGCAAGGGCAGGAAGTCCTTCCTTTCATCCGACCAAATCTGGCTGCTGGTTAAGAGATCCATTTCCTGTTAGCCTCTGGTCCTTTCCATGTGCCTTCTCATAGCCAGGCTTGAGATCTCTGCACACACACATGTACACAGTTTCTCTCCCAGTGATGCATACTCACTGCAAAGAAGGGAATGGGAGCCAATTTAGTGAAAACTTCAGGGCTTACCAAGTCCTGGCTCAGCAACCTGGTGGTGTCCCTCTCAGGGAATTTGCAGAAGATTGGACCAGGGATCCATCTGTTTCTGGATGCTGTGGAGGAGAATTCAGAGGCATTCTTTCCCTGGGAAGAGATGAGAATTTGGTTCTTCTCCCAGCATGCTGAGCCAAGCCCACGATTGGCTTGAAGGACATCAGCCTGGGGCATCCCTCTGCAGGGTTTGTCCAGGGATGTTCAACTTGCCTTAAAAGAAGGTAGTAGCCTAGAGATGTACCTTGCCCTGGAAAGTGGTAAGTGGGGGAGGATGTGCGTGGTATGAGCAAGGAGAGAGCAGGAAGTTGGGGAACTGCATTTCTGGACAGAGTGCTTGACTGGGCCCTGTGGGAAATGGTCACTGTTGGGTAGGAGAGCCAGCATCCTTCTCCTTAGGACCACGTGTTACCAAGTCTCCAAGCCCCTGGGCTTGACGCAGAGGAGTGTGCCACCCTGTGGGTAGACACCATATGTGGGCTTTACACTCTGTGCAGCTGGCTCCTCCTCAGGCCCCTTTGTAGACTAATTGAGACTTTACTGGGCTCTGGGTTTGTAATTGCTGACAGGCTGCTGTGGTGGTACAAGCAGGTTTTTTTTGGGGAAGTGGTAGTCAGGATTTTGGGGCCTTGGGTAGGGACAGTCCAGGATCCTGATGTGCCCTGTTACAGGTACCTTCTTGGCCCTGGCCTTTTGCTTGGAGGCAGCACTTCTGAGGAACAGGGACTGGCAGCGTGTCTGCACAGGAAGGGACCCCCCTTGTGTAGGTGATGGGAACTCAGGTCCAGAAATACGCAGAGGCCACAGAGGTAGTTAGTGCAGATAGAAGAGAGGTCTTGATGTCTGGTACTGCCATCTGTGCACACCATTGTTGACAGGGCGGGAGGCACTACGGTGGAATGGCTAACATGGACCTCTGTTCCAATTTTTACTGATATCAGCCTTGAAAATTTTGGAACCTTGCCTTGCTTCAGAGTTTTAAAATTTCATCATTTTTTGAATAGGCAATGTGTTCACATAGACCAAAATTTAAAAATATAGAAGGCTTGCCGTGAAGTCTCCCTCCTACTTCTGTCCACAAGTCAGCCTTCCCACGGGCAGCCAGTGATCCTGGTTTCATGTATATCCTTCCAGAGTTGATGCACATACAAGTGTAAACACGTACATTCTCCTGCACTCCCTCACTTTTTGCCCATGGCAGCAGCTAATGCACAGTGTTCTGCACCTTAAAAATATTTTCATATTGGCTGGTCCAAGTGCAGGGGTGTTTACAACTAATTGATCACAACCAGTTACAGGTTCCTTTGTTCCTTCTCCACTCCTGCTGCTTCACTTGACCAGCCAAAAAAAAATTTCTTTTTCATATCAATGCATTCTCTTTTTAGAGCATAATATTTAGGTTGTTTCTGATCCTCTGCTTTTATAAGCAATACTGTACTGTATAATTTTGTCTATACCTAATTTTGTAGTTATGTGCATGTATTTATAAAAAAATTTCTAGAAGTGTAAGAGTTGGGTCAAAGGGTACATATGCTTATAACTTTGATAGCTTATGCCCAATTACCTGCCTTATAGATTGAAACAAGATATGCTGCTGCCAACAGTTTATGGCACTCCTGTTCCTCACAGCCTCACTAACACAGGTCTCTCTTTCTTTCTTTTTCTTTTTTTTAAAGAGACAGGGGTCTTACTATGTTTCCCGGGCTGACCTTGAACTCCTGGGTTCATGTGACCCTCCTGCCTCAACCTCCCGAGTAGCTGGGGCTATAGGTGCACTTCACTGTATCCAGGAGGTCTTTCTTTTCAGGAAAGAAATCTTACAGATATAGTTGAGGACCTCTCTGTTCCCTTCCTTTACCCCTCTCTGTCCCTTTCTCTCCTGAGGTGGTCACCATGGTAAATTTGGTGCTTAATATTCCCGTATCTGTTTTTGTACTTATACTATTATACAAGTGTATCCATTCCTAGACAATACTTGGTATAGTTTTGTTTCATAACTTCATGTAAATGGTATCCTGCTGTTGAAGAAAGACACGTGCTTGGTTTTTCATTCAACCTTATGTTTGTAAAAAAGTTCCTGGTTAATACGCAAAGACAACCTCCATTCATTTTCCCTGTGTCACATCGTACCATTGTATGAACACACTGCGGTTTATTTATCCATGTTCCTGTTGAGAGACGCCGGGTTATTTCCTGTTCTTTACTATTACCAGTAGTCCTGCTATGGAAGTTCTAATGCATGTCTGCTAGTGCTTATATGCCACAGTTTATCAAGAAGTGGGACTACTGGACCGACCGAAGGTCACAGGCATTTTCAACTTCATCAGTTATTGCTGAGCAGAGGCTCAGCGTTAAAACAAAGAACGATGCCTACACCTCAGGATGTCAATACTGGTAAGTGGGATGGCAGAGTGGGAGAAAATGTGGGCTGGGTTCCCAGAAGGTCGGGACTTAAATCCTGGCTTTGTGATTTATTAGCTGCATGACTTTGGGCTCACCCATTATCCAGACTTTCAGTGCCTCAGTTCCCTTATTTACAAAATGGTGATGATATTAATAGTTTCTGGGTTGCAGAGTTCTTGAGAAGACAAATGAGATAACTATGTGAAAAGATTTAGTATAGAGTATGCCATAAAGGAAGCACTAAAAAAATCCCAGTAACTATTGGTAATATAAAATTAATATAACTGTTAATATTAATATTTTATTATTAATATTATTACATTGTGTCTTTAATCCCTTTTTTTAAAACCTGTTATTGTGGCACATTTCAAACCTATAAAATAGGAGAGTACAATGAACCTCCATCTGTTTTCCTCTATAGCCCCACCCATTTCTTCACCCCTCCTCCACTAGATTATTTTGAAGCCAATCACAGACATCATGTCTATTACTTCATTTGTAAAGATTTCAGTTTATATCCTTAAAATATAGACACTTAAAAAAAAACATAGCTACCATACCAGCATCGTACCTAGAAATCGAGAGTGATTTTTTAGTATATGGAATACCCAGTTAATGTTCAAATTTTCTCAACTGTCTTAAAAAGATTTTACAGTTGGTTTGTTTGAGTCTGTATCCAAATAAGATCTATACATTACATTTGGCTAATATGTCTCTTAACTCTCTTTTAATCTATAGATGCCTCTCCTCACTTTTTTTCCTTCTTGCAATGTGTCTGTTAAAGAAAGTGGGCCACTTGTCCTATAGAGTTTCTCACAACTAGGGTTTTACTGATTGCAACCCCGTGGCATCCTTTAATGTGATGCTATGTCCTCTGTATTTCCTGTACATTGGTAGATCTAGAAGCTTGGTTAGGTACAAGTTTGTAATTTTGGCAAGAACACTTCACCGATAGTGTTGTATAGTTCCATCAGGAGACGGTGGTGCTTGGGTTGTTTCTCTTTTGAATTTTAACAGCCAGTTATGATCGATGCCTAGAGCCATTATTCATTAGGGTTTGCAAAATAGTGATATTTTAATTCTATCATTCCATCTTCATGAATTGACTATTCTATGAAGAGAAAGTTTTCCTTATCAACCATTTGGTTGCCCTGTGGTAGGGCCCATGAAGGATTGGCAGGATGAATGATGGACTCTACTTACATTTAATGACAATGACAATGGGACTCCAGGGGTCACTTAGGAAATGGCTAATTTTATGAGTTCTGAAAGATATTAGGCAATGTCTTTCATCCAAAAGCAGAAAGGAAGAAAAGAAAGAATGAATGACAAATGCACGAACTCCCCATCACATCATTTGTTTTTTTACATACATTTGTTGAACCCCTTTTCTGTGCAGTGGCTGCTCTGGGTGTAGGGATGCAGAAAGGAGCAATACATGATTTTCACCCACAGCGAGCTCCGGGTGACAGGTATGCAGCCTGTACACAGCTCTCCTAGCCCAAGACACAGGTGGCAAAAGAGGGAAGAGGGGGAGAGGAGGGATTTCACGCTGGGTAATCTGGGAAGGCCTCATTGGGAAGGGCCAGTCCCCCAGGAGAGGCCACAGTAGGGCTGAGCTGCCCACCAATGCCAGTGCAGGTGCTGAGCAGCATGTCATTGCTTTAATCAAGGGATACTTTCAGCTGCATACCTGAAAGATGCCCAGGTATGTGCTAAGTGCTCTGGCAAATATAAGAAAATACCTACAGTACTTTCTGTCCTTGAAGAGTTTTCTTCAGTCTGACTTGGAAGAAAGCATGCACATGACCCACAATAGATCATCAAGCATTGGGTGTAATTTAACAGATTTCCATAAGTGTTTACTGTATGCCAGAAGCATGGCTCTGAAGGTGAGCTGGACCTGGCCACGACCCTCAACAGGCCATTTGGCCATCTCCGCATATCCAGGTTCTGGATGCTCTATCCCTGTACACGCCTCCTTTCACCTGGAACTAGGGGTGCATCCTTGGCCATGTGGGCCTTCAGGCTGCCCTGCTGGGCATGGCAAAGGTGACTCGCCTATCAGCACCTTCTCAGCTGCTTGCTGTTCATCCCTCAAGTCCACTCAAAGGTCACCTCTTCTTGGAGGTCTTCCCTGGCGCAATCCTGTACATCAGCAGATTCCTATGGCACCTCATCTGTACTTCCTTTTATCCCAGCAGTTATTGCCCTGGCTGTAATTTATTTATTTCCCTCCACTAGACTGTAAACTCCCTGTGGGCAGGGACTGTGTTCTTATTCATTTTTGTATTCTTAGTGCTGGTGTATAACATGTCTAGTGGAAAATGTTTGTTGAATGAATGCTCCGGATTTCATATTTAGAGCTTCCTTCTTTTAGGTGAAGATTTAGTCTGGTAAGGGATTTAGGCATGCACTTGTTATTAGTCATTGACACTTTAGTATGAATCAGTCTGGGTTTAATGATAGTTCTGTGAGAGGTGGAAACTGGGGGCGATAGGGAATCCGGGGCAAATGGCAGGGGTCCACATGTGTGTGTTCGTGGGTAGTGATGCATCAGCGTGAAGAGGACTGGGGAATTCAGGATGGGAGAGGGCCTTGGGAGGCTAAGGCAAAGGCTGCGGGCAGTCCCACCAGGTTCTTGGGTGGAGTAAGGAAGGCACAGTTTTCCCGTGTGCCCGGCCTGACACACGCTCAGGGTGTAGGACAGTGACAGAGCGTGACGCGCCCCTCCGGGCCGGAAGTGGAGGTCGCCCCAGCGTAGGGGGCTTCCTCGCTCCTGTACCGGGCAACTTCCCACGGACGCCCGGCGGAAGCGGCGGCCGGGCGGCGGTCGGGGCCAGGGCCCGGGACAGGCGAGTGTTATCTTTCCCGGGGCGGCGGTGCAGGACGCCCGCGGGGAGTCCGAGCCCCGCACGCGGGGGCTTCCGGCCCGGCATCGCCGCGCAGGCGCGCACCCAGGGCGGCTGCCGGGCCTGGGCTCCGCACGCCGGTCGCCTCGCCTTCCTCCTGTCTTCTTGATGCCCCCAAGCATCAAGAAAAGCTGCTGGCTTTCCCGCGCAGCAAGACCCGCAAGCTGTCACTGCCACCGCTCTGCCAGGCCCTGCTGCGGACGCCTGTTCCGGGACAGGAATGAGCTATCTGCCCTGCGATGGCAGGACTGACTGCAGCTTTACTGTGGCCGCTTCCAGAGCCGAGTAACAGGGGCTTCTACGGCCAAAAGAAGGCATAGCTAAGGCGGTCTTTAGGCAGGGACAACTTTGGGGACGAGGTGAAGTCCCGATGGAGTGAATGCCTGGTGTGGGGATGGCTGGCACATTCACTAAGGACAGGCAGGACTGCCCTGGCTTTAATTCTCTATGAGAAATGGGTGCCCACGGGTCCTGGGCCTGGACAAAGGTTTCTGGGACGTTATTTGTGCTACAAACATGGTCTTTTCTTAATCTGAAGAGTATATGAGTGGAGTAACACGATCATGCATTGGGCATACCCCTGCTCACGGTTGCACATACACACTGCAGACTTGTGTGCCCACACATGCACGCACAATTGTGCACACAGATAAACGTGTGCTTATGTGTGCATGTGTGCACCGCCCCCCCTTTTCTCTCCATGTTGAGTCTTAGGAAAACTCCACATAGAATGCCTGTTGCATGTGGCAGTCTGTGGTTACCTAATGCTTACTGATATTTCTCCATTTTGCATATCTGGGAGGGGATTTCTGTTAAGATCTCACCAGATTTTCTTCGCTCCTGGGGCTTTGGGACAGATGTTTGCAAACTTTAAACTATACCAGCCTTTTGGAAGGGGGAAGCTTCTACCACATATGTGAGTTTACTTGAGATTGTCTCCCAAAGACTGCCTTTAGCTACCACCCGTGGTCGGTAGAATTTGGTATTCATGCATTCAGGTGAACATATCTGGGGCACCTCCTCTGTACTGGCCCTGTGCTAGGCCTTGGGATCTGGAGAAGAGGAAGGCCTTGTTCTTGCCCCTCGGGAAGTACAGTTTAGTGGGGAGTTGGATAGGTAAACAGACGAAAGCAATCTACTTTGATAAAGACTGTGATGGGGGAAGTCCTCCTGGAGGAGGTGATGCTGGGGCTGAGTCCTGAGGGATGAGTAAGAGCCAAGGAAGGTGTGGAGAAGGCATTCCAGAAAGAGGAAGCATGTGTGCAGAGGCCCAGAGCTGAGGGAAGGAGTGGTGCTCTCAGGGAGAGCACCTGTGGCTGGGTTTGGCAGTGCTCAGTGAGTGTTGGGGGGTGGACAGTGGATGATGAGGCTGCACAGGTTGACAAGGTCTGTATCACTAAGCCCTAAGGTGCCTCCTTGGGGGGCTTGGACTTTACCCTGATGCCGTTGGGGGTGTCAAATGGGAGTGAAAGAGGGGGTTTGTGTGTTAGACAGATGAATCTGGCTACAGTGTGGAGGATGGATGGAGAGGGCTCAACATGAAGCAGGGACTCCAGGTGAGAAGATGGGCCTGCGCTAAGGAAGGAGCAGGCTGATGCACAGATGGGGTACACCCTGAGAGACATTTAGGAGGTGGGATCTATGAGACTTGATGACTGGTTAGGTGTGAGAGTGAGGAAGGAGTCAGAACAACTCCCAGGTTTCTGACTTGGTCAGCTGGGCATAGGATGTGGCCATTCCTGATACAGGAAAGGCTGTAGGCACAGGTTCTTTTGGGTGAGATGATGATCTCTGGCTGAAACACATTGCTTTTGAGGTGCCTGAGGGACATCCAGGTGGAGATATCTGGAGGGCAGTTGGACATGTGAGTCTGGACTCAGGAGAGAGGTTTGGGAGTCATTAGCCTATAGATAGGACAAGATGAAGTCATTCAGAAGGGTGTGGAGAGAGAGAAGAGGAAAACATTAAAGAAAAGAGATGAGTAGAATTGGGGGACCCTGTAGAATCACTGAGCAGCAGTAGCCAAAGAAGTGGAGGAGACCAAAGTGTGTGGTGTCATGGAAGCCTTGGGAAGATAGTGGTCAGGATCCTCACTAAGACCCACATTCTCTACCTTCCCAGGCTGGGGGCGCTTTGTCCCTGCATGTGGTGATTGGTGCAGTATCTTAGTGGTGACAAAGTCTCCCCGATGGTGAAAATTCAGGTGCTGCAGTAGACTAGTTGCCAGGCAAAGGTGGGGGTCTTCTTAAGTGCTTTAAATATTCATTGTTAAAATTTATGCAACTCTTACTAGGTGTCAGTTACTTTATATACATTATCTCATTCAATCTTCAAACAACTCTTTTCATTTTTTCTTTCCTTTTTCTTTTTTTTTTGAGACAGAGTTTCACTTTGTCACCCTGGCTAAAGTGCAGTGGCGTGATCATAGCTCATTGCAACCTTGAACTCCTCCTGGGCTCAAGTGATCCTCCTGCCTCAGCCTCCTGGGTAGCTGGGACTACAGACGAGTACCACCATGCGTGGCTAATTTTTTTCTATTTTTAGTAGAGACAAAGTCTTGATCTTACTCAGGCTGATCTGAAACTCCTGAGCTCAAGCAATCCTCCTGCGTCGGCCTCCCAAAGTGCTGCTATTACAGGCGTGAGTCATCGTGCCAGGCCAAACAACTCTTTTCAGATAGATATTATTTTCCTCAATTTACAAATGAGGAGATTGTGGCTCAGAGAGGTTAAGTGTCTTGCCCAAGGTCACATAGCTAGTTAGAGCTGGAGCTGGGATGTGGAGTCAGATCTTCTTGCTTTACATACCTACATACCTCAAGTTGATGTTGTTGTTTTCTTTAACTGGCGTATGCTTTTTTTTTAGTACACATTCATCGGTGGCTGCTTCCTGGATTAGCATCTGGGCCTGGCCTGCTTGCCCACACCCTCCAAACCTCCAGGCCACGGGGACTTCAGAGAAGGCCTGTATCCCAGATTAGCCGCAAAGACAACATGGTCCTGAAGAAGAAAGAGGAGGCCCAGGCACAGCCAAGGCCTGTGATGGGAAGGGCTTCCCGAGAATCAGTGGGGAACTTCCTCCTGGGAAAGCCATGAGAGGGGCAGTTCCTCTCCAGGGCCAGGCGTCAGGGAGTCAGGGCCCCAGCTGTTCCTGCCTGGCCGCCTGCAGCACTGAGCGCCCACCGGAGACAGGAGGCCCTGCCTGCTCACGCCCCATTGTCCCAGCACCACAGTGCCGCTTCCCATGCGCCTCCTGTTTACACAGGAAGCCCTGCTCTGGGATGCCACCTCCCTCTCCTGATGGCTGGCTCCAAGCTTGAATTCCTCACAGGCAGCTTCAGTGAGTGAGGACTAGAGTAAGTTATCAATGCTCAGTGACTTTAAAAATTAGTATCGCAGAGTGGGTGAAAGCATGGCCTTGCAATGTGGTGAAATGGTGAAAGCATGCCTTGGATTTGAATTTGGGCACGCGTTAGCTGTGGGACCTGCCTTGGGTATTCATACCAACAGTATGAGTGCAGATTCCTCCTCTGTAGGATGGGGAGTGTCATGCCTACCTATCTCTCACAGGTTTTATGTAAGGATAAACAAATATGGAAGTAAAGTGCCTGGAACATACATTTGCTCAATAAATTATAGATCTCACAGTTGTGATTACTTGTTATTTACCTCCTATATTTAGTCGCACCAAATTTCAGCTGTGCTCCAAATGCAGGTGATGATTTTAAACTATGACCTCCAAATTCTGTGACACTTCTCCCATTGAGAGGTGGGGTCCCCTTCCCTTGAATCTGAGTGAGCTTATAACTACCTTGACCGATGTGATACAGCAGAAATGACGCTGAATGGCTTTGTTTTGGTTGCTAGAACACTTAAACTTGGAGCCCTGGGCCACCATGTAGGATTCTGACTACTCTGGAGTCTGGCAGGCAATGAGGATTGTTCTTCTTGAAGCACAACCAGAGGGGTGTGAATAGTTTTTTCCAGTTCAATAAAAGTTATTGAGTGGAGTTTCAAAATGGTGGGCTGAACTCGTACTGTAATTCCCTCCCTTACCGGCAAAAGATGGTAGAAAATAAATAGATAAAATAAGTACAGAATTGTACTTAAATTATGAAGCAATATTCTTGTTAGGCCAGAAATGGTGAAACAGTCCTGAAATAAAGAAGTAAATGGAAAGAGCGAGACCCCTTCTCTACTAAAAATAGAAAGAAATTGGCTGGACTACTAAAAATACATAGAAAAATTAGCCGGGCATGGTGGCGCATGCCTGTAGTCCCAGCTACTCGGGAGGCTGAGGCAGGAGGATCACTTGAGCCCAGGAGTTTGAGGTTGCTGTGAGCGAGGATGACGCCACGGCACTCTAGCCCGGGCAACACAGTGAGACTCTGTCTCAAAAAAAAAAAAAAAAAAAAAAAGAAGTAAATGGAATGTGACAACCATAAGCTGAAGTGCTTCTGAGTTGCATGCCCAAAACACATGTAGAATTATGTCTCAGAAGAGGTGTACACAATCAAGAAGCACCAACCAATAAACATTTGTCAAGTTCTTATGTGCTAAGCCTTTGTCATTATTATCTGTATATTTTTACAGCCTACAGTTACTCACATGTTTGCACTTTCTTTGCTCACCCATTCCTTCCTTCTGAGCTCAAGTTCCTTCTTCTTGCAGTACATACTTTCATTGTGCTTTCACCAAAGGTCTATGAGTAGTTGGTCTTTGATTAGATTTTTTTATTTCATTCTTCCTCTTAAATGATAGTATAGCTGAATATAGAACACTGAAGTTGACAGTTATTTTTCCTCTGCATGTGGAAGATACTTGGAATATTCCATTATTTTTTGGCATCTGTGGTAGCTATTGAGAAGTCTGTGGTAAGCCTAATTGTCTTTTTGTAGGTGATGTATCTCCTCTCTCCAGTTGATTTTAAGATTTCGTTTTGGTGTTCTGCAATTTTACTATGATGTGTCTAGGCATGGAATTATTTATATTTAAAGTGCTTGGGGATTGGAGTGATTCTTCCTTATGAGAATTTATGTTTTTCATTATTACTGAAAATTCTTGATGGTTATATCTTTTAATATTATCTCTTTCTAATTCTTTTTGCTCTTTCTCATTACAAGTCTGTCAAATCTTATTATTCTCTTCTCCTTTTCTTTTAATTATCTTTCATACTTTCATTGCTTTACCTTTCTATGCAATATTATGGGTGATTTACTCACAGATATTTTCTAATTCACTAGATCTTTTTTTCAGTTCTATTGAATCTACAATTTTTTACAGTCATTAAAGTTTTAATTTTGATGACTATATCTTTCATTTCTAGAAGTTTTATTTGGTTCATTTAAAAACTTCATTGGTATTTCATTATGGTTTCTATTTCTTCTCTTTTTTTCTTTTATTATTTTAAACATACTAATTTTATAGTTTTTCAGATTATTCAGTTATCAGAAGCTCTTGCAATGTCATTTCTCTTATTTGTTGCATCTGCAAACTCTTATTCATGGCAATTTTTTCTTTGTATGTTTTTCCATTTTCGTTGGTGATTTCTCTCCCTGTGAGAATCCTGTACTGCTTGAGTTGTAGGAATGGACCTACGGAGAGATTTTATTTGATTTCTCCAGGTGCCCTGGAGGTTTAACCAGCCTAGGATCTATTTTTTGTTTATTTACTTTTTATCATTATCTTTTTAGAGACATGGTCTTGCTCTGTCACCAGGCTGAGTGCAGTGGTGCAATTATAGCTCACTGCAGCCTCAAATTCATGGGCTAAAGGGATCCTCCTGCCTCAGCCTCCCAAGTAGCTGGGACTACAGGTGTGTGCCACCATGGCTCATTTTTTAAAAAAGTTTTGAAGAGATAGGGTCTCACTATGTTGCCCAGGCCAGCCTTGAACTTCTGGCCTCAAGCGATCCTCTCCCAAAAGTGCTGGAATTATAGGTGTGAGCCACTCCATCTATCTATTTGTTAATTTTTTGACTAGAGATTACTGTACCATCTGGGTGGTATAAGTCCAACTCCAAGCATCCCCTGGTGCAAGCACAGTGTTTTTATTTCTCCTGGGAGACCAGGAAGAGACAAGCTCTATTGCCATGTCTCTGGGCTGGTGGGGAAGTTTCTCTAGCCCTCTTTTCACTAAAGGGGCAGTTCTTCGAAAATCCTGACTTTATATAGGATTCTCACTCCTACCTTACCTTGAGCAATCCCAACACCCTGTTTCTTGTCCCTGTGAAAAGGTTAGAACTGAAGCTTCTCAACTTTGGGGGTTATTTTCCAGTCTATCAGCCCCTTGCCCCTATCTAGTCTCTGGCTTTCAGTTCCTTCTATTTCTTTATTTTTATTTTTATTTTTTATTTTTTGACTTCACAGCTGAGCTAAGTTCCTTCTATTTCTGATATCTAGGGATTTCTCTTTCTTGAGAGGTAGAAATTGAAAACAATTGAAAAATTTTATTAGCTATTTTTAAATCTAGAATTTCTGTGAGTTTGTAATGGAGACTTTTTTTTATGGCTTTGGGTCACAATGAACCTTTCTAAGCCCTTTGCATATGTCCTCTCATATCATTTTCACAAGAACCCCACAACACAAAAATTATTTATCAACTTTATCTTCCATTCATTAAGATATTGAGGCTTGACAAGTTTGAGTCTTGTCCCAGATTAGACAGGGAGGAAATGGATCTGTCCAGATTTGAACGCAGGTTTCTCTGATTCCACTTAATTTAGCATTTAGGAAGTTATTGACAATGACATCCCCATCTTTTCTTTATGAATATCTTCAAACATAATACATACACTAATCACCCAGATTCTAATGATTATTTTGCCATATTTTTATATATTCTACATCTACTCATTTACCTTTCTATTCATTTATCTTGTTTTTTAATGTATTTCAATGTAAATTGCTGACATCAATATACTTCACTCCTAAACAGTTCAGCATGCATTTCATTAGAGTTAAATATTTTTTTATGATTCTTTTTCTCCTTAGATACATTAAGGAAT
The DNA here is from genome assembly GCF_000956105.1 of Propithecus coquereli. Lineage (NCBI taxonomy): Eukaryota > Metazoa > Chordata > Mammalia > Primates > Indriidae > Propithecus > Propithecus coquereli. The sequence continues at coordinate 15,257,136 of NW_012136080.1, forward strand.
CCTAACTACAATTCTGCCAGTTTTGCTTAATGCATACACCTGTGCAAGGTAAATCCCTGTCAAGATGTAGAAAATTACTATCTCTGCAGGCAGTTTCCTCCTGTCCCTTCCCAGGCAATCCCTGTCCCTGCTCAGAGGCAATCACTCTTTTGATATTTTCCCCCATAGACAAATTTTTCCTGTTCTAGACATTTATGTAAATGGATTATTACCAGGTGTACTCTCTTGGGTAAAGTTTCTTCCTTTCAGCATAATGATTTTGGGATTAATTCATGTTGTGTGTATCAGTAGTTTGTTTTTATTGCTGAGTAGTACTCCGTTGTTTGGCTGTGACACAGTTAGTTTATCCATTCTCCTATTGTTAGACACCTGAGCTATATTCAGTTTTTGGGTACATATTATGATAAAGCTGCTATGAATATTTTTATAAATGACATTATTTTAATAGTTTGTATGACATTGGGGAGAGAAGAGTTAGTGTAGCAGCCAGATTACGGTTAGTTGAAGGAGGTGAGGAAGTGTAGACAGTGAACACAAACAATTTTCTTATTTTTTTTTTGAGACAGAGTCTCACTCTGTTGCCTGGGCTAGAGTGCCGTGGTGTCCTCCTAGCTCACAGCAACCTCAAACTCCTGAGCTTGAGCAATCCTACTGCCTCAGCCTCCCGAGTATCTGGAACTACAGTCATGCGCCACCATGCCTGGCTAATTTTTTTATATATATATATATTTTTAGTTGTCTCGCTAATTTCTTTTTAGTAGAGACGGGGTCTCGCTCTTGCTCAGGCTGGTCTTGAACTCCTGAGCTCAAACAATCCGCCCGCCTCGGCCTCCCAGAGTGCTAGAATTACAGGCGTGAGCCACCGCGCCCAGCCAGAATACACCCATTTTAAGTGTACCTTCTAGTAAGTTTTGACATGTTTGAACACCCATATAATGAACTCCTCATCAAGATACAGAATGCCTGTCACCCCAAAAAGCTCTTTTTGTAACTTCTTGGTCAATCCCTCACTATACCCCTAGCCCCAGAAAACCACTGATTTGCTTTCTGCCACTACGGATTATATTTGTCTTTCTAGAGTTTCATATGAGTGGCATTATACCCTATGCTCTGCCTTTTGTATCTGGCTTCTTTTGCACAGCATAGTATTTTGTAGATTCATCCATGTTGTTGAGTGCATCCATAGTTCATTCATTCCAATTTTTTCTCAGGTAATTTTATTCCATTGCACATATATCTCCTAACTTACTGAATAGGTAGTACAGACACATGGTTCAAAGTTTTAAAAGTAGACAAGTCTTTCCCACCCCATTTCCTAACCAGTCATTTTCTCCTCATAGGCTTCCAGTATTACCAGCTTGTTGTATATCCTTTCATGCAGTTAGAATCAAATGTGTATGTGGGATCTTCCTTTAGAAAATATATCTAATTTTGCAAATGTGTGAGTATCATCCTTGAAGTGGAATTGTTGGATTAAAGGGTAAAGTGTGTGATTTTGACAGATATTGACAAATTCCCCTCCATAAAGGTAATGCAGGCTGGAAGTGGTGGCTCATGCCTGTAATCCCAAAACTTTGACAGGTCGAGGCAGGAAGATCGCTTGAGGCCAGGAGTTTGAGACCAGCCTGGGCAACATAGTGAGACCCTATCTCTACAAAAAACAAAAAAATTATCTGAGCATGGTGGTGCACACCTGTAATCCTAGCTACTTGAGAGGCTGAAGCAGGAAGATTGCTTGAGCCCAGGAGTTCGAGGCTGTAGTGACCACTGTACTTCAGCCTGGGCAACAGAGTGAGACCCTGTCTCAAAAAGGAAAAAAAAAGGTAATGCAGGTGCCTCCAACTTAAAAAAATTTTTTTGAAAAATTTTCAAATGTAGAAAAAAGTTGAAAGACTAGGATAATGAATATGTGCATGATATAGATTTTTTACATGTCGTAAGTTTATTTACAAACATATCTAGAGTTTGATCCATTTTTCAAAGAGATCACACCTCTTAAAACACTCTTGATATCTGTTAAATGGATGAACTAAAACATCCTGTTTCTTAAGCAGTTGGTGTCTTACTATAAAAAAAGGTGTAGCGAATCCAGATCCAAAGTACAAAGTCATCATAATTAGCGACTGCCACTTATTTTCTGCTGAAAATGGCACATTCTTCCCTGGGCCCTCCTCACAGTGGCCCAGTGGACCACAGAGGCTGTGGGCCTCCAGGCCCTGTCCTAGCACAGTGCTGCTGGACGCTCTGCGAAAGGCACAGAGACCAGAGGCGGAAGAGGTGGCGGCACCACACCAAGTCCTTTCTTCACGGCCTTGTTCACCTGTAGTATAGACTTTTTTTTTTTTTTTTTTTTTTTGAGGCACAGTCTCACTGTGTTGCCCGGGCTAGAGTGCCGTGGCGTCAGCCTAGCTCACAGCAACCTCAAACTCCTGGGCTCAAGCGATCCTCCTGCCTCAGCCTCCCGAGTAGCTGGGACCACAGGCATGTGCCACCATGCCCGGCTAATTTTTTTCTATATATTTTTAGTTGTCCAATTAATTTCTTTCTATTTTTAGTAGAGACGGGGTCTCACTCTTGCTCAGGCTGGTCTCGAACTCCTGAGCTCAAACAATCCACCCGCCTCGGCCTCCCAGAGAGCTAGGATTACAGGCGTGAGCCACCGCGCCCGGCCTAGTATAGACTTTTGATGGTGATGAAAGCTGGCTAGTTTAAAGAGGATAGAGATGTCTAAGTCTGCAGAAAAAAGTGAACCCGTAAGATTGTCACTTTGCACATACAGGGGGTTTCAGCTTCACACTGTGAAACTCGGTGAACCTGCTCTCAGTCACACAGTGTCCGGGGCCTGCTGCTTGCGTTGGCTTAGAGGTGAAAGGTCTTTGACCACCCAGGTGGGGTTGTTCAGAATGTTTCTCTACAGAGTAGCTTGTTACGTTCCGACCTGATTTGGACAGGGCAGGGGCTCTAGTCCGGGATGTGGGTTTGGTGGGGAGCTTGGCCCACAGATGCCATATGCTTGAAAGGGGAGTGACTGGATTGACGAGGGCATGAGGCCTTTGCGTGCGTGTGGGCGTGCGTGTGAACAGTCCGTCTCCACACTGTGGCTGGTGTGGGCCTTGGAATGTGCCAACCTTATGCTTTTGCTCCAGCGGCTTGAAGGTACAGCAAACCACCTTGGTGCATGAAGCCCAGGCTGGTCTGGCTCTGCGGCCTCTTCTGAGTAGTTTTCACCTGGTCCCTTGCTCTGCGCCCACGCTGGTGTTTCAGCTCCCATCATTCTCCTTCCTAACTTGTGCTGTCTGCATCTGGAAGCACTCCCTCATGCCCACTCACCACTCAGCTCCCTGGCTTCTCCCAGGTAACATCGATTCATTTCTCAGGATTCAGCTTAAGGGACACTTCCCCGGGAAGCCTTCCCAAACCCCACATACGGCAGAGCCTCTGGACTCAGTTCTCCTATAGTGTTTGTCACTGTTTGTTCTTATATATTTCTCTGATTTCACCTTAGTGTCTGTTTCTCCTTTTACCCCACAAGCATCATGCAGGCAAGGGTTGTATCTGTTTTGAACACCATTATATTCTCTGTGTTCTAACAGAGATTGGCCCTTGGTAGGTGCTTGGTAAATGTTTGCAAAGTGAACACATGAGGCCTACACATGAGGCGCAAGCGTGTAGTTTATAGTCAGAACTGGGAGTGAATTCTATTTCTGCCTCTTGGCAAGTTACCTAACCTCTTTGAGCTGCAGTTTCTCCATCTCAAAAATGGGCATAACAACACTGCCTCTTGGAGCTGTTGGAAGCATTTGGAAAGTGCTGGGCAAATAGCAGGTGCCTGAGCCCTGGTAACTATCATGGTATCATCTTTGATGTGAGGCCAGTGAACACATTTGCTCATGGGCAGCTTGTGCTCCTGGTGACTGGTGACAGCTGGCCTCACTGTCTGGGGACAGGTTGGGCCACAAGTGGGGGCTCAGTGTCCCCCTTCCCCAGGAGATGAGGGTGACGCTGGAGCTAAGCTTTGAGGAGGTCATTGTGCCACTTGGCAGCTGCCTACAAGACCTTGGAGGGCAGACAGCCCTGGAGCACTTCCAGTTATTGGCCTGGAGGGAAGCAGCAGGGAGCCATGGGAACGGGGGAGGGGGGAAGCCAGGGGGTCCCAGGAAGCTGCAGGCCTGGCTGGCAGGCAGGCGGAAACGGACTGATGAGAATGTCAGGGCTCTGGAGGGGATTGGGTTTCTGCCGCCTCCAGCTGCCCTAAGCTGCCTCTGCTGTTTTCCAGGGGGACCCAATTACTACTCTCTTGTGGAGCCAGGGCCACCGGAGATCCCAGAGATCCTGAGGAGATAGGAGGCGGCTCCCAACAGGGCAGGAGGAGCCTTTAAAGCCTCTCCAGCCATACACCTGTTCCTGATCGTCTGAGATTTGGGGCCTGGTTTGAGGAAAATGCTAGGACTTCTGATCATGGTCCCTCAAGTCTTCACGGAACCTCAGGCTTTCAAAGTGGTCTCATAAGTGCTGACTCATTTGATCTTCTGCACAGGTTGGGAGCTGCCTGGACAGGGTTTGTTGGCCTCTTTGCACAGGCAGTGACCCCGCAGTCCAGAGAGGGGAAGCCAGTTAAACTGGCTATAGTCACCACTGAATAAGTAATCCAGGACTTCTTTCTCTACAGAGCCTTTCCTTGTGCCAGTCAATCAAACAATTAAAATACAGCTAGCCATAGGCCCCACCATGCCCTATTCTGTCCCACCAAGCTTTTATCCCTTGTTTACATTACCTGCCTGGCCTTTGAAGGTATTTGAGTAGCAGTCCCTGCCCAGCATGCTGCATGTGCCCAGCTTTGTCCTTTGTTGTGGAGGGAACAGGGGAAGGTGGAGTGTTTTCTGACCCCATGGAGTGGACGGCCAGACGTGCCCTCCAAGAGAACAGCCTACAATCCTGGGTATACCATCAAGAGGCCATGTGATGCCAGGCCTGCGAGTGCTGAGCTGGGCCCTGAGTTGGACCTCCACAGGGGACTTGGCGAGGCTGAGAGCAGGGAGCGCATTCTAGTAGGCAGTTTACGACGGCAAGTATGGAGAATAAAGAAGGTGTTAGGGTTTCATGGGATGGAGAGAAGGCCTTTCTGTGTAGAGGGAATTTTGGAGGTTCATAGCTTTGAATCCATTCATACTTCAAATGCTTACTGAGAGCCTGTGTTAGTCAGACGCCAACTAGGCACTCTATGCACCTTATCTAATTTCATTCTCATTACAGCCGTGGAGATAGACATTTTCCTCATTTTACAGATATGCAAGTGTAAGTACACACATGAGAATATTGAAGTTAAATGACTTACTCAAGCCCAATATGACTCCAAAACCCATGCTTTTCCCATACAGAAGGCTCCTGGGAAGGTGAGTTTTGGGTACACAAGGGGCAGATGAGAGGATGAGCCTTAGGAGGCATTGGAGGTGGTCGGAAGTGCATACAAAGGCAAGGAGGCAGGACCAAATTGGCTGTGTGTGGCAGTCAGGGAGGCAGAGGTTTGATTGATGCAGAACTTCCTGCTCAGCCCCTAATACCTCCATCAAGGGCCTTGTCTGGACCACTCAAGGGCCAAGCAGCTGTCTGATATGGCTGTCTTTCCCAACATGCTAAACTCTGCTCCAGCTGGGCCCATCTGCAGACTTTCTGCTACTGCTGGGCTCTTTTCTGGCTCTCCACCTCTGCTGTTCCCCCCACCTGAGCATCATCCCCTATCCTCTCTACCTATCCAAATCCTGCCCATCCCGTATGGTCCACTAGAAATGTTAGCTTCTCCTGGAAGCCCTTCCTGACCACTCCAGTTGCCCTGGTTCTTAGTTGAGCATGCCTGGGCCCCTTTCTGAAGTCTGTCTCATCTCCCCAGTTTATAAGCTCCCCATGTTAAGGCAGGGCCACAAATCCTACCCACTCTCCACAAGCCCCACAGGCATCATAGGCAGTGGTAGCCTGTTGATGAAGCATTTATTGTGGGCTGGGCAGGGGGCCAAGCCCTTGAACGTATTTCCTGATTTAGCTCTCACAGTAACCCTATGATGCAGCAACAAGGCAACTATTCCCTTTTGAAGACGATGCAACTAGAGACTTAGATGCTAAATAGCCTGCCTAGAGGTGGAGACCACCCTTGACTCAGTCCTGCTCCAGAGCTCATGCTCTTGACCTCTCTGCTTGCCTTGAGCATCTTGAAGCTGGAGCAAGTTTTTGGATCTGAACCAGCCCTGGATATAGAGGTGACTTGAACAAGGCCCCTGCTCGCAGGTACCCATGGTAAGAGATGTAAATGGAGAATAGTGGGCGCCCAGCAAGGTGGCTGGCCTGTTTGCAGATGCCTTATGGCACACCCTCTCCTGTTTTTCTGTTCTTTCTTTTGTATGCTGGTGGTGTGCGTGTGTGTATGTTCCTGTAAATCCAGTGCTGCCTTTAATCAATTTCCACTTGGAAAATGAGCCAGGGTGGCCACAGTTTGAGGAGGGTCAAAATAAGCCCAACTGGGGCAATGAGGAGAGTTTGGGGCTCCTTCAGCAACCCCTGCTGCCTACAGCTCAAGGGTCCTGGCCCCACTGGGGCCTTGAGGCCCCCATCCTCCTGCCTAGGCGGGATGAGCCATCCTGGAGGCAGGCGGCGGGCCAGGAATGCAGCCTTCTGGCCAGCTCCTGCCAGGCAACTCTGGGAGGCCCCCCAGCTCCTCCAGGCCATGACTCTGCTGGGGAAGCTGGGGATTAGGGGCCTAATTCCACCGAGAATCCTGTTTTTCTTAGCTTCACACAGATTGCTTTTTAGGAAAGGCCTCTCATCTAATTAGCCTGAGTCAACAGCTCCATTTATTTGGACACGTGATGTTATGAAACGGGCTGCTGCCCGTGTGTTTTCATACCGCATATCTGGGCTGCCCCTCCAGGATGGCATCGGGAGAGAGGCACTGCAGGCCGTCTGGGCTGGCAACAGCCCAGCCTGAGAGGGGCTCCAGCAGAGGCCGGAAGGGAAGCCATAGGTTTGCTGGGGGTGGCGGGGAACTGTGCTCTCTCAGATTTCATAACAAGAAAGTGACCCACCAAGTGTCCACATATCCAGCTTCCTCTCCCATTGGTGTTCCTCAACCAAAACAAAGGGATTAGGGGTCCTTTGACCAAAACGCCTTCCTCTGTTCCCTATCAGAATCAAAAGAGACTTCTACAAGGGGCTTTACCACATCCAAAGGCACCTAGGACTTTTTGAGAAAAGAAAAGCAATAGTTACTATTATAGTATTAACCATTTACTATGTACAATGTGCTAAACCCATCACATATTAAATCTCTCTCTCTCTCCCTCTCTCATACACACACACACACACACACACACACACACACACACGGTTTCTCTCTCTCTCTTTCTTCCCCTACTCCTCTGCTGTCCTTATCTGCCTGGTGAAAGTGGAAGCCCCTCTCCCCTCTCCTGTATTCAATCCCCTCCTCACTTTCTTCCCTCTCCCCTGTCTTTGTTTATCCTTCCAGATTCTTTTCTATGCATCTCTATGCATATACATCATATATTATTTCTAAACCTAAAAATATTCCTTCAAGGAAAGTATTAATATCCCCATTTTACAGATGAGAAAACTGAAGCAAAGAGGCTAAGTAACTTGTCCAGGGTCACACAGCTAGAAAGGAGCAGAGCTGGGTTTGAAATCCAGGCCTGAGTGACTACAGAGACTGATGGGCAATCCCTGTCCCTCTGGCACCACCCTGACCCCAGCGTGTCTGGGGCTTTGGCCTTAATGACTTGTAGTGTGCTTCTTACCTGTGTCTTCTCTTGCTGATTCTCTCCATGTGGTTATTATTTTTGCCAAATGGGTCAGTCAAGGTGGGCACTCAGTACAGTTATGCCACGTGGAAGTCACTTTCTGCCCTGCCTCTGCCCTTTCCCTGACCTGGAATCATGGCCAACCTAACGGTTTTACTTAGATCACTTCTGCTTTGTGCATCCAGGGCCAGATGGAAATAAATGCCAGCAAGGGTGACCTTGCCACCATTTCCCCAGGGTGTGGTTGGTCAATGTGCACACACCCCAAACCACTGAGCACTTGAAGCTGAGAGTTCATCCCTATTTGGCCAAATAGGACATTGTTGTGAAGAGCAACAGTTCAGCACAGAGTTTCGGGGGCACCTACCACACGTAGGGAGTCTGGGAAGGTAACTAGTCGTCGCTTACTCCTGCCTGGGAGATAAGTCCAGTAGGAGGAATGGGCTCCTAAATGTTTTCCTTTTTATAATGGGGGTTCTTGACCAGGAACTGCCGTGTGTGTGTAAGATACTAAAATTCATTCTCACAATTGTCGTAGGCTGAAAAAGTGGAGGACTAGGAGAGGTAGGAGTCAAAGACATTGCTGGATGGATTGAAAAAACAAATTCCAGTGCTGGGCCTGGAAGCTTCTTAAAAAGGTAATGGGACCTTTTTTCCTGTTGAACTTTCAAACCTTCTGACCCTGTACTTTCTGCTCTGGAGTTTATCAGGGACACGGGGGCCAGGAGTGTAGCACGACTAAAGTTACTGGGACAAAGCTGGAGGCAGGTCAGCGCTCCACAGGGGAGTCCCAAGGGCCTGCAGGCAGCCACTGCCACCAAGAACTTCTAAGGCCAAAGAAGGGAAGCCCCGAAACCAAACATCCCTGCACCGTTCCAGGCAAATGTGTTCCTCATCAAGGCAGATACAAACAAAGTTTATTAAAAAGCCTTCTAAAGGGACATTCCAAATCACCAGCAGGCCTCCTCGAGGTGACTGTCCATTCTTTGGCGAACTCTCATTTCAGCCTTGTTGGAGCTTTTCAAACACCGAGTCACCAATGTATCCGGGAAGGAAAATAAACAGGGGGCTCAGGGTGACCTGGCTCTCAGCACAAGCCTGCACTTTCTGACACCACAGCCGGCGGGGTTGATAGGAATGACCCGGGAATAGAGTACAAACAGGGCAGCGAGGCCTCTTGGCCTGTGGGGGTGGGTGCCCCCTCTTTGTGTCCTAATGGCAGCCCACCAGGAAGAGGAAGGGCTCCTGTGGCTGCAAAGATGGCGGCTTGGAACGGTGGAATGAGCTCTGGACCAGGAGAGTCACATGCCTTTTGCATTCTGGGAGGAGAGGGCTCTGCCGCCAACGAACTGGAATTTCCTCATCTATAAAATTGGTGGTTTCCCCAATAAATGGGAGTGGCGTTGCTCTGGTTGGAGTGGGGCATAGGGGCCCCAGAGCCTGGCCCACAGCATGTAGGGGTATCCCGTGGATCACTAGGGCCCTGCAGAACGTGGTTTAATACCCCCGCTCCCAGAATTTAAGATTCTATGATTTTAAAATAATCTGAGTGTACAAATGGATCAATGAGCAAGTTGTGACCCAGAACTCTCTGTCTCCATTGCCATCCCAGCAGCCAAGCTACCATCATCTTTGGTAATTGCTTCTTTTTATTTTTTGGTAGTTTATTCTTGCTTACATGATCGTTTGATTTATGTCTGCCTCCCCTACTAGCTTATACACTGTGTAAAGGCAGGGACGAGCTTTTTTGTATCCTTAGCATGCATCTTACCTGGCCCTCAGTAAATATTTGTTGAATACCTGACTGAATGACTTTATTTTGAACTTTTTACTCATTTTTAGGGCTGTTGATATAATGGCTGGAGGCTCCATTCTAGCTTGCTGCTTTCCAAGCTGAAATCAGGTATGCCATGCTCAGATGACTCTGCATTCCATGAAGTCTGGGGGCATAGAGGTCTTGTCTATGCAGGGTGAGCAAGGGGGTCTGAGGGAACCACATGCTCTGAGATGAGATACGGACACACAGCAGGGCAGGCGAGTATACACACACACCTCTGACCATCCTTGGTCGGCTCTTGCTTCCTTACTCAATAGACATTATCTTTATTTGGAGAATCAATTATGAAATCAATCCTTTACTATTTCTACAATAATGTAGCTAATAAAAAGAAAAGCTATTTTGATGGTATCTGGTTTTCAGCTAAAAGGAGGGTCAAAATAGCAATTTTATCAGCTGCCCTTTGAAAGTGCTTCTCTTGGTCACAGTAGTTCACAGGGGGAAACACGATGATTCCAACCCTGTTCTTGATATTGGCTCCTGCCCAAGGTGACAGATTGTGTTACCTCTGGACCAGGACATCTGTGGGTAGCCAGCAAGGTCAAGTCAAGGTTGCAGCATGCTGTCTTTGCCATCAGAACATGGCCCAGTCCTCCCCCATCATCTGTTTCAGTGAAATTCCACTCAAAATGGTGGGTTCTGGGATTCTGGCAGAAGTGGGCCATGGGAAGAAGCCCCATGTCCTGGGCTCTTGATGCAAGCTCCTCTTTCAGAACCTCTTCTCCTAAGATGCTTCTCCAAGAAAACTACGCCAGCCCATTGGTGGCAACTCTGACTGTTGTTCCTGCCCCCAAGTAGATGCTCAGGCCCTTGAGGGCCATGGACCTTCCATTTCCCACCCTCCCCTGTCTGGGCCTTCATAGGTTCTTAGGATTTCCCTGGTGGGGCAGAGGTATGACCATGACATTGTTAGAAATAAAGTATTGGGCCAGGTGTGGTGGTTCACGCCGGTAAGGGAGGCCAAGATGGGAGGATCGCTTGAGGTCAGGAGTTTGAGACCAGCCTGAGCAAGAGCGAGATCCCAACTCTACAAAAAATAGACAAATTAGTTGGGCATGGTGGCACATGCCTGTAGTCCCAGCTACTTGGAAGGCTGAGGCAGGAGGATCACTTGAGCCCAGGAGTTTGAGGTTGCAGTGAGCTATGATGACAACTGCACTCTAGCCCTGGCAACACAGTGAGACCTCAGAGAGACTAAGTCTGCTTCCTAGACCTGCCACTTCTGGCTGAGAACTTTGGACAAGTTAAGTAATATTGCTGAGCTTCAGTTTTCTCATTTATAAGACAGGGATCATAATAGTAGTTATAGTACTTGCATAAGGTTTTGTGATGCGGATTCAATGAAGTAATGCATATGAAGCTTTCAGTTCAGTGCATGGCAACAATACAATAAATGCCAGTTTATGGAATGAATGAAGGGTCGAAGTGTTCCTCTTTCCTGGATTAGGGGTCAGGGGAGATGATGGCACATGATGGAATCCACTGGAGGTGAGTTCTCAGGCCTTCTCAGTTCACCAATCCTTTGGATCTGATTTCCAAAAATGGAAAATAGACACCATTGTCCTTTACTGCCATCTTAGACATGGCCCAGATTTAGAACCTACATATTTTGCAGGTTAAATGTCATCAGAAGACGTAAAACAGATTGCAATATTCCTAGCCAGCAGCCCCTTATTTGCATATGTATCACAGATACAAGTAGTTAATTTTATTTGTTGTCCCATTAACTAACCCTTTTTGTTTAAGTGTATTTTTTGGGACTCTTAATCCATCAAAGAGGTGTTTAAAAGGAACTCATTAATTGTTCCTGGGCTCCTAAGAGTAAACAAAAGCACAGATGCCTCACTTTCTTAGGCTAAAACTCCAACCACCCTGCTTTGATGTGCTAACAATTCCTAATGAGGTCAGGAAAACAGCGTGTGCTCCAAAGAAGTTCTTGTGCACAGTCAGGCCATCGGCCAAAGGTGTGAACAAGATTGAGAGAGAGACCCTGCTGATGGAGAAGCGCAGGGCGTGGCCTGGCTCAGAAGAGCTCTGAGATTTATGGCTACTTCTTAGGCTGCCATCTTGTGGCAGTTGCTCTGAGGTGAGTCTGCCTGTGGCTAACAGGGCTCCTAACTTCTCCAAAGATAGGCTCTCCTGTGATTATGTGTACTGCTTGATTATGTGTACGTTCTCCTGTGTGTATGTGGACTTGCATACATCTGCATGTGTGGCTCCGGGTCCTAAATCCAGCTGTAGGAAAAGTGAAATGAACCAGAGGACCTCAGAATGGGGCCTTCTCCAAGTGGGACCTTCAGGCCAGCATGGTATGACAGGTGTCTGGGTGGTATGTCCAGGGCAGTGTAGCGTCAGGGCAATAGTAAGAGCTACCATATATTGAGCATTCACTATGTGCTAGATGTGGCTGAGGACTTCCCCTATATTATTTCATTTAATCCAAACAATAATCTTCTGAGCTAAACCCAGTTACTTCCCACTTTACAGATGAAGAAACCAAGGCATGGAGAGCTTAAGGCATCTGCCAAAGTTACAGCAGTAGTTTGTGGTAGAGTTTGGACCCAAAATAAGGCCTTTTGGCACCAAAGCCCATGCTCTAAACCCCCCCTGTGCAGCCCTGGGTGGGATGTGGAGCCACGAAAACCCGGGAGCCTGTCCTGGCTTAGCCACTTGGGTTGTGTGAGCCTGGCTCAGTCACCTCACCTTTCCCACCCTGTCTCCTCATCTGCAAAATGGAGCTTCCGCACAGGGTAGTTGCAAGGATTCAATGAGATCACCAATGTATTTAGCACAATGTCTGGCACAGGTGAGGGCTCAGTATGTGGGTTTCTTCCTCCTCTAACCTCCCCTGCCCCTTGGTTTGGGAGGGAAGAAAAGAGAGGGCTGCCTGTCTAGTTGGTCCTCCTGCCATTTCAGCCTCCTTTCCCTACCCTGGGCTCCACAGGGCCTTTTGCACAAACACCAGAAGGTCCTTGCCCCCTGGCAGTATGACCCATTTCTTAGTTCACTCATCTTGGCTACATGGGAAAGGCAGCACTGGGTAGTACAGAGCTCTTGACTAGAATTTAGGATTTCTTTGTTCTAGTCCATTCCCGACTCTGAGACTTGGGTGACTTCTATCTCTCTGGGCCTCAGTTTCTCCATCAATGAAATGGAGGAGTTGTTTATACACAGGACCAATGTGCACATGTGGCACATATGCAGCCACTCCCTGGTTCTGTACCCACTGTTGATGTGATTAATCAATTGTAGCATCTTGGTTGGTGATCCTGGATGTGGCTGTAGAGCCCTCCAGACACATGGAGGCAATCGCTATCAACTGGTTGCAGTTGAAATGATGATTAGAACCTCTTGGATATTCCTGGAAAAGTCTATTGTCTAAGGACCCTTACAGCTCTGTTATTGTGACTCTACTACCTGAATCTTTAATGATCTGGGGGGCGGTGCAAAGAGCATGGGTCTGAAATGAGAGGAATTGATTCTAGCTCTAGTCCCATATCCTAGCAGCTGTGTGACCTTGGGCAAGACACTTATACTCTCTGAGCTCTGTTTTCTAATTTGTGAAAAGAGAAGACTAACATATCCTCTGGCCTTGGGCATTGTTGTGAGACTGAAATCACTGGAGCCTCCCTAAAGGCAGGGGCTGGGGCCCTGTCATTGCTGTCCCCCCTGTACTTAGAATAGGGCCCGGTCTGAAGCAGGCCCTCCCTGAATTCTGGTTGAAGTGAAGCACAGTGGCATATTAAACCTGTAGAAATGGAAGGAACTACAACCCAGCAAATTATGTCTCTAGAAAGTGGTTCTCAGTCTTTACGGAGCGTAATGCTAATCAGGGGAGCCCTTTCAACATGCAGATTCCTGGGCTCCACTCCAGGGAGCTGATCCAGGACACCTGGGATAGAACCCAGGAATCCCCAATTTCAACAGGCTTTCCTGGGAATTCTGCTGCAGGTGATCCAGCATCCACTCCGTGAGAAACATGGCTCCGGAGTTGGGAGGCTCAGAGTAGAAGTTAAAATAAATAGAGCACAACCTAAGTGTCCATCAACAGATGAATGGATAAAGAAAATGTGGTACATATGCCCAATGGAATCCTATTCAGCCAGAAAAAAGTATGAAATCCTGTCATTTCAGCAACATGGATGGAACTGGAGATCATTATGTTAAGTGAAGTAAGCCAGGCATAGAAAGACAGATATTGCATGTTCTCACTTATATGTGAGAGCTAAAAAAAATTGATCTCATGGAGATAGAGAGTAGAATGATGCTTACCAGAGGCTGTGAAGGGGCGTGGGGAGAGGGGGATAAAGAGGGGTTGTTTAATGGTTGCAAAAATACAGTGGGTACGAATAAGATCTAGTGTTCTGTAGCACAATAGAATGATTATAGTTAACAGTAATTTATTATATATTTTGAAATAACTTAGAGAAGTGGATTTGGAATGATCCCAACACGAAGAAATAGTAACTATTTGAGGTGATGGATTTCCCAATTACACTTTGTATACTTGTATCAAAATATCACAAGTACCCCATAGATATGTACAACTATTATGTACCCATAAAAATAAAAAATTAAAAAATAAACAGAGTCCTCAGTTTGCTGCTAGTTGTTCCCCAGGAGTTGAATAGAGCAGCATTTTGGAGTTCCCAGATCTCTGCACCATAAGGGAATCACCAAGAAGGCACTTTCCCTCTTATCCCAGTAAATGGGAGTGTTGCGGGTGTAGGTTGCCAATGCCGCTCATCCCTAACTATCCTGTGCGGACCATGTGTAGCTCTCCCCAGCTCCGTCCAGGAGCCTCAGACAGGGATCCTTGAGGGAGGGCAACCAGCAGGTGGCTGACTGGGGCTCAGCCAGGGTTATCTAGCTCAGGTGGGATGTGCGAGTGTGTGTGTGTGTGTGTGTGGGGGGGGGTGTTGGGGGAGGGAGAGAGAGACAGACAGAGAGACAGAGACGGGGGCGGCGGGGGGAGCGGCGGGGGGAGAGTGCACGTGCTTTCTGGTGGTTTTGCCTGTCTATGTGGTTCCCAAAGCAACTGAGTAGAAAGTACAAAACAAATGTAATGTTTGGGATCCTTTTTTCCGCATGTTGCTAAACATGCAGAACACTCGTGAGTGTTTGCAAACACTCATGTATTAGATGGAAATGAAAATGTTTCATCTTAGGTTTCAGTGTGTAATGATGCAGCTTGAATGTAGACGACTAGCAAAAAATACTTTTGGATGATGTTATTTTACTTTATAGTCATAATCATCATTGTTGTCACCATCCTCATCATTCAGGCTGAATTCATGACTTATTGAGAGAGAGCTGGATTTTGAATTCCCATTAAAAATCCAAAATAAATCCAAATTTTGAAAAATTATGCTTTCTTTCGTTCCCTTTTTTCCCCATAGCCAACAAGTTCTGCTAACTTTACAGGCTTCTTATGAGGATTAAATGACTTAATATGTGAACTGTGCTTACCATAGTGCTGTAAATTCTCATAAAATGATCTCCATTCTTCTTCATTATGACTGCTACCACGATGACTACTACTACAGATACAATCATGTTAACATAAATCCAACTAGAGCAAGTCCCTGAATTATCCCAAACCAATGGGGACTTCTGTCCTACAGACATTAAATTCTCAGCCAACGGAACACTTGTACTTTAAGAGAGGAGCCTTGTGTACCTTAGCCACGTGGGAAGGAGGCCATGCTGGACTCTCCTGCCTTCAGAAACAGGACTTGATGGGCACAGCCTGATTTCTCCCTCGTCTCCAGGAGTCAGAATTTAGATCAACTGGTGGTTGTCAGACAACTACATGGCCCACAACTAGTGCTTCTTGAGTTCTTTTTCTCCATGTTTTTGGTGATGCCCCTTCCCATTCAGATACTCAATTGTCTCTGCTTCAGAGAATTCTGCATGCTTTTCCTTCTCACTTGCTGCACCAAATCCATCAGGCCCCAGGGAAGAGCAAGACACAGTTAAAGTGGTATGAAAGGTAACAGTAAGTATATCCTATGCCAGAGGGTGCTTGTGCTTATTCCTAGCTTAGTGATGTTCTGGAGAGTTATGGTTGTCATACAAACACCTTCCAGAGAAGTGTTACCTGGGCATCGCACTCCACTAGGACACGCTGATTTCGTACCCAGCCTGTCGAACACTCTAACCAGCCTCCTCTCTTGAGCTGCCCGCCGCCCTAGTTTGCGTGGCCTTTCTCACAAGTGAAACCAGATGGCCAGGGTGGGCAGCGAGGGAGACCCACAAAAAGACTCAGGGAAAACTGAGCTTCTGGTCCCACCCACTGCCCCAAACTGCTTCTGAATCGGTTCATCCGTGAACAAACCCCAGAATTCCTTTTATCTCCTAATCACCAAGAATTCGATCCTTTATTTAGTCCTGAAACTCGGAAACTAATCTTTTATTTATCTCTACCGTAATCCCACTTCAGGCTGTGTATGGAATACACCGCTTGGGAACAAACCTCTAGGATTTCAGAGGGACCCTCGGTCGGGGAAGCGTAAGGGCTTATGAGGGAAAGTAAAACCAGGCCCAGGATGTTTTTGTTCCATGTGCGAACTGGAGGAAGAATGCAGCTCATTTGGGCTTGTGTGATGGGGAATGAGCCACAGGCAAGCTCCCTGATCACTAACCACAGGAGAGGGCGGGAAATGGGGCTGGCATGATGTCAGGCAAGGCGAGCTGGTAGAAATGACTTCCCAGGCTCTCTTGAACGCTGGCTTGGCCCTCCAGCCAGGGCGAAGAATCATTGACAAAGCATCATTGCTGCTTGGAGTGTGCCGAGCAGGCTCCGATGGCCATCCTGCAGCCTAATTTCTCCCTTTCTGGTGGATCAGGAGACAAACGCACGGTCCATGTGGCAGGTGGGTGCCAGCCAGTGCGCCCAACCGGCTCTCCCCACCTATCCTTCTTCAGCAGACCGACTCCCGCTGGGCCCCAGAAAGGACCACCTGGCTTCTGGAGGTCTCCCACCTCTGCTTGGATTCAACAAATATTTTCTGAGTGTCTACTATGTGCCAGGCCCAGGGCTGGGGCTGGCCTTTTGGTGCTGAACAGACACTGTCCCTGCTATCACAGAGCTCACAGACCCTGTGGGGAAAGCAATCAGGGGGTGAATAAACTGTCATTTAATTAAAATTATGACGGAAGGAGGGGAGGGGCCACATTGGGGCTTTGGGAGATCATAATGGGGAAATGGGCAGGCAGAGGCAAGCAAGCCAACTGTTGGGGAACGGGTAGGCATTGGCAAGGTGCAGAGCTGGGGGCCCAGGGAGCCTTCACAGACTCCTCCACTCTTTTTGGTTTTTTGGCTTCTCCATGCTTCCCTCCAAACCTTAGCTCCTGACTCAGGCCTCAGGCACTTGGCATGCATTCAGGACTCCACTTCTAGAACCTGCCTCTGGGTCCCAGCCCCTGCAACCACCTCCAGAACTAGCCAGCTGCTCTGTCCGTCCTCAACCTCCTTCTGGGGAGGCGGCTGCCCAGGCTTGGTCCTTCTTTCACCAATTCACTCTCTTATGTGTTCATACGTCATTGTTCACACGCCATGTCAGTCCAATCCTACGGACTTTCCTGGAACCTGCTGGCCCCCAGGGGCTGCGGCCCGCTTTGTTCATGCATTCTCTCTCAGAAGCATGCTCCTTCACTTCACTGACATTCCCTCAACTAGGGCCGGCGCTGCTGTGGGAACTGGCTAAGTGGTAAAGGAGGGCCAGAAGAGGGCCTGGCGGTGGGATGAGGGAAGGCTGAGGAAGTCAGCCGGGTGCATTGCCCTTCTGTCTACTTCTACCTCTCTTGCTCTTTCCCATGGGTTTTCTACCCTCTCCTCTGGCCTGTCATGGGTGTTTCTGGGCTTTAGGTTCAAGAGAGAGAGCTGGGGGCGCCCTTGGAGATCTTCTACTCTGATACCTGCCCATTTGACAGATGGGGATAATGAGGTCCCCAGAGGAGGAGGGATTTGCCCAGAGTGCCACAGCTCAAGGAAGTGATGGCTAATTACTTCTGTTGTTCCAGAGTCTGCGTGCCTACGGCTTACTCCTTCCCAGTCATAAAGGCTTTCTTGAAAGCTGATGCTAGTTCTCTCCTCGGAGTGGAACCCTGGGGCCCTCCTGACCACTCTGCCCTTCCCTGCCCTTTCACTTGGTGTTGCCTGATGGTCTCCAGGGAGGGTTTTGCAGGAAGTCTCAATGTCTTCCTGCCCTTGGGCAGGGGAGCCTGGAGGGGACGTGTACTGGGATCCTCAGGGGACTGTCTCCAGAGTGGGCCCTTTTGGGCTGCTGTCCTTTTGGGCCTCATTAGAGACAGCATCTTAGTCCATCAAGGCTGCTATAACAAAATACCTGAGACCGGGTGGCTTATAAACAACAGAAATTTATTTCTCACAGTTCTGGAGGCTGAGGAGTCTGAGAGCCTGTTTCCTTCTTCATAGATGGCACTTTCTCACTGTGTCCTTACATGGGGAAGTGTCGAGGGAGCTCTCTGGGGCCTCATTTTATTTATTTATTTATTTATTTCGAGATAGTCCTGGCTCTGTTGCCTGGGCCAGAGTGCTGTGGCATCAGCCTAGCTCACGGCAACCTCAAACTCCTGGGCTCAAGTGATCCTCCTGCCTCAGCCTCCCGAGTAGCTGGGACTACAGGCATGCACCACCATGCCCGGCTAATTTTTTTATATATATATATTTTTAGTTGTCCAGATCATTTCTTTCTATTTTTTAGTAGAGACGGGGGTCTCGCTCTTGCTCAAACTGGTCTCAAACTCCTGACCTTGAGCGATCCACCCGCCTCAGCCTCCCAGAGTGCTAGGATTACAGGCGTGAGTCACTGTGCCTGGCCTTCTGGG
The DNA here is from genome assembly GCF_000956105.1 of Propithecus coquereli. Lineage (NCBI taxonomy): Eukaryota > Metazoa > Chordata > Mammalia > Primates > Indriidae > Propithecus > Propithecus coquereli. The sequence goes on from NW_012136080.1 coordinate 15,275,628, forward strand.
GCCTCATTTATAAGGATACTAATCCCATTCATAAGAGTTCTGTCTTCATGATCTCACCAACTCCTAGAAGCCCCCACCTCCTAATGTCACATGGGGGTGAGGATTTCAATATAAATTTTGGGAGCATACAAGCATTCAGACCATGGCGGGCAGTGAAGCTTCACTGTTAGGAGCTGTGAAATCTGGGGCACTCCATTTTAACATCTTGTGAGTCTCAGTTTTATCATCTACAAAGTGAGGCTAAGAATAGGGTTAGCAGCAGTTTGAATGAAGTCATGTTGAGAAGTGCTGGGTACATAGCAGGTGCCCATAATCAATTGCTGTTATTGTAGTTCTCTGTTCAACCCTGGCCCATATAGTCATGGCTAGAGGTCAGAGAAGGTATAAAAGCTCCTGGAATGCTGTGTCCAGACACCTAGAGGTAGGGGGCAGAATAGGCTGATGGGCCAGGCCTCTAACAAAGCCTCTGGGGAAATAGGTCTTCTCCCTCCTACCTGACAGGTACGTGGAGGGTGGAGTGGAATTAGAGGGACACAGGTTAATAAGCAGTAACCTGGAGTCTTTGCCAATTTGACTGGAAAAGGAAGAAAACTCCAGTAAATGTCTGAAGGCCCCTTCTAATGAGCATGGCAGGTACTGATGGTTCAGTTATTCAATCTTGTCTGGTTTGTGGACAAGACTTCCATGTCCATGAAGGCGTGACTCACAGGACTTTGAGACTGTCATGACAGTAGGGTCTGGGCCTCAGCCTGATGAATGGATTTGAAAGGAACCCAGCTCAGAACAGAGTTCCTATTAGAGTCAGGTCTCTGTGGGAACAGGGGGACAAATGATTCCCAGGCTGGATTTCCCTGGGCACACACACCAGCTAATGAACCTGCCCAGAGAAGTAGTTTCCCATATAATGTCCCATTAGAGCAGGGGAAACTAAGGCACAGAAACCTTGGTTGACACGCACTCTGTTAGTGGAGCAGCTTGGACTACACTCAAAGTTTGTGAACCCATATTTCCTCCCCTTTCTTTTGTTTTTGGTAAGAAATTTGACTTTTATTCTAAAAACACTGAAAAGTCACTATTGTAAGTTGGAGAGTGAGATGATCTGATTTACATTTTAAAAAATACTGGCATAGGGCCTGGTGCGGTGGCTCACACATGTAATCCCAGCACTTGGGGGGCCTAGGCGGTAGAATTGCTTGAGGCCAGGAGTTAAAGACCAGTCTGAGCAACAAGTGAGCTGTTGTCTCTACAAAAAATAAAAAAAAATTAGCTGGATGGGATGCACGTGCCTGTGGTCCCAACCGCTTGGGAGGCTGAGATGGGAGGGTCGCTTGAGCACAGCCTGGGCAACAGAGTGAGACCTTGTGTCTAAAACAACAACAACAAAACCTAGCTTTATTGATATATAATTTATAATACCATAAATTCACCCTCTTAAAATGTACAATTCAGTGATTTTTATTTTATTCATAGAGTTGTGTAACCATTACCACCATCTCATTCCGAACATTTTCATCACCCCAAAAAGAAACCCATAGCCATTGGCAGTCATTCTCCATCACTCCTTTCCCCCAGCCCCAGGCAGCCATAATCTACTTTCTGCCTCTATGGATTTGCCTATTCTGGAAAGTTCATATAGATTTAATCCACTGTTTGTGGCCTTTTGTCTGGCTTCTTGCACTCAGCATGTTTTCAAGTTTTATCCGTGCTATAGCATGTATCATTGCGTCCCTCCTTTTCACCGCTTAATAATACTCTGTTGTATGGCTATACCACATTTTGTCTATCCATTCATTAGTTGATGGACATTTGTGTTTCCATTTTTTGGCTGTTATGAATATTTGTGCACAGGTTTTTGTGAGGACCTGGGTTCATTTCTTTTGGGTATATACCTAGAAGTGAAATAGCTGGGTCATGCGGTAACTCTGCTTAACATTTTGAGGAATTGCCAAACTGTTTTCTAAGGTGGCCATATCATTCTACAACCTCACCAGCAATGTATGAGAGTTCCAGTTTCTCTATGTTCTCACCAACACTTGTTGTCTTTATAGCGTTAGCCATACTAGTGGGTGTGAAGTAGTATCTCATTGTGATTTAGATTTGTAGACTACTTCCCTAATTATTAATGATGTTGAACATCTTTTCATGAGCTTATTGGTCATTTATATGTCTTCTATGGAGAAATGTCTTAAAATTCTTTGCCCATTTTTAAACTGGGTTACTGTTTTTCTCATCTTTTCTTTATTTTTTGATTGAAACGGGGTCTCACTCTGTTGTCCCGGCTAGAATGCAGTGGTGTCATCATAGCTCACTGCAACCTCAAAGTCCTGGGCTCAAGCCTTTCTCCTACCTCAACCTCCTGAGTAGCTGGGACTACAGGTGCATGCCACCACACCTGGCTAATTTTTATATTTTTTGTAGAGATGGGGTCTCGCCATGTTGCTTAGCCTGGGCTAAAAACAGTCAGCCATGAGACCCCAGGCTGAAAAGTAACTGTTTTAATCTATTCTAGGTTATACTTGTCCTCTCCATTGAAAAGGTTAAAGCCATTAGATCTGATGTGTGGTAAGCTGAAAGATAGTAAGATTTACAATGTATGAAAATATATAAAATTATTTTAAAAAATGTTACCCCTAGCACACATGAAAAATTGCATCATCTTACTAGTAATTAGAAAAGTACAAAATTTTAAAAAGGAGATACGATTGGCAAATAATTTGAAGTCTGGTGATATGATGTGGTAAAAGACTGCTAGAAATTGTTTAAACCGTTGCGATCACCCCGGAGAACAAATTGGCAGTATCTAGCCAAACTGTAATGTACATATGCCACCCGTCAATACAACTTCTAGGTATATTTTCTAGAGAACCTTTCTCCAGATGCCCAAGACAAGTGCAAGGATGTCTATTACAGCATTTTTTGTAATAGTAAAAACTATAAACAAATACCCATTAATAAATCAATGAATAAATAAAATATGGCATATTCATATGATGGAAACTAAAATCTTTAGGAGAAATGAACTATACATATTTATAAGTCATGATCTCAAAAGTAAAGCTGAGGAAAAAGTAAACTGGAGAATGTGATGTCAGTTATGTAAATTTTATTGTTCACAAAACAACATAAATACTGCTTATTTACATCTATACACATGTATATGTAGCATTCATATATTGACTGGAATGATATCTGCCAACTTCATCTGATGATGTGACTCCTCTAGGAATGGGGGAGAGGAATGGAGATCAAAAGATATGAGGTTATCTATAATAATTTCCTTATAGTAAAAAAAAAGACATTAAGGAAATAGTACTAAGAAATAACTGCCAATTCAAGGTGGTGGACTCATGAGCATGACAAATTCCCAAAAATAAATTAGACTAAATGTCCATGCCGTGAAACTGAGTGTGTCCTAGGGAGTAGCTGCACCTCTTATCACACTGAGGGGAAATCAAGGTGACGCCTAAACTGCCCTGAAATTCAGGAATACCCATTTGGTTGTTAAAGTATATGCAGAATATGGCATTGCACGAACTGCTTCTGGAATGAAACAGTGTCACAGCTTGTTCCCTTCCTTCCCCCACTAAATATTGCTTTCACCAATTTTTAAATTCTAATGTTAGAAACATTTCCGAAAGGTCCAGTGCGTAACATTTGTGTGTCATTTATTCATTTACTTATTCTATATGCATTTATCTTGATTGACCAGGTCCAGGAAAGGTGTTAGGGAAAACAAAATGAGGAAAATAAATTGGTGATGAAAAGCATCTAAAAGAATATTGGGGAAAATCACACAGGCAAATCCGTAATTACAAAAAGAAGAAAAAACAACAACCTGGGTTGGAGAGAACATATAGATGCATGGGGAGGTGATGAAGAAAACGGATAAATCTGAAAGAAAATGGAGATAAGTTTGAGGCAAGAGTATGGGCAAAACTGAGAACAGAGTTGGCTGAAGGTAACAAGCAGAGGAAACAGCTCCTGCAGCAGGGGCAAGGGATCTCAAAATCCATGACTGCCTATCTCTGTTTTACTCTCCCTGCTGAATCTGCTTTTCTTTTTGAAGCCCTCGCCAGAAGAAACAAACACACCAAGCCAAAACAAACAAAAAACGCAGCTGCTCACTGTCCACGAATGAAGATGTTACCTCTCCAAGTGGTAGCATGTGCTCACAGCGGGTCTTGGAGGATCCACCAGAACCCACAGCCGGTTGGCGATGGACTGCGGGAGGCGGTTCATTCACGGAACAGGCGTCTCCGGGCCTTGCACGGAGGGCTGGGAGAGCGCTCGGGGCGCGCGTGGGGACCTGGACTTGGGGAGGGAGGTAGAGGTTGGAGTGGTGAGCTGGGGAAGGGCTCCAGAAGGTGGAATTCCAGGTAGAAGATGGGGCGTTGGGAGCGTCTCCCTGGACTAGGGCTGGAGACCAGAAGACTGGGCCCTGGGATGGGGCCCTCAGGGTCGGGGCTGGACACCCGGCTAGCAGAGGGCTGGAGCTCAGCGGCTGAATCGGCTGGAGGGGCCATCAAGGGTGCCAGGAACTCGGGCTCCGCGTCCTCCTCGAAGGCCTCTTTCAGGGCGGCGAGCTCTGGGATAGATGCGCGGAGGAATGCCTGCTCGACGACGACGTCCTCCCCGGGAGCGCCCAGAAAAACGCCGGGTTCCACGCCGACAGACGAGTCGCCCTGCCCTCCCGAGCCTTCGTCGACTGAGCCCAGGAGGACCTCGGGGACCAGGATGAGCGTGTGCCCTTCGAGTGACACTTGCAGGACCGAGGATGGCGCGGGCTCTAGCACCAGGTCGACGTCGTCCAGGGGCACTTGCAAGGCACAGCCCTCGGCCAGGACCACCACGGAGGTGAGCGCGTCCGCGCCCGGGGGCCCCGCCGAGTCTTCCGGGCTGGGGACCGCGTCGGGCTCGAGGCCTGCTGGCTCCTCTGATCGGGGGCGCTTGGCAGGGCCGGGTCCTCCCTCCTGCGATCCCCACCAGGGCGCAGGGCAGGCGCTGGGGCTGTGGGGCCGAGTGCCCATCACCTCGATGGCGCTGCGGGCGGCGCTCCCGGGGCCTCGCAGAGAACTTGGGCGGCGCGGTCCTGCACGCGGTGGCGAGTGTCAATGACAGGTGAGGCGCGCTGGGGCGGATGGGGCGCAGGACCGCGCGACGGGGGGGCGAGTTCTTGGAGCTCTAGGGCGCCTCCCGGGAGGGCCGCAGTCCAGCTACTGGGAGACTTGCGCCCGCCACTGGCGTCGGCCTCGTGTGTTGGAATCTGCAGCCTTCCTCGCGCAGACCCGGATGCGCACCCCGGTGGTTAATAACGTGAGATGTCAGATGACCTATGGGTGCCAAGAGGTCTCACTGTAAGCCCCGCCTGCAGATTTGCTCCGCCCAGGACGTGGCCTTGAGGAAACTGGGTCGGTGCAGGGCAAGAGTGGGTAAGGTTCTCAGTAAGTGTATGTAGGGAAATACTTCCTGGATACTCCCTTGCGGCCCATGGCCTTTATCGCTATTATTTTTGTGAAACAAACAAACAAACGAACAAACACCAAAATAGCCAAAACACAATTTCATAAACTTCTTGATTCCTTTTATAATTAGCCTACGTTAACATTTCTTCTAAACTATTCCAGGATGCTATGAAAAGAGCATTACCTCATATTCATTGCTCCTTCCCGATCTCACCGACATGGTTCTAGAAATTTCTTTCCTTTATGAGAGAAATTAGGAATGCAAATTTTACTTTGGTAAAGGAGCTTTTTAAAAATAATAAAATGAAAGTGACTGCAGGTTTTGTTGGAGGCCAGGCTGTGATTTTAATAACAGAAGCAAAAAAATTACCATAATGTTAATTTTGAATTTAAACTTGATATTTGATCTATATTTTATGAATGTTTTTAAGAATTAGTTGATCCTCACAAGTGAAGCTCAGTGGAGAGGAGAAACTTTTACGGAATTAAATACCTGGTTTGTGTTGGATAAGAGAATTAAATACAGTCATGCTTAGCTTTATAACAGGAATCTTTGATTTTTTACCTATATGCTTATGGCAAAAAACTGTGGAATTTCTGGGTAGTAGTGTGTGGCACCTTAACAATAACAGATAATGCTAAACTACTTTCTCTTTCTTTCTTCTTCTTCTTCTTCTTTTTTTTTAAGACAGAATGGTCTTGCTCTGTCACCCAGATTGGGGGATCAGAGCTCACAGCAGCCTCATACTCCTTAAGTAATCCTTCTGCCTCAGCCTCCCAAATAGCGAAGACCTCAGACAGGCACCACCAGGCCCAACTAATTTTTTTAAAAAAATTTTTACAGAGACAGGCTCTTGCTATGTTGCCCAGGCTGGTTTGAAACTCCTGCTTCAAGTAACCCTCCCCCGTGGGCCTCCCAAAGTGCTGGGATTACAGGCATGAGCCACCCCCTCAGCCCAAACTACTTTCCTTAGTAGTTGCCCTAATTTATATTTGTGTGAGCAGCGGGTTAGTGTTCTCTTTTTGCCACATCCTTGCCAACACTTAGTATGATTAGATTCTAAGTATTTTCCAGTCTGGTAGTGTAAAGTGGTATCTCGTCATGTATTTATGTTGTATTTCTCTGATTGCTCACGAGGTTGATCATTCGACCTATTGCTGACTATTCATGTACCATCTTATGTGTAATATGTGTTTATGTCTTTTGCCCATTTTATATTATTGATTTTTGGAATTTATTTATTATTTATGTGTGTTGAAATTCTCTTTTCCGATTTTGTGACTTGCTTTTATTTACATTCTTTATAGTGTCGTTTGGTAAACAGAAATTCTTAATTTTAAAATAGTTTCAAATTCATTAGTTTTGTTCTTTATGCTTTGCAATTTTTGTTTAAGAAACACCCTGTTCCAAGATCATTTTTATATCTTCCCAATATTCTAATCTTTACCTTTCAGAACTAAAGCTCTTTACCCAGATGTAATGGACAGTTTTGTAATCATGAGATAGCAATTCAATTTTAGTTTTTCCCCATGTGCAAAACCA
>NW_012136080.1:15283086-15284635 GCF_000956105.1 Propithecus coquereli
ATAATTATTAACTATAATCACCATACTGTGCAATACATCTCCAAAACTTATTCCTCCTGTCTAACTGAAATTCTGTACTGTTCAACCAATATCCTCTCCTTCCTCCTCCCCATCCCCATCCCTGTAATCACCTTTATACTCCCTACTTTTAAAGTTTGACTTTTGAAGGTTCCACATGTAAGTGAAATCATTATTTTTTGCTCATTGTTGAAAGATGATTTTGTTAAGTGAAAAATTCCAGGTCAAAACAGTTTTCTATCAGTACTGTGCTGCTATTATTCTACTGTCTTCTGGCTTCCATTGTTGCTGCTGAGAAACCAGTTGTCTAACTGCCTTTTCACTGTAGTTGTCTTCTCTTTTTGCATGTAAAAAAATTCTCTTTGAATCTGGTGTTTTGTAAGCTTACAATAGTCTGGCTAAATGTGTATTTATTTTTATTTATCATTCTTGAAAGTTGTTGTGCTTCCTGAATGAGGACACTATACTAATGTCCCAGAATTATATATGTTCTTGGAAATATCCCTTTTTTCCCTCTCTTTAGCACCTAAAGGATAATTCAAAGGGTAACTTGAAGGTTTGGGGCCTGAGCACAAATAAGAAGAATTATTTTCTGAGACTGGAAAGACCTTGAGGGGAGAAGATTTAGGACAAAAATAAGATGAGTTCAATTTTGATCATGTGCCATTTGAGGTACCTGCTACATATCCAAGGGGAGGTGTTGGCTAGGAAGTGAGGTCAGAACTCTGGAATGTGTAGGATAGAGGCTTGTCACATCTATCTGCCATAGGATCATAAAAACTAATATCATACTTTTACCCCTGTTCATGGTAGGAATCTGTCCATCCCTCATGTCCCAGAGTTAAATCTTCAAATACTCAGTACATGGCATTTTCTGTCTGCTTCCTACCCTTTTCCATCTCCTACAACTTTTCATTTTACATTCTGGAGCTCATAGTCAGTAATCACAAAACTCAAAAATCTTCAACTTCCTTGATATTCTTTTTAACTTTCTAGTATTATTGAAACCTTCTTCTTCTGTGTACCCTGCTTTCCCTGCAGGCTTCCCTGTGGAGGTGGTTTTCTCTCCCATAGCCCTAGTACTTCTGGGTGCTCCTCTTGCTCTTCATTGCTGCTTCCCAGACATTTCTTCATCTTTCCCGAGTTTCAGGTCATCAGACTGTAATCACCCACTAACTCTTTCTTGGTGCAGTCCTCTACCCTCCTTCCAACTCCACAGCCCTTCCCTTCACTCTTTAAATGTTTTTCTACTCTTGTCTTTCTGTCACTTCTCCCACATTGATTCTGTCATAATTCCTGGTGATTTCAAAATACACATAGGTGGTTCTTCCACAACAGTGGTATATCTCCATCTTGTATCCCTCCTGCGCAATCCAGACTCCTCACTTTCTATCTAGTCAACACCTCCCCTTGGATATGTAGCAGGCACCTCAAATGGCACATGATCAAAATTGAACTCATCTTATTTTTGTCCTAAATCTTCTCCCCTCAAGGTCTTTCCAGTCTCAGAAAATAATTCTTCTTATTTGTG
>NW_012136080.1:15286220-15287257 GCF_000956105.1 Propithecus coquereli
ACATATTGCTGAAAATGGATGTCCTTAGTTCTTTCTAGTATAGATTATGAGGGTTTTGCAATAGAAGACAGTTTTGCAAGCAGGGCCACCGTCTCTCTTCAGAATGACCGGATAATTAGGCTGGGACTTGTGACTGATTAACTGCTGTGTTATGGGTGGAGGGAGGAGAGATGGTTGAGCTGTGGTAGGAATTGTGGACAACATGGTGGTACAAGGGAATTCCCTCTACTGGAGGCAATGAGCATTGATAGGAAATATAAAACCATATTAAATACAGACATCTACTTTTGAAAGAAAGATACAAACCTCCAGGGATCAGAAATGTAGTAGAAAATACAATCTCTGACTGAGCAGCTGATATTTTGATGATTCATAGAACCGAGACTAAAATATATAGTGGCAACTGTGACTTCTGCTGCTCTCAGGAAGCTGAAATTTGGCCCACTGCCAATGATCAGAAGGTGAAGGGGCACTGACCACTATTTTATGGTTGCGCCTACAGTTGATCAAGAAAAGACAAATTGAAACTGGGAATGAGCTGCTGCTGTGTGACTGCTTGGGGATTAGACCTGTGACTTTCCATAGAGACAAGTTGTAAGAGTTCCAAAAGCCCTGCTTCTGAGTTGTGGTCCTTGGAGGACTAGGAGGTGGAAACTGTAAAGATTACAAGTGTAGGATGCAGACGATGAATTCTCACACAAAGTGTGCCCACCAGTGAAAATTATTAAGCATGTGAGGCAATCCAGTGTGATTAAAAAAAAATAATAGGAGATTTTACCTGTGAGAAAATTGAATTATTATAATTGAGCTATTAATTAAACAATTTCAAAACATAAATGATGGAATATCATCCATGGAACAAACCTAGGAGTTTATGATACCAAATGGGGAAGTTTTGAAGCAAGAATGAAGTAAAAATCTTGAAAAAAAATACAATCTTTGAAATGAAAACTTTCCTATAGAAGTATAAACCAAATATTGGAAGCAGTCAATAAAGAGGAGTTATTGGATTAAGAAGGCCGGGTGCAGTGGCTCAC
>NW_012136080.1:15287307-15287705 GCF_000956105.1 Propithecus coquereli
TTTAACTGTTTTGTTCTTTGCTGTATTCCCAGAATTTGGAAAAGTGTCTGATACCTAATAGGTACTTAATACATATTTGTTAAATGAATGATTTAATTCTATCATCACATCTGGATAATTCTTGTTCATTGTCTCTGTGAATAATGCTGCTCTGAGTGTTCTCCCTCTCCACCTCCAGCAGTCGTGTGTTAGAACTGCTCCTTCTCCACCAATGTCTCTTAGCCTGCTTTTCATAACTAACATGTTTTTACCTTCTTTAGCTTTATGGGTGGTTTCTCCATTTCAATATTTCTGTTTTTAGTTCTAGTCTGTTGTTTAATCCATTCATTATATTTCTCACTTTAATGTTTACATATTTAATTCCTAGAAGTCTTCTTCAGTTCCCCTTTAAAACTTCC
>NW_012136080.1:15298155-15299696 GCF_000956105.1 Propithecus coquereli
TGGAAGCAAGGCCTTACTCTGTTCCCTGGGCTAGACTGCAGTGCAGTGATCTCATCATAGCTCACTGCAACCTCAAACTCCTGGGCTCAAACAGTCCTCCTGCCTCAGCCTCCCAAGTAGCTGAGAATACAGGCGAGAGCCACCGCGCCGGCCACAATTAAATTTTTTATTGAATTATATGTCCGCTATTCTTGAGTGTTTTAACAAATTATATTTTTAATCCTCACAACAGCCGAGATTTAGAGTGGTAAAGAAAATTTTTCAAAATGAGATGCCTAGTTTCTGTTGGATGTGGGAATCAAATGCAGACATATTTGGTTTTAAATCAAGGACTCTTTACTAATATGCTGATGAGGAAAGTAGAAGTAAATCGCTAATTGGCCCTGTGTGTGCCTTTCAAATTAATAGGTAATGCCTCCTCCCCCCCACCTTTTTTTTCCAAAATGGCTTTCCCTGATTCCATTTCAGTGAGCAGAGTATGTTTCCATTTTCCTACATCCTTGCAAATATTTCTTATTGTTAGATTCTTGAGTCTTTTCTAATCAGGTGTATTAAAATGCTATCTCATCATGTTCTCTCTCTCTTTTTGGTGAAAAGATATGTATTTACAATTAGCCAGCTGGACTCGGTTTAGTTGATCCCAATTTTGTTGGTATTATAACGTCCAAAGCATGGTAATCAGGAGCCAGTGCAACATATGCCTTCTTTGCTTCATCAGGACTAATCAGAGTGTTGACCACATCAATATCACAGAGCTTCCTCACAGCATGTTTGATCTGATACTTGTTAGCTTTGACATCCACAGTAAACACAAGTTTGTTGTTGTCTTCTATCTTCTTCATGGCGGACTCAGTGGTGGGGTGAACTTGATGATGGCATCATGGTCAAGCTTGTTTCTCCTAGGGGTGCTCTTCTGGGAGTGTTTAGGCTGCCTCTGGAGCTGAAATGTCTTGGGCAGTCAAAAGGTGGGTGATGTGCAGTTTCTTCTTCTTCTCCTTCTCCTCTTCCTCCTCCTTCTTCTCCTCTTCCTTCTTCTTCCTTCTCCTCTTCCTCCTTCCTTCTCCTTCTTCCTTCCTTCTCCTAACTTCTTCTTCTTCTTTCTCCTCCTCCTCTTCCTCCTGCTTCTCCTCCTTGTCCTCCTCCTCCTTTGCTGTGCCTGTACTTGTACTTCCTTCTTCCTTTTCTTTCTTCTTTCTCCTTCTCCTCTTCTTCTTCTTCTTTCTTCTTCTCCTCCTTTTCTTTCTCCTTCTTCCTCCTCCTCCTCCTCTTCTTTTTCTACTTCTTTCTTTTCCTATTCCTCCTCCTCCTCCTTTTTTTGGTGGCTGTGGATACCTTTCAGCACTGCCTTCTTGGCCTTCAAAATTTTTGCTTTTGCTTCTGCTTTGGAAGGGGTAGGAGCTTCCTACTTTGCCTTTGGAGTCATTTTGTGAAAAGCTCTCATTGTGTTTTCATTTTGCATTTGTGATTATCAATGAGATGAATCATTTTTTCATATGCTTATTTGCTATTATATCTTCTTTGAAATGTTCTTATCTTTTTTT
>NW_012136080.1:15299746-15301488 GCF_000956105.1 Propithecus coquereli
ACGCTGAGGAAGTGTAAAATAAAAAGGGAGGAAAGAATTGGTAAGGCCTAGTGGCAAATCTGAAGTTATTGATGTTTTAAAATAAAATGAAATCATCTTCAGCTTTACTAGGAATATTTTATTTCCTTTATAAAAATATGAAACAAATATGGTAATAAATTAACATTTATAGTTAGAAGTTTGGTTTACATGAGAAAAAACTCAAGGTAGAATTTAAAAGGCATAAAATAATGTGGAACAGTAGGAATGTAAACATTTTCCATCAGTCTATTGGGTGAACTCACCTCAGATTAACAGATTTAAAAAAGAAATACATATCCTAATGCATGCTGAAAACATCTGATAAGATTCAACTTAATTTTCTTCTATAACAAGCAGTAAACTAGAAGAGAACATCAGCAGGATAAGAGGTTGCTATGAACAAATACCAATACAATCATGTATAGTAACCTTCATACTATGTGGCGGTTTCCCACGAGAGCAGTTGGAAACACCAATAAAGAGAAAAGCCATGGCTAAGAGTCTTCATAAATTCATGGGAAAACAAGGAAACTTAAAACATAAGAAATCAGTGATTTCTTGGTTTGGGGAGAAATGGGAGCAGCGGTATGGTGCTAAATAGTGGATTTGAGACAAAATGAGGAGGAACAATCTGGTGAAGCCCTGAAATCTGAAAACACATTTTCTGGTATTCCTGGGTAGCTTTTCTATTTCAAAGACGAGGTCTAGGATCCGTTGTCTCTTACTGACGTTTTCATCTCCTACTATCGGTAGTATGCTAGGAAAATGCAATTGTCTGCACACGAGGTGCCCAGTTTCCAGGTGTAGAATATTCAGTGATAGGGATTCCGGCAATCCCATGTGGCCGCAAGGGGAGTGGCCAAGTGGTGTGTGTGTGCGTGGCGCGGGCGGTTCATTCCGGAAACAAGCATCTCCGGGCCTTGCACCCAGGGCGAGGAGAGGGCTCCGGGCGCGCGTGGGGACCTGGACTTGGGGAGGGAGGTAGAGGTTGGAGTGGTGAGCTGGGGAAGGGCTCCAGAAGGTGGAATTCCAGGTAGAAGATGGGGCGTGGGGAGCGTCTCCCTGGACTAGGGCTGGAGACCAGAAAACTGGGCCCTGAGATGGGGCCCTCACGGTCGGGGCTGGACACCCGGCTAGCAGAGGGCTGGAGCTCAGCGGCTGAACCGGCTGAAGGGGCCATCAAGGGTGCCAGGAACTCGGGCTCCGCGTCCTCCTCGAAGGCCTCTTTCAGGGCGGCGAGCTCTGGGATAGATGCGCGGAGGAATGCCTGCTCGACGACGACGTCCTCCCCGGGAGCGCCCAGAAAAACGCCGGGTTCCACGCCGACAGACGAGTCGCCCTGCCCTCCCGAGCCTTCGTCGACTGAGCCCAGGAGGACCTCGGGGACCAGGATGAGCGTGTGCCCTTCGAGTGACACTTGCAGGACCGAGGATGGCGCGGGCTCCAGCACCAGGTCGACGTCGTCCAGGGGCACTTGCAAGGCACAGCCCTCGGCCAGGACCACAACAGAGGTGAGCGCGTCCGCGCCCGGGGGCCCCGCCGAGTCTTCCAGGCTGGGGACCGCGTCGGGCTCGAGGCCCGCTGGCTCCTCTGATCGGGGGCGCTTGGCAGGGCCGGGTCCTCCCTCCTGCGATCCCCACCAGGGCGCAGGGCAGGCGCTGGGGCTGTGGGGCCGAGTGCCCATCACCTCGATGGCGCTGCGGGCGGCGCTCCCGGGGCCT
>NW_012136080.1:15312023-15313722 GCF_000956105.1 Propithecus coquereli
TTTTTTTTTTCCTATTTTCTCCCTTTGGAACTCCAACTGGTCATATGTTAGAATTTCTTCCTTTCTTCTAATAGCTCTTATTCCTTTTTTATTATTTTTTATCTGTGTTTGTGATAAATTATAGGTAGTTTCTCCAGATCACTAATTCTCTCTTCATCTGTTTCTAATCTTTTGAAACGTATAGATTATCTTTTAATCTAAATGTTTATACAGCATATCTCTGGAGGTTAATTTTAACCAATTTTTAAAAAATCAGTTATGTCCTTTTTGATAGTTTCTTATTCCTTAGCCTCATTTCCCCCTTACTTTATTTTACTGAAAAATTTGGATAATGGATCTGGTAAATATACTCATTGTTTGAAGGATCAATTTTACTGTTTCTTGTTTTAGCTTTCTCTCATTTATGTTGGGTTCTTTCTAAAATCTCTGCTTTGGAATGTGAGAGTATGCTCACTGGAACTTTATGTTTGTGAGAACTTTAAGGCCTAAGGATAAGGAATGTTTTCTCAGAGAGGACTTGAGTTGCTTTGGGAAGTTCTCAGAAGCATTTTCAAGCAGTGAACCCTTTTTAACTAGGCTCCCCTTCTCTTTCTCCCTATCTATCTCTTTCTCTCCCATCTGTTGCCTTCCTTTACCTCTCCTTTCCTTCCTTCACTTTTCCTTCTTTCTTTTTTTCTTTCCCCCTTCCTTTCTCCTTTCTTTTTCCATAAGGACAATGCGAGTTCTAGATCAAGCCACCCTTGGCTTGCAGTTTTGTTGGTCTAAGTGGCTTACCTGGTGGGGTGACCGAGAGCTTCATTCTCTGAGCAGAATGAGACCCTGGTAATGAGTGAATCACCTGGGTGCCAAACGTATTCTGCCCTGCCCTCAATGTGAGATTTGCAGAGGAGCCATTATCCCTCCATTCACAGCCAAATTCAGATAGACAGTTTCCTACCATCTCCCTTTGGAGACTGGGTATTTTTAGTTCACTTACTGGATGCAGTCATATTTGGGAGTCTGAGATCTATGCAGGGGTTCTCCGACACAATTCCCACCTTGTATGTACATATACACTGAGGTTTGCCTGCTGATCCATCCCTATATTTGGTTTATAAAACCAAAGCTCTAGGTCACCATGGACTTCTTATCATTTCGATCTCTTACTATTTGCTTTACTTGACAGCTCTTTGATGATTTCAAAGGATATTTACAAAAATGTATCCAGCACTTTTACATGTTTTGTTCATGAGGATTTTTTTCTGGCTATTCTAATCCAAAATGGATATCTTCAGTTATTTTTTTTATGTGTAGAGTATGCTTTGAAGAAATAGAAGTCGCCGTTTGTAGAAATAGAAGCAACATCCTAGACTGGGACTTGAGGCTGATTAACTGCTGATTCTTTATTCTGTGCTATATGGGGGGGAATGTGATATAGTGTGTGTGTGTGTGTTTGTGTGTGTGTGTGTATGTGAATTCTAGTCAAAATAGTAGTCCATATGAAGAGGGGTATTCTTTATTTCCAGCAGGACATTAATGTTGACAGGAAGAAATATTAAACGTAAGTGTCAATTCTCAAAATAATTAAACAACTTTATAGGGTCCAGAAATGGAATGCAAGTCTAAACTTTAAGGGCACAGTTTTGGTCAATCAAAATAAATAAATTAATTAATTTTTTAAAAGTTCCATTTAAAATTTAAAAACAGGCTGGCACTTAGT
>NW_012136080.1:15313772-15315229 GCF_000956105.1 Propithecus coquereli
CCATAACTTAGCTCCCACTTATAAGTGAGAACGTGCACTGTTCGATTCTTGAGTTACTTCACTTAGGATAATGGCCTACAGTTCTATCCAAGTTGCTACAAAACACATTATTTCATTCTTTTTTATGGTTGAGTAGTATTCCATGGTATATATGTAGCACATTTTCTTTAGCCACTCATCAGCTGAAGGGCACTTAGGTTGATTCCATATCTTTGCAACTGTGAATTGTGCTGTGATAAACGTAGAAGTCCAGGTATCTTTTTGATATAATGACTTCTTTTCCTTTGCATAGATACCCAGTAGTGGGATTGCAGGATTGAATGGTAGATCTACTTTTAGTTCCTTGAGGACTCTCCATACTGATCTACACAGAGGTTGTACTAATTCACACGCCCACCAACAGTGTATACGTGTTCCTTTTTCACTGCATCTGTGCCAACATCTATTGTTGTTTGACTTTTTAGTAATGGCCATTCTGGTAGGGGTAAGGTGGTATCTCATTGTGGTTTTAATTTGCATTTCCCTAATGATTAGTGGTATTAGCATTTTTTCATATGTTTGTTGGGTATTTGTATCACTTCTTTTGAAAAAAGCCAGGCTGGGCATTGTGGCTCATGCCTGTAATCCTAGCATTTTGGGAGGCTGAGGTGGGAGGATCGCTTGATCCATGAATTCGAGCTTGAGAAAAATGACTGTTTATGTCGTTTGCCCACTTTTTAATGAGGTTATTTGTTTTTTTTTCTTGCTGATTTGTTTGAGTTCTTTGTAGGGTCTGGATATTAGTCCTTTGTGGGATGTATAGTTTGTGAATATTTTCTGCCATTCTGCAGGTTGTCTGCTTTGTCAAAGATTAGTTGGTTTTAGGTGTATGGTTTTATTTCTGGGTTCTCTATTCTGTTCCATTGATCTATGTGTCTACTTTTGTACCAGTAACATACTGTTTTGGTTACTTTAGTCTTGTAGTATAATTTGAAGTTGGGTAATATGATGCCTTCAGATGTGTCCTTTTTGCTTAGGATTGCTTAAAAGCCAGTGCTTTTATATGGGCCTACAGGGTTCTATATGGACCTCCCACCCCCATTTTCTGTCAGATTATACTTTCTATCACTCTCTCTCTCCCTTGCTCCTTCTATTACAGCTCTCCAGCATCTATGATTTTCCTAAAAATTAATAGGCATTCTTACAGATTTTGCAATTGCTCTTCTTCTGCTTGGAACACTCTATACCATACCATCTATCTGTGTGTTTCCTTACTTCTTTCAGATCATGATGCAAACAGCTCAATTTCTGAGGCTTTCCCTTAACACACTATCTAAAGTGGCAATCCATGACCCTTTTACCTCCCCTCCCTGCCTTAATTTAATTCTTAGCACTTATCAGTATTTAATATGCTGTGCTTTTTATTTATTTTGTTTACTGTCTATGTTCTTTTCACTTGAGTATAAGTTCATGATAGC
>NW_012136080.1:15318836-15323119 GCF_000956105.1 Propithecus coquereli
CCTTCATCAAATGATGCCAGATTGCCCAGACCTTTTATTTTATTTTTTATAGGTTCATTAAACTTCTCTGTTGCTGTCAGATTATTGTCTCTTACCTTTTACAGTTCTCAGTGTGACAATTGGTAGGGATCAATGCCTTCCTCTGATTTGCTGTAGGATTGGAAACTAGAGTAATCAGTCCCATTAAAAAGATGAATAAACCAAGAGCATACAGGCTCAGAATGAGGACCTGAGAGGCTGTGTAAACTTTTGTGTCATTTCTTTTTACTTCTCTTTCCCGTCCCTGGAAATCACTATTCTGCTTTCTGTTTTTATGATTTGACTACTCTTGATAGTTCATATAAGTGAAATCCTACAATATTTTTCTTTTTGCGATTGGCTTATTTCACTTAGCATAATGTCCTGAAGTTTCATCTATGTTATAGCATGTGTCAGAATTTCCTTCTTTTTTTTTTTTTTTGAGACAGAGTCTCACTCTGTCACCCTGGGTAGAGTGCAGTGGCATCGTCATAGCTCACTGCAGCCTCAAACTCCTGGGCTATCCTCCTGTCTCAGCCTTCTGAGTACAGGTGCACACCATGACACCTGGCTAATTCTTGTATTTTCAGTAGAGACAGAGTCATACTCTTGGTCAAGCTGGTCTTGAACTCCTGAGCTCAAGCAATCCTCCTGCCTTGGCTTCCCAGAGTGCTCGGATTACAGGTGTGAGCCATCTCTCCCAGCCCTTCTTTTTTAAAAAATGAATAATATTTCATTTTATGCGTATATTGTATTTTGTTTATCCATTCATTCTTTGTTGGACACTTGGGTTGCTTTAACCTTTTGGCTATTGTGAATACTGCTAGTATGGACATGGGTGTAGAAATATCTTTTTGAGACCCTGCTTTCAATTATTTTGGATATATACCCAAAAGTGGTATTTCTGGATCATATGGTAAGTTTTTTAGGAACTGCATACTGTTTTCCATGGTGGTTGTACCATTTTACATTCCCACCAACAGTGCTTAAGGGTTTCAGTTTCTCCATATCTTCACCAAAACACTTATTATTTTCTTATTTTTTTTTCATAGCAGCCTTCCTAATGAGTATGAGGTGACATCTCATTGTAGATTTGATTTGCATTTTCTTAATGATTAGTGATGTTAAGCATCTTTTCATATGTTCATTGGCTATCTGTATATTTTATTTGAAGAAATGTTATTTTAAGTCCTTTGCCCATTTTTAATTGGGTTATTTTGTTGTTGTGTTGTAAGGAGTTCTATATGTATGCTGGATATTAACCCAGTATCAGATATATTATTTGGAAATATTTTCTCCTATTCTGTAAGTTATCCCTTTATGCTATTGATTGTGTACACATGTTTTTAATTTTGATGCAGTTTAATTTATTTTACTCTTGTTGCCTGTGCTTTGGTGTGTCATATCCAAGAAATCATTGCCAAATCCAATGTCATGAAGGGTTTCCTCTGTTTTCTTCTAAGAGTTTGATAGGTTTAGGTCTTATGTTTATGCAAACATTTCCTCCCATTTTGTGGGTTGCCTTCTTACTCTGTTGGTACTTTCTTTGATGCACAAATTTTTAACATTTTCATGAAGTCCAGTTTACTTATTTTTTCTCTTGGTGCCTGTGCCTTTGGTGTTATATCTAAGAAATTGCTGCCAAATCCAACGTCATGAAGTTTTACCCTATGTTCTTATAAGAATTTTATATTCTTAGCTCTTGCATTTAGGCCTTTGATCCATTTTGAGTTAATTTGAGTTGATCCAGTTTTGTATATGTTATAAGGTAAGGGTTCAATTTCATTATTTTGCATGTGGATATCAAGATTTCTCAACAAAATTTATTGAAAAGACTATCCTTTCCCCACTGAAAAATCTTGGCATCCTTGCTGAAAATCATGAGAACATACATGTGAAGGTTTATTTCTGGGCTTTCTATTCCATTCTATTCCAGTTGATCTATATACTGTCTTTATGCCAGTGTCACACTGTTTCGATTATGGTAGTTTTGTAGTCAGTTTTGAAAGCAGCAAGAGTGAGTCTTCCAGCTCTGTTCTTCTTTTTCAAGATTGTTTTGACTATTCCCTTGAGTATCCATATAAATTTTAGGATAGATTTTTCTATTTCTGCAAAAAAAGTTGTTGGAATTTTGATAGGGATTGTTTTAAATCTGTGGATCACTTTGGGTAGTATTGACATCTTAACAATATTAATTCTTCCAATCCCTAAACATGAGTTGTCTTTAATTTATTTGTGCCTTCTTTAATTTCATTTGCCAATATTTTGTAGTTTTATAGTTTTCAGTGTAAAAGTCTTTTGCCTCCTTGTTAAATTTATTCCTGATTATTTTATTATTTTCAATGCTCTTGAAATCAGTTGTTATTTTAAAGATTTCTACATCAATGTTGATTTAAGACAGTAACCAATTTGTCTATACCATGATGAATAGTTTCATGGGGAAATTTAGCTAATACCCATTTGAAATCTGGTAACACCAATTGGCTGTATTGAGAGCACTAAAGATTATTTGAGGGAAAGATACAACCAGATTTTTTCCATTCTTCCTTTTCAAAATCAGGAGCTAATCAATGACTTTATATAATTGCCTTCTTGATTGTCTCCAGAGATTTATTCTTTGAGGGTTTAGAAAAGTTCATAACTTTGGTGAAGGCTGCTTGTTTGGCACAATGATCTGCCAGAGCGTTTTCCTGCTAGAGCTTATTTATTATCTATTTTTGCATGAGCTTCAACCTTTATAGTAGCCACCTCTCTAAAAGTAGGAGCACATCTAAAAATTCCTGAACTTGTTGTTCATTTTTGGTGGGGATTCCAGCAGGGGCAAGAAATCCCCTTTGTTTCCAAAGCATCCCAAAGTCATGTCCTACTCCAAAAGCATACCTGCCTTCTGTATGTATGTTTACTCTCCGGTCTTGGGCTGTTTGGCAAGCTGTAGTAAATGCAATAAATTCTGCCATCTGGACTGATTTTATCCGAAGAGAGTTTAGATTAGTGAATGCATATCCTGCTTCATAACCACCAGTTTCAGTTTTGAGGCATGAATCATCAACAAATAATATTAGGTCAGGGTTCCCAATAGGAGATTTTAATACATCTGAGAGAGGAACAGAGAGTTCTGTAACAGAGGCAAGACAATCTTGAGGCTCCCCTTCTTTTGGAAGAGACAGGAGAATAGCAGCATTAAGAGTGTTGCAGTGGTGGATGATAATGCGAAAGGGAGTGAATAATAGAATCTCATAAGGTATTAATGGGTTGGCTGAAAAGTGTCGTGTGTTCTGTGAGTAGTGGTGTCTGTACTGCATGAAGAACCCTGAAGTCAAGTGGGGAGGCTGGCTCTAGCTCAGTAGAAGCTTCAATAAGTTTTGCATCTATTAGGACACCTGTTGTCCTAAGACAAAAGGAATCAACCTTTCCAACTGAGTCAAGGGTGAAGCTACAGTAAGTGATGTTTCTGTTTGTTCTGTTCTGTTTTTAAGGGGATGGGGTAGTAAAGGACACAAGTTAGGATATATGGTTCCTGGTTTCATGAACAAGGCACACTAAACACTGAGCTGGCCATTTTAGTGATGTGTAGAACTTACCTTAAATAGACTTCTAACAAAGTCCTCATTTACTGTAGGTTAATCAAGTCCCCTTTCCTTTATGCTATGAGGACATCAATCTCATTTTTTTTTTTTTTTTGAGACAGAGTCTCACTCTGTTGCCCAGGCTAGAGTGCTGGGGCATTAGCCTAGCTCACAGCAACCTCAAACTCCTGGGCTCAAGCGATCCTCCTGACTCAGCCTCCCGAGTAGCTGGGACTACAGGCATACGCCACCATGCCCGGCCAATTTTTCTATATATTTTTAATTGCCGATTAATTTCTTTCTATTTTTAGTAGAGATGGGGTCTCACTCTTGCTCAGGCTGGTCTCGAATTCCTGAGCTGAAACAATCTGCCCGCCTTGACCTCCTAGAGTGCTAGGATTACAGGTGTGAGCCACTGTGCCTGGCTGTCAACTTCATTTTTAATGTAAACATTAAAAAAAAAATCTTATCCCCGAAGTTAACTTCTCTAAAGGATCTTTTTTTCTTCCTTACCTTTAAAAAAATTAATAGATTTATTTTATTTTCTTTAAAACTATTTCTGTCCCTAAGAAGGAAGAAAAGATTATTAGATCTTTACTAGATGACCAGAATATGGTCTCTCCACTAGGATCAAATTGTTCTACTGTTCTCTTTACCTTTCTGTATGCTATAGTTCTAAATCATTTTTAAGCAGTAGAG
>NW_012136080.1:15323169-15343229 GCF_000956105.1 Propithecus coquereli
CCCCGAAGTTAACTTCTCTAAAGGATCTTTTTTTCTTCCTTACCTTTAAAAAAATTAATAGATTTATTTTTAGGATAGTATTAGTTTTACAGAAAATTGAGCAGACATCACAGAGTTCCCATATACCACCCCTCCCCGACATAGTTTCCCCTGCTATTAACATCTTGCATTACTATGATATACTTGTTTTAATTAATAAATCAAAACTGATACATTGTTATTAACCAAAGTCCACAGTTTATATTAAGGTTCACTCTTTGTGTTGTACAGTTCTATAGGTTTTGACAAGTGCGTAATGTCCTTTATTTACCATTATAGTATTATACAGAACAGTTTTACCACCCTAAAAGTCCCCTGTGCTCCACCTATTCATCCCCTCCCCTCCTTCTAAACTTATGGTGATCACTGATCTTTTTACTTTCTACACAGTTTTGCCTTTTCCAGAATGTCATATAGTTGGAATCATAGAGTATGTAGCCTTTTCATATTGGCTTCTTTCACTTAATAACATGCATTTAAGTCTTCTCCGTATCTTTTCATGGATTGATAGTTCATTTGTTTTTATGGCCATTTTACATTTTACAGTGTATGGCTGTACCACAGTTTGTTTATCCATTCACCTATTGAAGGACAGCTTGGTTGCAATGAGTTTTTGGTGATTCCCATCAAGTTAAGTTAAAACCCAAGGGCTTGTCCAGATTGCTTATGCACAAATAGACAAAGGAACGCTTTGTAGTTAAGGATGCTAGAGAAAGAGGCCATTGAACATTCTTCTTCAGTTTATAGAAAGCCTGTTTACATTTGGTTTCCTGAGGAGAGCGTTTCTTAGTGAGGACTTAGTCAATTCCTACAGAGAGATTTCAATCTGAGAAAAATTCAGTACCCATTATCTGTAATATCCAGTCAAACCCCAAAATACCATGAATTCTCTTTTGTGAAGAGTCTAGGATATTTTCGTCTTTAGTCTATCAGGAGAGAATGTCCCCCCCACCCCCCGCCCCAGACAGGTCATGCTCTAAATAATAGACTGTGATTTGGCAAACATTATAACATATCTTTTGAAACTTTATGTCTCTTTTCTGCTAAGGCTGGGGGCAAGTAAGTGGAATCCCTTTTACAAGCTTCTTGGTTATCTGAACAAAGTAGGAGACTATTTACACATTGTGTTGGAATTGATCACAAGGGGGAGTTTTAGATCTTTTAAGTCTTGATTGAGGACCTGGGAAAATTAGAGGAGGCTCCAGTGAACTCCTGAGGTATGACTATTCAGGTACATTATTGTCCTTTCTAGGTGAAGGCAAAAAGGTGTTGACTGTCCTGGTCAGGAAGAATACTGGAAAAGGCAGAGCAAAGATCCATTACAGTGAAGCAAATGGCTTTAGGTGGAAATTGATGACAGGGTGGTATTTGGGTCAGGTTCTATCAGGAAGTGATGTATAAGGATTTTGTTGATGGCCTTGAGATCTGGATGGATCGATATTCTTGTCTGTTTTTTTTTTTTTTGAGACAGAGTCTCACTGTGTTGCCCGGGCTAGAGTGCCGTGGTGTCAGCCTAGCTCACAGCAACCTCAAACTCCTGGGCTCAAGCGATCCTACTGCCTCAGCCTCCCGAGTAGCTGGGACTACAGGCATGCGCCACCATGCCCGGCTAATTTTTTCTATATATTTTTGTTGTCTGATTAATTTCTTTCTAATTTTTAGTAGAGACGGGGTCTCGCTCTTGCTCAGGCTGGTTTCGAACTCCTGAGCTCAAACAATCCGCCCGCCTCGGCCTCCCACAGTGCTAGGATTACAGGTGTGAGCCACCGCGCCTGGCCTGTTCTATTTTTTTACAAGCAGAATGGAAGTGTTACAGGGCTAGTGCAGGGTTTGAGAAGACTTTTGTATATAAGGCCTTCAACCATAGGTTTGAACCCCTTTGGCTTCTTATTGGAGAAGTTTGGGTAATGATTTGGTAGGATCTATCTGAACTTTAATAGATTCTGCCCCAATTATTTTTTCTATGTCAATGGAATTTTTAGCCCATAGGAAGTCAGGCATAGTGTCAACATCTTTATCTGAGTTATGCATCAAATATAATAGAGAATGCAAAAGTATATCCAGAACAGACACAGCTTAATTGTGAATAGAGGAGTCCTCTGAAAGCTCAAAAAATAGTCTCTCTGGTGTGCGTTTAATATTTTGGTTCCATGTGCAAACTAAGTCTCTCCCTATTAAATGTGCAGGTGTGTGTTATCACAGAGCAGAAAGGAATATTTTCAGGTAAGGGCCCAAGTGTTAAAGTTAAAGGCTGGGAGATAGGGAGAATCTGTATGTCATTTGAGATACCACCTGTGTAGCACAGTTTCTCCAAGGGAGAAGCTGCACAAAGGTAGCAGCATTTAATATAGAGGTAGTGCCTGGCACGGTGGCTTGCACCTATAATCCCAGTTACTTGGGAGAATATAGATGAAAAGATTGCTTGAGCTCAGAAGTTTGAGGCAGTGGTGAGCTGTGATCATGTGACTGTACTCCAGCTGGGGTAACAGAGACCTTGTCTCTTAAAAAAAAAGAAAGAAAGAAATAGTAGCACTTTCATAGGAAATATTTTGGATATTGCTTTTTGGAGACTTTGCCTTACTTTTCAGGCTTTTCAAAGGTTTACTATGGAAAGAGAGATCCTGTAGGGACCTTTCCAGACCAGTCCAATCAGCTTTTGCCATCCAGGATTTAGCATCTGTAGTTCTGACCAATATGTGTATAAGTTGATTTAAGTCAGGTAATTCTGTGTTGGATGTACCCAAAAGAATTCTAAATTCTTCTATGAATATTTGCTGTTCTTGTCTTGATTTAAGGAAACTTAGAGCTCTTAATTCAGCTCAGGTCTAAGGTTTACATTCTACAGTGCCTGAATACGTGGCTCCTGGAGGGATGGATCTCATGGAGGCAAATGGCATTTTGGCTTTTAGGGAAAGTTGTTGGGAAAAGGTAGGGGTCCTGAACAAAGGCAGCTGGAGGGAGGAGTCGATGGAGGTAAGGAGGGAGAGAGATTGGAAGGATAAGGGGCAGAGGGAGATCTAGATATAGGAGGGAACTGGAGGACAATTTAAAAATGCTGCCAATCAAACCAGAGAAATCTTATTCTTTTTTTTCTCAAGTGCCTCACAAATGGACAATTTTGTTTAAGTTAAATATTCTCCACAGTGGCCACTAAAGGCCCAAATCATCCATGGTGAAATTATGCTATTTAGAGAGTCAGACACAAGATTGCAATGAGAATACATGTGAGAAGCAGGCATTTTTCCTGGAAGAGGAGAGGTTTTAGATTTAGATGACCCCATAAAAATGGGCAATGGTCAGTAAAATGTGATGCATAATGGTTGGGGCCTCTAAATGTAGACCCGACAGTCTGTACCCCATGGCAGGTGGAAAACCAGAAAGAGAACTCTTTCTGGAGCAAAGCCAAACTCTAAGAACAAAAAATCAAAACAGTTCTTTCCTGTGATGCTGAGTAGAAAAAAAAAAAAAAGAAGAAGAAATAAAAAAGAAAAATTAAAAATGAAAACAGGAGAACCTCATCCAGTTTTAATAGATGACCCACAGCAAAGTTTTTCCAAATGGATGCTGGGCTGGTGAGAACTGCAAACCCAGCAGACTGCAAGGCCGGCCCAGACAACAGGCTTATAGGGCCTATGACTGTGTTCTACCCTGTGATTTTCTTTCTTTTGACAAATAACACTTTTGGATAGCATGATACAAAATGGAACACAAAAGTGAGCAAAAGGGAATGAAAAGAAATGGCTTGATTCCACCAAGGATGCCAAACAAATGGAACTGATAACAAAACTTGGGTACCAAACTGAGAATAAATAGACAAGAATTTCAACATAGGGAGAGTTCAGACCTGGTGCTGACTTACCACATTGGGCTATCTGGACCATATCTCACTTGGGCCTCCAGAAAAACTGCAAATAAACAAAGTCCACTCAAATGAGAGCAAGCAGAGAGGCTGTTTATTCAGAGCTTGCTATAGCAAGGGAGTCAGCCCCATCATTTGCAATTGACAGAGACTTATAGGCAGGTAGGGGAGTAGGAAAGGTTTACAGTGAAAAAAGAGAGAGCTTCAGGTATGTCTGACTAGAAGTTTTTGGCTTAGAGAACCTAGAAGTAGGCTAACTAGAAGTGGGGCATCCTATGTGATTGGTTGGTTTTATGCACCTTGTGTCTTAGGCATAGCATATTTGGCTTTTTCTGGTAGGTCCTGAGTTGGAAGTAGAGGTGAAAATTAAAAAGCTTGCAGTTATTGACTAAGTCTTGACCATTTTGGGGCCAGTTACTGTAGACATTATGTTTGTTTTTTGGGATGTTTATTGCAGAGGTTGTGGGTCAGAGTTCTATTAATACTATCATGTGCGGTCTGGCCATTGTTCGCTTGTATTTTCAGTGTCTCAGATCTTATTATCCCCATGGCTACAAGGAGTCCGGCTCTCTAATGGCATCTCCTGGCCTCACCCTGGCCTACTGAGCTTCTCAATGATACTGATGTCTCTCCAGTGTATTCTGTATTGCTTTGTTACACAACCTCCCTCCAGGTTCTCCCACACATCATAGTAGCTGATGGACTTTATGCCATAGGTAGTATATCCTCTGTACCACTACTTCTATGAACCTTTGATCCCTCTTCTTCCCTTCTTGTGCCAAACCTTGGCAATTTGGCATTCGTACTTAGTGTGGGGCATCCTTTACTCTAAGCTTCCAAGAGTCACCTGCCAGAATGTTGGCCTTGTCTTACAGGGTCCTTGCCAGGGTGTTAAATCCTGCATCATGGGAGAGTGCTTCTAAATTGGTAAACTTTCTCCAGGCTGACATTTGGCACTATACCTGACTCCTGCTGGTATACACTGGGTGAATCCTGCAGCTCTTTCAGGGTATATATAGCCCGTTCATTATTTACAGGCCCAGTATTTCTCCGGCATGGTTATATTGTGCTTACCTTCAGTTACTGACCTTGCAGGGAAGAAAAGAGGTGAGGGTAGATCCTCAGGTGGGTGCATGTTGTCTTGCTGGGCAGAGGTTTCTGCATCATCTTACACAACGGAGGAGTGCCAACATTTTATAGAGAGGAGAGGGCCACTTCTGTAGGCCCAGAGGATTGAGAGAGTTTTAGTGACTCAAGGTATTCAAGTATCTACCAAGTTGTCTTCATCCAATGTCTCGGGGCCCAATCAGGCCTGTGACCTCACCTTTGTAGACTTGCCTAGTTTGAGAATTCAACCTTTTATGGTATTCCACTATCCTTACAGTAAATCCTGGGCCAGATCCTCAGTTGTGTTTTGTTCCTCTCTAGCTCCAGGAGATGAAAGGCTATTTGTATACTGCCAAGGAGACTGTCTGGATCTCATATTTAGGTTTTATTGGTAGTTAATCACTCTTAGCCTTTCATTCTCTTTCTGAAATACATTGATTATCCCAGAAATAGCCATTCAATTCAATTCCACATTATTTATAAATATTGCTTCTTACAATTACTCTGTGCCCCAAATTGGTCAAATGCCTGGGATATTGCCAATGGCAGTGTATTTCCTTCTACCAGTGTCCCAATTAGTTCAACATTGATTAAGATCTTATCTGCTTTGCTGTAGCATGCCACTGGCTATTCATGCTCCATGATATCCATTTTAGTGACTGCTTCCTATGGCAACTCCTGGCGTCAGCTATCTTAAATTGGTTTGGGAAGACTCTGAGATGAAGATTTGCATGGAGGAACTTGGGGGAAACACAGAATATATGAATGGGCAGATGGAAGAGTTGAACTGGGATGCAGCTGCAACAAAGGCCCCAGCCAACTTACTGGGAGTCCTAGAATTGGACTTCCTCAGAGTTGTCTTGGCTTGAAGCAAGTGGAATGGGCTTGTATACTCTGTATTTGAACAGTATTTGGAGTGAACTACCACAGATGCTGAAGGTGGTTCCTGGAGAGCACCGAGTCAGCAGCTAATACTCCCAGCAGTCCTGATAGGGATATGGACAGTCCAGTCCAGCATCACTACTGCTGTGAAATTGGAAATTGGGCCATGTGTGATTGTTTAAGGAAGAGAACTGGGATTTTTGAATTGCAAATTGTATGAGCTCCATAATGTTTGGCTCAAAGTTTTAGATCTTAGAGAAAATGAATTTCCATTCAAAATGCATCTATAAATCAATTTTTTTTTTTTTTACCCAGGAGGAAATCAGTGCTGTTAGATGCTACCAAATAATTGGAGATTTTATGCCCGGGGAAATGTAATTATTGCTCTAATTAATATAGAATTTAAAATAAGAATGTGTAAATGCTTCTGGTGACAAAGGGGGAGACAACATCTGTGAAACAAGAAGTTTATATGATATTGACCAAAAGTTGTGAAATAAGAGCAAGTAGATAAAAAACCAACTAAGCAGAAGTCTTCAAAATGGAAAATGCAGTCTTTGAAATGAATAGTCTTATAAAAACATAACATTCTGAAAACAGACAATGATAAAATCAGTTAATTGGAAGAGAGAAAGTATATTATGATAAAAGGTATGAAAATGTAATACAGATATTAAGAGACATGGGGGAGGGCATTGATTAAGTAGCACCATTTCCCTATCAGGAGTTCCAGAGATTGGAGAAAGGTTCAAAGGTCCAAGAAATAGTGACTCTTTTTTTTTTTGAGATTCTTTTTTTTTCTCACTTCCAAAGACTTTTTCCATCTCATTTTTTTTGAGATTCTAAGAAAGAATCTATTTTCCAGATTTAGAAAGCTCACTGAGTTGCAGCCGGCAAAAATCTACCACTTAAATATATCAGGTTGAAACTATGGTACATCAAAGTCAAGAAAAATATTAATGTAAGCAGCCTAATTCTGAAAAAAGGAATGATAATACAAATGACAGACTTCTCACCTGCGCAATAAATGGCAGGGAAAATAATATACTAATGCCTTTAAAGTAGTGAGAGAGTGTAGGATTTATTTTAGAATTCCAGACCCAGCTAAAATACTACAAGTTTGAAGGTATAATTTAAATATTTTCAGACAAACAAAATGAAGATTTGCCACACAGGCCATAGCTGAAAGAATTCTTAAAATGTATACTGTGGTAAGAAGACAAATGAGGACAGAATGAAGGAGTAGAATGCAAAAATAGAAGGTGAGCAAAGAAACTGGTAAATCATGTTGGTATTAATAAATCTAAATTGGTGGGGGTGGGGGACAAAAAAAGAAAATAAATCTAAATAATAATTATTAATGTTCAACAGCAAAAAAAACTAGCATCTCAATGATTTTAGCTTTATCAGTAATAATTTATTTCCTTGTAAAAATATGAGGCAAACCTGGCAAAATAAGGACATTTTAAAATTAGGAGTGGTATACATGGTTATTTGGAAAAAAAACAAAAAACCAAACAAAAATCAAAAGCAAAAAACAAAACAAACTAAGGATGGAATTAGAATCGTATAAAATAATATGGAATGGCAGAAATACAAAGGTACTTAGTAGTTAGAAGTTCTATTAGCACAAACCACATGAACTGATTAAAAAAGAAACTACAAAGTCACCTTATGCATACAGAAAAATATTTCTTAAAATTTAACATGTAAAACCTTAATGGGACCCTGCAGTTACTATCTCTCTCCTTCTCACCCTTCTCTTCTCAAGTCTGCTGAAGGGCATCCAATTTTTAAAATCCCACTCCTGGTATCATTTGTTGTCTTGTCAGGTTTCTGTAGGTACCCCAATGGCCCAAAGGTTCCATGTAGCTATTTTATGTATACACACAAGCAATTAAATGCCAGCATTTAAAACAATTTGATAAAGTTTTTGTAGTCACTTAGCCCCAAACGAAACAAAAACCCAACACTTTCCCTGATCAGAAAGACTGAAAATTAACTGCTCCAATAGGATAAGGGTTATCTACCAATCATGTACACTAAAGATCACACTTTATGGTGAAATTTAGAAGCATTAAAACAAGGCATAAGACAGGACTGCCCCTATAGGACTGCTCCTATCAACCATACTGTTCAACCTGGACTTGAGGTATTATCCAAAATCCAGGATTAAGGGGAAAATGAGATGTATGAGGCTTGTCAAAAGATACAATATTCCCATTATTTGGAGTTATTATTGTCTTTGTCAACCAACCAAGAGAATCTATAGATAAACCATTAAAGAAATTCAGTAATTTTCTTCCATACAAGATCAACATAAGAAACAAATTATTTCTATATGCCAGTAACAATGTGCAAAATATATTCAGATCTTAGAACTACAAAAACACAGAATTATAGAATTATAAGCTTTTCCAGGACAAGAGAATTATATTAAAAATATTCAAGAAGAAATGAATGGAAAAGAACTGTTACTAAAAGTTGGGGAAGAAACCCCACAAACCCAACAACATAGTTAAATTGTTTGCTAACATTATCATTGAAAAAAGGAGGGCGCATGATCATTTCTCCGAGTTCTATGTTTGTTTTGTAAGCAACAAACATTTTGTCCACATACAACTATTCCCTAGATCGCGCACCCAAACGGACTAGGGCCACCATAATAAAGAGGTCCATGGTGAGAAATGGTCATAAACAAGTAAGGGCCAAAGCCCATTAAACAAAATAAATTTAGTAATTAATTTGGGAGAAAATGGATGTAGTTGTAGGATGTTGGGGAAAGGGTACGTTTTTAGAGAAAAGTGCTGGAGCTGAAGTTTAAAGCAAAACTAGGGGGAATGGAGCTGCCTAAGGGTGATGTCTGTAAAACCAAAACCAAAAACAAAAACGCCATAGGCAGCAATCTCAGTCTGAAAGTAGACTGTTTTTCAAACATTGTATTTTTTTGCTAAGGTGATCTTGTTTCCAGACATTCTAGTCTGCCACTAATCTAAAATTCTGCAATGCGGCCTGCATCAGAAAGGCATCTGTTTGTTATCCATGCGTGGAGATCCTTGTAGGTTGTGCAAGGGTACACACGAATGCTCGCCTGGACCCAAGCAGGGTGGCAAGGGAGTGTGGGACAGTTCATTCCTGGAACAGGCGTCTCCGGGCTTTGCATGGAGGGCGGGGAGAGCGCTCTGGGCGCGCGTTATGACCTAGACTTGGGGAGGGAGGTAGAGGTTGGAGTGGTGAGCTGGGGAAGGGCTCCAGAAGGTGGAATTCCAGGTCGAAGATGGGACGTGGGGAGCGTCTCCCTGGACTAGGGCTGGGGACCAGAAGACTGGGCCCTGGGATGGGGCCCTCAGGGTCGGGGCTGGACACCCTGCTAGCAGAGGGCTGGTGCTCAGCGGCTGAGCCGGCTGGAGGGGCCATCAAGGGTGCCAGGAACTCGGGCTCCGCGTCCTCCTCGAAGGCCTCTTTCAGGGCGGCGAGCTCTGGGATAGATGCGCGGAGGAATGCCTGCTCGACGACGACGTCCTCCCCGGGAGCGCCCAGAAAAACGCCGGGTTCCACGCCGACAGACGAGTCGCCCTGCCCTCCCGAGCCTTCGTCGACTGAGCCCAGGAGAACCTCGGGGACCAAGATGAGCGTGTGCCCTTCGAGAGACACTTGCAGGACCGAGGATGGCGCGGGCTCCAGCACCAGGTCGACGTCGTCCAGGGGCACTTGCAAGGCACAGCCCTCGGCCAGGACCACCACGGAGGTGAGCGCGTCCGCGCCCGGGGGCCCCGCCGAGTCTTCCAGGCTGGGGACCGCGTCGGGCTCGAGGCCCGCTGGCTCCTCTGATCGGCGGCGCTTGGCAGGGCCGGGTCCTCCCTCCTGCGATCCCCACCAGGGCGCAGGGCAGGCGCTGGGGCTGTGGGGCCGAGTGCCCATCACCTCGATGGCGCTGCGGGCGGCGCTCCCGGGGCCTGGCAGAGAACTTGGGCGGCGCGGTCCTGCACGCGGTGACGAGTGTCAATGACAGGTGAGGCGCGCTGGGGCAGACGGGGCGCAGGACCGCGCGACAGAGGGGCGAGTCCTCGGTGCCTCCCGGGAGGGCCGCAGTCCAGGCTGCGGGGGATGTGGCTTCCCCGGCTGGTGTCGGCCTTGCGTGTTGGAATCTTCGGCCTTTCTCGCGCAGGTCCGGATGCGCACTGAGGGCAAATTATGTTTCAAGCGACTCCAGCGGAACCGAAGTCGCAAAACATCACGCTAAGTTCCGCCCCTTCGAGGCTCCGCCCTAGAGGAGGAGGTTTGTGCTGCCCAATAGCCGCGGCTGTGGCCGGTAGGTGCCAGCGGGGGGCGGGGGAGGGGGGAGGAATACTTTTATAGGCCTCCAGGGGGCGGAACAACTGTGCCGCTCTGGGGCCTGGTTTCCAGGCTCAAGTACTAGGCTCTGCTTAGGTTCACCTCACTTGGGGAGTTAAGGACTGTTTGAGGTTCAAGTCAAGCTAGTAGACTGCCAATTCAGGACGCCAATCTGTAGGCCCCGCCTCTCGCCCAGGCTACGCTCCGGAAGTGCTCTGATATTTTTGGCCAATAGTGGCCTGAGTTTTTGGGTTCAGCTAAGTTGTGAATCACTGCTATGTCCTTTTTCAGAGGTTTTGAAGCGGAAAGTAAAGCTGTCATCCTGTGTGATGATAGCAGCCCCTGCATTATCTGTTTATTACGATAGTCAGTCTATAGTAATTACAGTGAAGGATCCGTGAAGGATTGGTTCTAGCACGCCCTCATAACAAAATCTGCGGGTGCTCAAGTCCTTTATATAAAATGGTGTAGTATTTTCATATAACCTATGCACTTCTTCCTGTATACTTTAAATGATCTGTAGATTACTTATAATACCTGAACTATGCAAATAGTTGTTATACTGAATTTTTTTTATATTGTTTTTATTGCGTCTTTTAAATCTTTTTTTCCCCGAGGATTTTTGTTGTTCTGTTGGTTTAAGCTGCAAATGCGGAATCTGCAGATCCTGAGTGTCGATTGTATTACGCTACAATTAGTTGATGTTCGCATTAATTTAATCTAATTTGACCTGAACTACAACTCCAAGCTGTGTTTATCCTTAGCCCAATTTACAGATATTTAAAATGTCATGTAGAAGGGTTAACCAAGTTGCCCAGGAGCCCGAAACTAGCACAGCTGAGTGTGGCTTGGCTTGCTCCACTTAAGATGACACAGGGTTACAATGTCAGTGCTTTTGATATGCTTCAGCTTAGAGGCACCTCTGCCTGGTGTATCAAGGCGGCTAAAGGGAAGGCGTGACTTAATTCCTCATAGTGTTAACAGGAGAAAATACCCAAGACTGTTTTTGGAATAGATAATATTTTCGAGTGGTTACAGAAGACAACAAAGCCTTTCCTCCCATCCTTGTCTCTTAACCACGTGATTTCTTGGCAGTAACCATTATTATAATTTACCATTCCAGAATATTTTGTGCATTTAAAAGCAAATCACATGCATATTATTTATCTTCTTTTCCATTTTTACAAAATTTACTTTTTTTTAGGGTTGCATACTATTCCGTTGTATATAGTCTTTAAATTTAAATTAGACCTCTCTCTTTCTTTACCTTTTTTAGGGATGAATCTCCCTATGTTGCCCAGGCTGGAGTGCAGTAGCTATTCACAGGTGCCATTTCACTACTGATCAGCTCTGGAGTTTTGACCTGTTCCCTTTCATTTACTCTATTTCCATCCTGGGCTGATTCACCCTCCTTAGGCAACCTGGTGGTCCACACTTCTGGGAGGTCACTAGATTGGTGCTGAACTTTGTGAAGACACCCATTGGCATAGTGTACACTACAGCCCAGAACTCCTGGACTCAAGCAAGCCTCCTGCCTCGGCCCCCACACCGGCTGGGACTGCAGTCGCAAACTGCACCAGGCATGGCAGGCTTCTATTGATGGGCATTTAAGCTAGCAGTCTGTCACTTGGTGTCATTAGCATCCTTTGCACCTTCGTGGAAAATGCAGATTATTTGCGCCATACCAGAACAACTGAATCAGAATTCTTAGACCATGGGGCCGAGGGAATCAGTGTGAGCACCTCCAGGAAATTCTGTTTTATGCTAAAGTTAAAAATCATTGAACTTATTTTCATTTCTTAGCTGAGGGATTCAGGGAAGGAGCGGTTTATCCTTGTGATCAGGACCCTGCTTGTTGGTGTCAATGTTATGGAGAGAACTCAAACTTACTGGACCAGGTTGGGCGCGTTTCGTACACAACCCGGCCCAGAGTCTTACGATCCGCTCTTGGGCTGGATTTCCGGTGTTCCTGGTTGCTGGGCAGGATATTTCCCTGGGGTAGCACGGCCTGGAGTGGGGCACTGGTCTGTCTGCAAGCAGAGGTTTCCACGGGCGCGGCCTCCGACGCGGCAAGTGTGGGTGCGGTTGGAACCCTCGGCTCAGCTCCCAGGTGGCTGGAGAAGGTGCTAAGCACCAGGCATCCAGGCAGAGGGCGGGGTGGGAGTGGAGCTTGCAGAAAGCGACCTGGTTGGTTCTCTAGAGTTTTGTCTGAGACCCTTGAACGTTCCACTCACGGAGGACAATGGGGGCGACATTCAGGAGAGAGGGTGGACGTGTCATGGTGTAAGGGGCAGATGGGCGAGCACAGAGCAGGTCAGTATACAGGGAGGTGCTCGGACTGGGGACTCCTGGCTAGGCCTCCAGCCCTGAGCGGGGTGGAGCCTGTCCTTTACTGGTGCCACCTGGTGTCTGCCCTTTGCCTGACCTCAGCGGGCATCCTGGGCCTTCTGATTTAACCCAACTCTTCATTGGCTCAGAATCCTCACTGTGAACTCTCCTTCCAAGGGAATGTGGGTCTGCTCTGGGACAGAGGTATTTAGTAGGGGTTCTGGAGTAGACGCATCCCGTTTTCTTTACCAGTCTGCTACTTTCTAATGGGGTGATTGTGGGTAAGTCACTCCATATCCCCAAAGTTTCAGTTTCCTTACGTGTCAAATGGGGAGGATGCCACCACTGTGCAGGGCGGTTGTGAGACAGTGTATGTACAACGTTTCTGGAACATAGCGAGTACTTAGTAAATGGTAGCTATTAACTGTTTATTATGTTTATAATCTCTCTCCCACCTGACAGTGCCAGCCCTGTTCTACAGCATCATATAGCAGCTGCTCAGTGAATGGTAAAAACAAACAAACCCGCCACCCCCAAACCCCACCATCATTATCCTAAAAAGGGGTTTCATCCGTTAGAAAATACACTTCCTGGTGTTTTCATGGTACAGTTTCTATATGGATGGCTGTACTGAAGTGGGATTAGGTATTTTACAATCCTGTCTGATTTTACCTTCCTTTTAAGACCACCCGAAGACTGTTGGGTGGATTACCAGGCCCACTCATTGAGCTTCCTTAGTGTCAATCAATTCTGCCCAACCAACCAGCATGAAGTATTCGAACCTCGGCGCGCACAGAATTAGCACAAATGTCTTCAGGGTCTGGGCAGGCTGCAGGGCGGCCACGGAAGGTCCTCCTGGGAGAAGAAAGCCGAGGAAACTTGGGTGCAAGAAGCTGGGTGCAACGTGGACATCAATGTATGGGACTTAAGAGTTTCCTCAGCGTCGGATATGTGGAAACTGTGACCATGTGTTTCTTCATCTGGGACTCTGAGGCCCAGGCCGAGGGCTTGGGACCCGACAGTGCTCTTGGCATTGGCTGTATTGAGGACCATACTGTTATCTTCTATAAAGCAGAAGTAAGTGGCTTTTAAAAATTCCTAATTATTTAATATTTTTATTCACACAGGTAATAATAACTGAATACGTTTTCAAAAAAAATTCAAACAGTGTAGCTAAAGGCAGTCTCCCCTCAACTCCCCATCCAACCCCAATTCAGGCTGGCGTGATAAGATCCTTTTCTATTATTTACAAACACGACATAGAGTTTTTGTTTTCTTCCTAGAATGGCAATGTATAGTGGGTAGTGTTCTGCAATATGTTAGAGCTTACTGCTGTTTGGTATTGCAATCTGCAAAGTACATTATCTCTTCTATCTTTTATTCAGGAGACCCTTTTTAACATGCAATACTGCTTTCTAACTTTTATATGTAAAATTTGAAAATTTTGTGTAAGTACAAGAAAAGGCAACTTCAGAAATTTTTTATACAGCAAATCTTTTGTCTTTGCCTGAAAAAGAATGATGAGAAGTGTCCCATTCTCTTTCTGCTTATCACCTAGTGATTCTTGTAATTCTGGTGTATTATGCTGTGCTTTCTTTACTTCCTGAACACACAACTGGGGGGGTGCTAATGACATTGTATTACTGATGCTGTTACAAAGATTAGCTATGACGATGGCCTATATGATCCCCAAATCATTATAATCCCTTACTATTTTAAGAATGCCAAAACTGACATTGAAGTAGCTATTTGGCTATTAAGGCTTTAAAGGCTGAAGCTGAAGCTGATTTTTACCAAAAGAGCAGATTTTTACCAAACACAGACTGAAGTCAAACTTTAGAATTTTCCTGTTATAACTGAAAGCTAGTGATTTCTGTATATTAATTTTGTATTCAGCTGTCTTATGATATTCTCATATGTTTTTCAGTTATTTTCTAGGTTTTACAATCATATGGTCTGCAATGGTAATATTTTCTCTTCTTTTGAAGTTTTATACTTCTAGTTTTTTTCTTCTTTTCTAAATCTGTAGGCTACTACCTCCAGTACAATGTTGAATAATAGTGCAAAAGTGGCATCTTTTTCTTGTTCTAGGCTTGGGTGAGGATGCTGCTCATGTTTGTCCTTTAAACATGATACTGGCTGTTGCTCAGAAGTAAATGTCATGGGCCGGGTGCAGTGGCTCACGCCTGTAATCCTAGCACTCTGGGAGGCCGAGGCGGGCGGATTGTTTGAGCTCAGGAGTTCGAAATCAGCTTGAGCAAGAGCGAGTCCCCATCTCTACTAAAAAAAATACAAAGAAATTAATTGGACAACTAAAAAAAATATATATAAAAAATTAGCCGGGCATGGTGGCGCATGCCTGTAGTCCCAGCTACTCAGGAGGCTGAGGCAGAAGGATCCCTTGAGCCCAGGAGTTTGAGGTTGCTGTGAGCTAGGCTGACGCCATGGCACTCTAGCCCGGGCAAAAGAGTGAGACTCTGTCTCAAAAAAAAAATGAAGTAAATGTCATGTTAAAGAAGTATCAGTCTCTTTCTATTTTATTGAATTTTTAATGCTTTATTTTGAAATAATTACACAAAGAACTCCCATTTATCCTGTATCAACTTTTAACATTTTGCCACATCTACTTTATCATTCTCTGTCTCTCAGAGAGACCACATGATCTCTATCTATCTATCCTCTGAGAAACATTTGAGAGTAAATTGTATACATTAGGCCCCTTTCTCCCATAATATTTGAGTTTATGTAATATTTCTTAAAAACAAGAATATCTTCGTATATACCTTTAATACAGTTATCAAATTCAGGAAAATTTGACATTGATGCCACACTTTAATCCAGTCTGTTTTCCAATTTTGTCAATCCTACCAACAATGTCTTTAAAATATCTACCTGCTTTTTTTTTTTTTGGCCTACAAAATGCAGATCACCATCATCTATTGCTTTCAGGTGTTGTGCCTCTAATCACCTTTTATCTAGAACAGTTTCTTAGCCCTTTGTGGTCTTTCATGTCATTAATATTTTTGAAAAATACAGGTAGTTATTTTATAGAATGTTCCTTATTTTGGGATTCTTTGATGTTTCCTCATGATAAGATTGAAGTTATGCATTTTTGGTTTGAATACTACTAAGTGATCTTGTGTCCTTCTCTGGAGGGCCTCATAGTCATTTGTTCCTTACAGATGATGTTATTAGGTCATTAAATATGAAATGTATGATTTTGAATCAGAAATGTAGTTTATTATATCTCAAACAAGAAGCAGTACAATTAATCACAGTATGCACGTAAACTGTTGACACAGTTTTGCCATCTTAACGGTAGCTTGTTTATACCAGCAGTGAAGAAGCCTGGAGAGTGATTGACAATGAAATCGCAAAAGGCGTTTTCCACAGCTTGTTGAGAATTAAATATTTTTCCTTACAAAGAAGTGGTCCAAAGCCTAGAAGAAGTGGTAGTGAGTTGGTGTGAGGTCTAGTGAATATGGTGGATGACAGAGTTTCCAAGTCCAGCTTCTGTAGTTTAAGCAGCATTGTTTGTGCAACATATGGTTGAGCGTTGTCTTGCAAGAGAATTGGCCTGTCTCTATTGACCAATCTGTGGTGCTTAATTGCAAACATCCTTGTCATTTTGTCAAATTGGTTGCAGTAGACGTCTGCTGTAATTGATTGACCAGGTTTCATGAAGCTGTAGTGGATAATACCAGCGCTGGACTACCAAACAGACACCATTAACTTTTTTTGATGAATATTCAGTTTTGGACTGTGTTTTGGCACTTCATCTTTATCCAATCATTGTGCTGAACGCTTACAATTGTCAAAGAGTATCCATTTTTCATCACACATAACAATTCAATGTAGAAATGGTTTGCCTTTATGTTGTGACGGCAGAGAACAGCAAGCTTCGAGACAATTTCTCTTCCGACGCTGGTTTAATTCATGCAGAACCCATCTATCCAGCTTCTTTGCCTTGCTGATTTGTTTCAGATGAAACAAATTGTTGGAATAGTAACATCAAACCTTGCTGCTAATCCACACATAGGTTGAGATGGATTCGCTTCCACTACAGCTTTCAGCTCATCATTATCCACCTTGGTTTCAGGTAGCCCACATGGCTCATTTTCAATATTAAAATCACCAGAATGGAACTTCTCAAACCATCAACTGTGCATTCATTAGCCACATCCTTCCCAAACACTTTGTTGATATTTTGAGCTGTCTGCATTACATTGGTGCCATGATGGAACACAAATTTTTGACTTATCCATGGATTCACAAAAATTACTCTAAAAAAATTTGAAAGATATCACAAGCCAAAGTGTGTGTTTGAAAGAATTAGGGTGTTTCACAATAAAAATAAAACAAGAATTGTCAAAGTGAAATGTTAGAGGTACCAACTGTTAAACTTAGTACTTAAGGAAATCAGACATTTCATACTTAATATCCTAATGTAATAATTTTATTTTTTCAATTTAATGATGATTGGTAAATTTATGTAGTTGGATAACCATTACCACATCCAGTTTTAGAACATTTCCATTACCCAGAAACTTCCTTCATGCCTGTTTGCATTTAATCCCTGCTCAGATCTCCAGACCTAGGTAATTGCTGATTGCCTCTGACTCTATAAATTTGCCTTTCATTAGATATTTCATATAAATGGAATAATAAAATATAAAGTCTTTGTGGCTGGCTTCTTTCAGTTGGTGTACTGTTTTTGAGACTTATTCCTGTTGTAGCAGTTGTTGTCTATGTTGTACTCGTATTGTAGTATGCTGTATAAGTATTTCATTCATTTTAATTGCTGAGTAGTATTTATTGCATAAATGTGCCACATTTTGTTTATCTGTTTATCAGTTGGTGGACACTTGGATTATTTCTAATTTTTGTCTATTATGAATAATGCTGCTATGAGCATTCACATACATGTCTTTGTATGGACATTATATTTTCATGTTTCTTGGATAGATTCCCAGGAGTGGAATTGCTGGGTCAAACGGCAAGTTTATATATATATTTTCACTTAAAAACAAAACCAAAAACCCTGCCAAATGGTTTTTGAAAGACACTGTACCATTCTAGATTCCTACCAGCAATGCATGAAGATTTCATTCTCTCCATATTCTTACTTGTGTCTGTCTTTTGGCTATGGGTGTGTTGTGTTGTCATTACGGTTTTAGGTTGGATTTTTCTAATGATAAATGATGTTGAATATCTCACAACTTTATTAGCCATACTAATCTTCTATGGTTAGATGTCTATTCAAATCTTTGGCCATTTGAAAATTCAGTTGTTTGTCTTACTGAATTGTAAAAGTTCTTTATGTATCTGGATACAAGTCATTTATCAGGTATATGATTTATACACGTTTCCTCCCAGTTTGTGGATTTTTAAAAAATTTTCTTATTGATGACTTTTGAAGTGGAAAACTTTTAAGTTTTGATGAAGTTCAAAATATTAATTTAAAAAATAGATTGTGCTTTTGGTGTTATGGCTGAGAATTCTTTGTCTAACCAAAGTCATGAGATTTTCTCCTATTTTTTCCCAAGGAATTAATACTAGTTTTTACATCTAGGTCTATGATCCATTTTGAGTTAATTTTTATGTATGGCATAAAGTAATAATTTAAGTTTATTTTTTGAACATGTATACTCTTTTGTTAAAAAGACTCTCCTTTTTACATTGAATGAGTACATTGGCCTAGCATATTGTCTATCCTGGAGAATGTTCCAAGTGTGGTTTAAAAGAATGCATGTTCCGTAGTCATTGGATAGACTTTTCCATATATGTCAGGTTGAGTTGGTACTTGGCACTTTTGTCAAAAAATAAACTGACCACAAATGTAAGAATTCAGTTTCTTTGATCTGTATTCTTGGGTCAATACCCACCCTATCTTGAAAAAGAATTTTGCTCTTCTTTTTAAAAATTGGTATGGTGATTCTAAGTCTTTTGCATTTCCATATGAATTTTAGGATCAGCCTGTCAGTTTCTACAAAATGCCTACTGGATTTTTGTAGAGATTGTGGTAAATTTATAGATCAATTTGGGAAAAATTGACAATATCGAGTCTTTCAATCATGAGCATGGAATATCTCCCATTTATTTAAATCTTCGTTAATTTCTTTCATCAATATTTTATTGTTTTCAGTGCATGAGCCTTTCACTCATTTTGTTAAATTTATTCTCAAGTATTTTATTTTTTTTGGTAGTATTCTGAATGAAGTTTTTTTTTTTTTTTTTTTTTTGAGACAGAGCCTTGCTCTGTCACCCTGGCTACAGTGCAGCAGCATCATCATAGCTCATAGCAACCTCAAACTCCTGGGCTCAAGTGATCCTCCTGCCTCAGCCTCCCGAGTAGCTGGAACTACAGGTGTGTGCCACCACACCTGGCTAATTTTTTCTATTTTTGGTACAGACGGGTTCTTACTCTTGTTCAGGCTGGTGTCTCGAACTCTTGAGCTCAACTCCTGCGCTCCTCCCGCCTTGGCCTCCCAGAGTGCTAGGATTATAGGTATGAGCCACCGTGCCTAGCCTGGACTTGTTTTCTTAATTTCAGTTTTAGAACATTGCACTTGTGTATAAAAATACAATTGGTTTTTCTATATTGATCTTGTATCTTGCAACCTTGCTAAATTTGTTATTATTAGTTCTGGAACTATGTTGATGGATTCATCGGGATTTCCTATATGTAAGATCTTATCACTTGAGAATAAAGATAGTTTTACTTCTCATTTTCCAATCTAGATGCCTTTAACTTCTTTTTCTTTACTTATTTAACTGCCTTGAACTTTGGGCAAAATGTTGAGTAGAAGTAGCAATAGTGGAATCCTTGCCTTGTTCCTGGTCTTAGGAAGGAAAGCACCATTCCTCCTTTTACCATTAAGTATGGTGTTAGCTGTGGGTTTTTCTTAGGTGCCCTTTATCAGATTGATGCAGTTGCCTTCTATTCTTACGTTATTGAGCATCTATATCGTGAATAGGTGTTAGATTTTGTCAAATGTTTTCTTCTGTGTCTATTGCATGGTTTTTATTCTTTATTAATATGTTATATTACATTAACTAGTTTTGGATATCAAACAAACCTGTATTCCTTACATAAATTCCACTTGCTCATGATGTATAAATCCTTCCTATATGTTGCTGCATTCTGTTTTTGAATATTTTGTTAAGGATTTTTGCATCTGTGTTTCTGAGAGATATTGGCCTGTAACTTTCTTTTCTTGTGATATCTTCATCTGGCTTTGATATTTTTATTTCCTATTAGGGTAATACAGTCTTAATACAATGAAGAGAAATGGTTTATCACCTTCTATTATTTGAAAGTTTGTGAAGAATTGATATTATTGGTATTCTTTCTTTAAATATTTGATAGAATTCACTAATTAAGCTATCTTGGCCTGGGAATTTCTCTGTAGAAAGATTTTAAATTGTTAATTCAAGTTTTCTTTTACTTATTATAGGTCTATTCAGACATTCTATTTCTTTCTTTTTTTTTTTTTTTTTTTGAGACAGA
>NW_012136080.1:15346564-15348125 GCF_000956105.1 Propithecus coquereli
TTTTAGTTGTTTGGCTAATTTCTTTCTAATTTTAGTAGAGGCGGGGTCTCGCTCTTGCTCAGGCTGGTCTCGAACTCCTGAGCTCAGAATGATCCTCCCGCCTCGGCCTTCCAGAGTGCTAGGATTACAGGCGTGAGC
The DNA here is from genome assembly GCF_000956105.1 of Propithecus coquereli. Taxonomy (NCBI): domain Eukaryota; kingdom Metazoa; phylum Chordata; class Mammalia; order Primates; family Indriidae; genus Propithecus; species Propithecus coquereli. The sequence goes on from NW_012136080.1 coordinate 15,346,703, forward strand.
CACCGCGCCCAGCCCCTTTATCAGATATTAATAAATCTTTTGAAAATATTTTCTCCCAGTCTGTAACTTACCTTCTCATACTCTTGATAGTGTCTTTCACAGAGCAGAAGTTTTTAATTTTAATGACATCCAGCTTATCAATTATTTCTTTCATGAATTGTGCCTTTGGTGTTATATCTAAAAAATTATTGTCAAACTCAAGGTCATCTAGATTTTCCCTTATGTTAAAGAGTTTTATAGTTTTGTGTTTTACATTTAGGTCTATGATCCATTTTGAGTTAATTTTTGTGAAGGGAGCTTGTCTAGATGAACTTTTTTACATGTGGCTATTCAGTTGTTCCAGCATCGTTTGTTGAAAAAAAAAAACACACAGTTTTCTCCATTGTATACTTTTACTTCTTTATTTCTGGGCTCTCTATTCTGCTCCACTGATATATTTGTCTATTCTTGTGCCAATACCACTCTGTCTTGCTTACTGTAGCTTTGTAGTAAGTCTTGAAGTTAGTTAGGTAGTGCTCTGACGTTCTTTAATGTTTTGTTGGATATACTGGATCTTTTGCCGCTCCATATAAATTATAGAATCAGTTTGTTGATATCTACTAAATAACTTTCTGGGATTTTGATTAGGATTGTGTTGAATCTAGATTGAGTTGGGAAGAACTGACATGTTGACAATATTGAGTCTTCCTATCCACAAACATGGAATATATCTCCATTTATTTAGTTCTTTGATTTCTTTCATTAGAGTTTTATAGATTCCCTCATACACATCTTATACAGATTTTGTTAGATTTATACCTAAGTATTTATTTTTTTTTGGTACTAATGTAAATGGTATTGTATTTTTTAAACTTCAAATTCCAGTTGTTTGTTGCTGGTATATAGGGAAGTTAACCTTGTATCCTGCCACCTTACTATAATCATTGGTTGGTGCCAGGAATTTTTTTTGTTGTTGTTGCTGTTGATTCTTTGGTACGATAATGTCATCTGTGAACAAAGATGGTTTTATTTCTTTTTTCCCAAACTGTATACCTTTTACTTACTTTTTTTTGGTCTTATTGTATTAGCTAGGACTTCTAATACAGTGTTGAACAGGAGTGGTGCGAGGGGACAGTCTTACCTTGTTCTTGATCTTAGCAAGAAAGTTTCTAGTTTCTCATCATCATGACGTTAGCTATAGGTTTTTTCTAAATGTTCTTTATCGAGTTGAGTAAGTTCCCCTCTATTCCTAGTTGTCTGTGAATTTTAAAAAGTCATGAATGGGTGCTTTCGATTTTGTCATATGCTTTTTCTGCATCTATTGACATGGTCATGTGATTTTTCTTTATTCTTTGTATGTGATGGATTGCATTAATAGATTCTTCAATGTTGAACCAGTCTTGCATACCTGGAATATATTTGGTTATGGTGTATAATTCTTTTT
>NW_012136080.1:15348175-15351149 GCF_000956105.1 Propithecus coquereli
AATTTTAATAACTTCATTTTGATTAAATCTTATAGCTTGCTTCTCAGTTTTGTTTTTTTTTTTTTGAGACAGAGTCTCGCTCTGTTGCCCGGGCCAGAGTGCTGTGGCATCAGCCTAGCTCACAGCAACCTCAAACTCCTGGGCTGAAGCAATCCTGCCTCAGCCTCCCCAGTAGCTGGGACTACAGGCATGTGCCACCATGCCTGGCTAATTTTTCTATATATTTTTAGTTGTCTGGATAATTTCTTTCTATTTTTAGTAGTGACAGGGTCTCGCTCTTGCTCAGGCTGGTCTTGAACTCCTGACCTCGAGCAATCCTCCCGCCTTGGCCTCCCAGAGTGCTAGGATTACAGGTGTGAGCCACCACGCCAGGCCATTCTATTTCTTTTTGAGTCAGTTTTGGTAATTGGTATCTTTCTAATAATTTGTAGATTTCATCTAAGTCATCTAACTTTTTGGCATAAAGTTGTTTATAATATTTTCTTATAATCATTTTAATTTTGTTTTTATCCAGTTCAAAATATTTCCCAATTTTCTTTGTGTTTTCTTCTTTGATTCCTGGGTTATTTAGAAATTCACTGCTTAATTTTTAAATATTTGGAAATTTCCCGGAGTTCTTTCCATTGTTGATTTGTAGTTTAATTGTATTGCATTCAGAGAATATACTTAGTATGATTTCAGTCTTTTTAAAGTTATTGGGACTTGTTTTATGGCCTAGTATATGGTCTGTCCTGGAGAATATTCTATATGTGCTTTAAAAGAATGCATATTCTGCAGTCAGTGGATAGAGTGTTACATATACACCAGGTTGAGTTGGTTGATAGTGGTATACAAGTGTTCTCTATTTTCAATGATTTTTTTGTCTAATTGTTATGTGAATTATTGAGAGTAGAGTATCAAAATCTCCAATTATAATTGTTGAATTGCCTATTTCTTTTAAAAATTCCATCAATTTTTGTTTCATGTATTTTAGGGCTCTGTTAAGTAAATGTACACTTATAATTATTATATAGTCTCAATTTATTGACCTTTTTATCATTGTGAGGTGTCTGTCTTTTCTGCTAATAATACTTCTTGTCTTAAAGTATGCTTTCTCCCAGTATTAATATAGCCACTCTGGCCCTCTAATGGTTACTGTTTACGTGATATATTGTCATTTCAACCCATTTGTTCTCTGAATCTTAAATGTGTCTCTTATAGACAACATATAGTTGGATCTTGCTTTTTTATGTAGTCTAAATTTTCTACCTTTTGTTTGGGATGTTTAGACCATTCATAATTATTGTAATTATTGGTATGGTAGAATTAACATTTGCCATTTTTATATTTGTTTTCTATATATCCTGTCGTTTTTTTCCCCGTTTCTCCTTGACTTGTGTTAAATGTTTTTTAGTGTATCATTTTAATTTTTCTGTTGATTTCTTTTCTGTATTTAAGAATTTTATCTGCACCACATGTACTTGCCATCAAATTGGTGCTAATTTTCTTAGTTTTTGTGATCTAGGGATCACATCTTAACTTATCACAATCTATTTAGGGTTAATACTGACTTAATTCCAGTAATATACAGAAACTGTGCTCCAATATAGCTCTGTTCCCTCTTCTTTGTTTTATATTCTCCTCTGTATTTATATATATTATGAATCCAATAAAATGGTGTTATAATTATTGCATTATATAATCTTAAGTCTTTTAAGGAAGTTAAGAGAAGAAATGAGAAAATACATTTACAGCATTTAAAAATAATAGACTTTATTTTTTAAGAGCATTGTCAGGTTTATACCAAAATCGAATGGAAAGTAGAGAGTTCACATACTCCCTACTCCCACACATGTATAGCCAACCCCACTATAAACATCCCACACCAGACTGTTTTATTTGTTACAATCGATGAACTTCCATTGACACATCATCATCTCTCAAAGTCCACAGTTTACATTAGGATTCACTCTTGGTGTAGTACATTCTATAGGTTCTGATGAATGTGTAATGAGATACATCCATTGTAGTATTATACAGAATAATTTCACAGCCCTAAAACTCTGCTGTGCTCTGCCTATTCATCCTATCCTCCCACCCAACCTCTGGCAACCACTGATCTTTTAACTATCTCCATAATTTTGCCTTTTCTAGAATGTCATATAGTTGGAATCATACAGTATGCAGCTTTTTCAGTTTGGCCTCTTTCACTTAGTAATATGCATTTAAGGTTCCTGCATGCCTTTTTATGGCTGGATAGGTCATTTTTTTTTTTAGTACTGAATAATATCATATTTTATGGATGTATCACAGTTCGATAAAGAACATTTAGAAAAAACCTATAGCTAACATCATGATGATGAGATACTAGAAACTTTCTTGCTAAGATCAAGAACAAGGTAAGACTGTCCCCTCACACCACTCCTGTTCAACACTGTATTAGAAGTCCTAGCTAATACAATAAGACCAAAAAAAAGTAAGTAAAAGGTATACAGTTTGGGAAAAAAGAAATAAAACCATTTATCCATTTATCCATTTACCTACTGAAGGATATCTTGGTTGCTTCTAGTTTTTGTCACTTATAAATAAGCTGCTATAAATATTCATGTGCAGGTTTTTGTATGACCATAAGTTTTCAATTCCTTTGGATAAATACCAACGAGCACAACTGCTAGATTGTATGATAAAAGTATGTTTAGTTTGTAAGACACTGCTAACTGTTTTCCAAAGTGTCTTTATAAGCAGTGAATGAGAGTTCCTGTTGCTCCATATAATTGCTGGCATTTGGTGTCAACGTTTTGGATTTTCCCCATTGTAATAGATGTGTAGTGGCATCTCATTTTAATTTGCAATTCTGTAATGACATATGATGTTGAGGATCTTTTCATATGCTTATTTGCCATCTGTATATTTTCTTTGGTGAGGTATCTGTTCAGATCTTTTGCCCATTTTTTAATCAGGTTATTCATTTTCATATTGTTTTTAAGAGTTCTTT
>NW_012136080.1:15353080-15357965 GCF_000956105.1 Propithecus coquereli
TATGAGGGTACAAACATTTTGGTTACATTTTATGTCTTTGTTTTGCCCAAGCGAGGATTAGAGGCATGCCCTTCCCCTCTGCAATGCTCACTGCGTCCATTAGTTGTGAGTTTACCCCCCCCACCCCCAATCCATGGAGAATATTACTACCATGTGAGCACCATAGGGTTGATCAGTCAGTGCCAATTTGATGGACAGTACATGTGGAGCCCATTCTTCCGATCTTGTGATACCTCACTTCGGATAATGGGCTCAAGCTCTATCCAGGAAAATACAAGAGGTGCTAGATCACTGTCATTTCTTATAATTGAATAATGTTCCATTGTATATATATACCAAATTTTAAGAATCCACTCATGAATTGATGGGCACTTGGGTTGTTTCCACATCCTTGCAATAGTGAATTGTGCTGCCATAAACATCCGGGTGCAGATGTCTTTATTATAGAATGTCTTTTGCTCTTTTGGGTAGATGCCTAATAGTGCTATTGCTGGATTGAAATGCAAATCAAAACCACAATGAGATACCACCTAACCCCAGTGAGATTGGCCTCTATCAAAGAATCCCAAAACAACAAATGCTGGTGAGGATATGGAGAGACAGGAACACTCTTAGACTGCTGGTGGGACTGCAAATTAGTGCAACCTCTGTGGAAAAGAATTTGGACATTGTTGGATTCTATTTACTAATTTTTTATTGAGGACTTTTGCATCTATGTTCATCAGAGATATTGGTCTGTAATATTCTTTTAATATCTTTGTCTGGTTTTGGTAGTAGGGTAATGCTGGTCTTATAGAATGTGTTAGGAAGGATTTCCTCTGCTTCTATCTTCTGGAAGAAATTATAGAGAATTGTTATAATTTCTTCCATAAATGTTTGGAAGACTTCACCAGTAAGCCCGTCTGGGTCTGGTGCTTTTGTTTTGGAAGGTTATTAATTATTGATTTGATTGCCTTAATAAGATATAGGCCTATTCAGATTATCTATTTCTTTTTGTGTGAGTTTTGGCAGATTGTACCTATCAAGGAACTGTTCTGTTTCATCTAGGTTATCAAACTTGTGGGCACAGAGTTGGTCAAAGTATTTATTTATTATCCTTTTAATGTCCATGGGATCTGTATTGATGTCCTTTCTTTCATTTCTAATATTAGTAATTTGTATCTTGTCTCTCTTTTTCTTAGTTAGCCTGACTAAAGGCTTATCAAAATTTTATTGAAATTTTCAAAGAACAAGCTTTTGGTTTTGTTGATTTTTCTCTATTGATTTCCTATTTTCAATTTAATTGATTTCTGCTCTAATTTTTATTATTTCTCTTCTTCTGCTTACTTTAGATTTAATTTGCTCTCCTTTTTCTAGTCCCCCAAGGTGGAAGCTTATACTACTTATTTTAGAGCTTTCTTCTTTTCTAACATATATCATCAATGTTATAAATTTTCCTCTAAGCACTGCACTGCATCACACAAATTTGATAAGTTATATTTTCTTTTTTTTTTTTTTGAGACAGAGTCTCACTCTGTCACCTCAGAGTGCAGTGGTGTCATCATAACTCATTGCAACTTCAAACTCCTGGGGTTAAGCAATCCTTCTGCCTCAGCCTCCTGAGTAGCTGGGACTACAGGCGTGTGCCACCATACCTGACTAATTTTTGTATTTCTTTTTTTTTTTGTAGAGACAGGCTCACACTGTTGCTCAGGCTTGTCTCAAGCTCCTGAGCTCAAGTGATCCTCCCTCTTCAGCCTCAGAGTGCTAGGATTACAGGTGTGAGCCACTGTGCCCAGTGGTAAGTTATATTTTCATTTAGTTTAAAATATTTTTAAATTTTATTTTGAGATTTCTGTCTTTGACCCATGTTATTTAGAAGTATGTTGTTTGATCTCCAAGTATTTTGAGATTTTTCAGCTATTTTGTGTTCAATTTTTAGTTTAATTCCATTGAGGTCTGAGAGAAGACATTGTATGTGTTCTATTCTTTTAAATTTGTTAACGTGTGTTTTATGGGCCAGAATGTGGTCTATCTTGGTGAATGTTCCATGTGAGCTTCAGAAGAATGTGTATTCTACTGTTGTCGGATGAAGTAGTTTCTAGATGTCAATTATGTTCAGTTGATTGATGATGCCATTGAGTTCAACTGTATCCTCAAGCCAGAGATTCTTTTCTCAGCCATGTCCAGTGTACTAATGAGCCCATGAAAAGCATTCTTCATTTCAGTTACGATGTTTTTGATCTCTAGCATTGCTTTTCGGTTATTTCTTAGAATTTCCTTCTTTCTGGTTACATTACCCATCTGTTTTTGCACATTGTGTACTTTTCCCTTTAGAACCCCTAACATATTAATGATAGTTACTTTAAACTTCCGATCTGACAATTCCTACATCCCTGTCATATGTTAGTCTGGTTCTGATGCTTTCTCTGTCTCTTCAAACTGTGTTTTGTTGCCTTTTTGTATGTCTTGTAATTTTTTGTTGAGAGTTGCACATGGTTTACTACCAGATGAAAGAAATTGTGGTAAATAGTTCTTAGTGATATGTGGTGATAAGGTGTAGGGGTTGAGGAAACATTCTATAGTCCTGTGATTAGGGCTCAGTCTTTTGGTGAGCCTATGCCCCTGAGCTGTGAATCTTACAACTGCTTCTCAGTTCTCCAATCTCCTTCAAGCAGGACCGGGTGGCTAGAGGGGGCTGGAGTTGGGCATTTCTCTTTCCCAATGTGGAAGGCTAGAGGGAGCTGGAGTTGGGTATTTCCTTCCCCTCAGGTCAGTTGAGCTCTGATAAAACCCAAAGAGAGCAGGCTCTGGGAAAGTAATTTCTTTTTAGGATAGACATTGTTAAGAAGAATGCTATGGAGTATTTCAAAATTGTTATTTTCCCCCTTTCTCTGCTTGAAGCAGGAGGGGATTTTTCTCCAATCTTTACTGGTAGAGATCCTAGAGGTAAAACTCACAAAAATGTCCCATTAGTTGTGATTCTTGGTATCCACCTGTCTGTCTCTCAATTTTTGGGACAGTGGTTTTTCCTGTGACTTCACTTCTCTGAAAGATCTAAGAAAAGTTTTTGATTTTGTTTGTTCAGCTTTTAACTTGTCATTAGGATAGAGTAATGACTTCCAAGCTCCTTACAATTTGGACAGGAAACCAGAAGTCTATTTATGACATTTTAATATTAACCCACATGCTTACTATTTCAGTGCTCTTTATTTCTTCCCATGGATTTGAGTTATTGTCTAGTATTATTTACTTTTAGTTGAAGGACTTTAATATTTTTTGGGTCTGCCAGGTATAAATTCTCTCAGTCTTTGTTTATGTATATTTGTATATTTGCTTAGCTTTCATTTTTGTAGGATGATTTTGCTGGAGATAGAATTCTTGGCTGACAGATTTTTTTTCTTTCAGCACTTTGAGTATGTCATTCACTGCCTTCTGGCCTTCACTGATTCACATAAGCCATAAGCCATTATCTATTAATCATATTTGTGCTCCCTTATTTATGAAGAGTCATTTTTGTCTTGCCACTTTCAAAATTTTATCTTTGGGTTTGGCTTTCAAGAGTGTGACTACTATATGCCCAGGTATGGACTTTTATATTTATTCTACTTGGATTTCATTAAACTTGGATATATAGATGGTTTTTCATTAAATTTATGAGTTTATAAACAAGTTATTTCTTTAACTATGTTTGCACCTCTTCCTCCTCTCCTTCTAGGACTTCCATTACATGTGTTTTTCTTTTTTTTATTGATACATAATAAATGTACATATTTTCAGGTTACATGTGATAATCTGATACATTGATATAATCAAATAAGGGTAATTGGGATATTCATAACCTTAGATATTTATCTTTTTTATGCTAGGAACATTTGAATTGTTCTCTTTCAGATGTTTTGAAATGTACAATGGATTAATGTTAACTATAGTCACCCTGCTGATCTATTGAAAACCAGGTCTTATGTCTTCTATCTGTTTGTCTGTATTCATTAATCAACCTCTCTTCATCCTTCCTCTCCCTTACCCTTCCCATCCTCTGGTAACCACTCATATACTCCTATACTCATGAAATCCACTTTATTTTCTATTTTTAATTATTATGGGCAAAAAATAGTTGTATATATTTATAAGGTACATGTGATGTTTCAGTACAGGCATACAATGTGTATTAATCAAATCAGAGTAATTGTGATATCCATAACCTCAAGAATTTATCATTTTTTTGTGTTAGAAACATTCCAATTCCACTCTTTTATTTTAAAGTATACTCTAACTTATTGATTATAGTCACTTTCTTGTGCTATCAAATATTGTTCATTGTATCTACTAACTATATTTTTGTACCCATTAACCATCCTTACTTTAATCCCCCTCCCTCCTACCCTTTCAGCCTCCCAGCCCCATCATTCATCTACTCTCTGTCTCCATGAGATCAATTGTTTTAATGTTTAGCTCCCACATATGAGTGAGAACATGTGAGATTTGTCTTTCTGCACTTGGATTATTTCACTTAACATAATGTTCCCCAGTTTTATCCATGTTGTTGCAAATGGCAGGATTTCATTCTTTTTTATGGCTATATAATATTCCATCACATATACGTGTACTGCAATTTTTTTTTGCCATTCATCCATTGATGGACGCTTAGGTTGATTCCAACTCTTGGCTATTGTGAATAGTGCTGCAATAAACATGGGGGTGCAGATACCTTTTCGATTTACTGAATTCCTCTCCTTTGGATATCTACCCAAAAGTGGGATTGCTCGGTCATATGGTAGTTCTATTTTTAGTATTTTGAGAAACCTCCATACTGTTCTCCATGGTGGTTGCACTAATTTACATTCCCCCAGCTGTGTATGAGGGTCCCCTTTATCCACATCCTCACCAGCATTTGTTTTTTTTT
>NW_012136080.1:15358630-15397335 GCF_000956105.1 Propithecus coquereli
CCATCTTTAAATTGGATTATTTGATTTTTTTCCTATTGAGTTGTTGGAGCTCCTTATATATTTTAGTTATTAGTCCCTTGTCAGATGGTTAGTTTACAAGCATTTTCTCCCATTATGTGGATTGTCTCTTCTATGTTGATTGTTTCCTTTGTTGTGCAGAAGCTTTTTAGCTTGATGTGATACCATTTATCCAATACAGCTTTGGATGCCTGTGCTTTGGGGCTATTACTCCAGAAGTCCTTGACCAGACCAATGTCCCGAAGCATTTCCCTAATGTTTTCTTTTAATAGTTTCATCGTTTCAGGTCTTAGATTTAAGTCTTTAATCCATGTTGATTCGATTTTTGTATATGGTGAGAGATAAGGGTCTATTTCATTCTTCTGCATATGGATATCCAGTTTTCCCAGCACCACGTATTGGACTCTCCTTCCCCCAATGTATGTTCTCGGCACCTTTGTCAAATATAAGTTCACTGTAGGTATGTGGATTTGTTTCTGGGTTCTTTAGTCTGTTCCTTTGGTCTCTGTGTCTGTTTATATGCCAGTACCATGCTGCTTTGGTTACTACAGGTTTGTAGTATAATTTGAAGTCAGATAATGTGATTCCTCCAGTTTTTTTTTTTCCCCCTCAGGATAGCTTTGGCTATTCTGGGTCTTTCCTAGTTCCATATAAATTTTAGTATTATTTTTTCTATTTCTGTGAAGAATGTCACTGGTATTTTGATGGGGATTGCATTGAATCTGTAGATTGCTTTGGTTAGTATGGACATTTTAATAATATTGATTCTTCCAATTCATTAGAGTGGAATATCTTTTCATTTTTTGTGTCCTCTTCAATTTCTTTCATCAATGTTTTATAATTTTCATTGTAAAGATCTTTCACTTCTTTGGTTAAGTTTATTCCTAAGTATTTAATTTTATTTGCAGCTATTGTAAATGGGATTACTTACTTGGTTTCTTTTCCATATTGTTTACTGTTGGCATATAGAAATGCTACTGATTTTTGTATGTTGATTTTGTATCTCGCAACTTTACTGAATTTGTGTATCAGTTCTAATGTTTTTTTGGTGGAGTCTTTAGGTTTCTGTTGCTGTAAGATCATATTATCTGCAAATAAGGATAATTTGACTTCTTCCTTTCGAATTTGAATGCCCTTTATTTCTTTCTCTTCCCTGATTGCTCTAGCTAGAACTTCCAGTACTATACTGAATAACAGTGGTGAAAGTGGGCATCCTTGTCTTGTTCCAAATCTTAGAAGAAACGCCTTCAATTTTCCCTGCATTCAGTATACTACTAACTGTGGGCTTGTCATATATGGCTTTTATCATGTTGAAGTATGTTCCTTCTATACCCAGTTTTTTGAGAGTTTTTATGATGAAGGAATGTTGAATTTTAACACATGTGTTTTCAGCATCATGATCTACATTTGTGTATGTTGAACCATCCTTGCATCCCTGGGCTGAATCCCACTTGATCATGATGGATGAATTTTTTAATGTGTTGTTGAATTTGGTTTGCTAGTATTTTGTTGAGGATTTTTGCACCTGTGTTCATAAGAGATATTGGCCTATAGTTTCCTTTTCTTATTGTGTCTTTGTTTGGTTTTGGTATCAGGGTTCCATAAGCCTCATGGAATGAGTTTGCGAGTATTCCTTCCTTTTTGATTTTTTGAAATAGTTTAAGTAGGATTGGTATTAGTACTTATTGAATGGGTTGGTAGAATTTAACAGTGAAGCCATCAGGTCATGGGCTTTTCTTTGATGGAAGACTTTTTATTACTGTTTCTATCTTGTTATTTGTTATTGGTCTGTTCAGGTTTTGGATTTCTTCCAGGTTCAATCTTGGTAGGTTGTGTCTAGGAATTTATTTATTTCTTCTAGATTTCTAATTTATTGCTATATAGTTGCTCATAATAGTCTCTAGTGATCTTTTGGATTTCTGAAGTATCAGTTGTAGTGTCTCCTTTTTCATCTCTGATTTTACTTATTTGTGTCTTCTCTCTTTTTTTCTTAGCCTGGATAAAGTTTTGTCAATTGTGTTTATCTTTTCAAAAAAACAACTTTTCATTTTATTAACCTTTGTATTTTTTTGTTTCAATTTCATTTATTTCCACTCTGATCTTCATTATTTCTTTTCTTCTACTAATTTTGTGTTTGGTTTGCTCTTGTTTTTCTGGTTCTTTAAGATGTATCATTAGGTTGTTCACTTGAAGCTTTCTACTTTTTTGAGGTAGGCATTTATTGCTATAAACTTTTTTCTTAGTACTGCTTTGGCTCTATCCCATTAGTTTTGATATATTGTGTTTTCATTTTCACTTGTCTTGAGAAATTTTAAAATTTCCTTCTTAATCTGTTCATTGACCCACTGGTCATTCAGGAGCATATTGTTTAACTTCCATGTGTTTGTATATTTTCCAATGTTCCTCTTGTTATTGATTTATGGTTTTATTCCATTGTTTTCAGAGAAAATACTTGGTATGATTTCAATTTTTTTGAATTTTTAAGACTTGTTTTGTGATCTAACATATGGTCTGTCCTTGAGAATGATCTATTAGCTGAGGAGAAGAATATGTGTACTGCAGCTGTTGGATGAAATGTTCTGTAAATCTCTTTTAGGTCCATTTGATCTATAGTACAGATTAAGTCCAATATTTCTTTGTGATTTTCTGTCTGGATAATTTGTCCAGTGCTGAAAATGGGATGTTGAAATCTCCAGTAATTATTGTATTGGGGTTTCTCTCTCTCTTTAGCTCTAATAATATTTGCTTTATATATCTAGGTGCTCCCATGTTGAGTGCATATATTTTTAGAATTTTTATATTCTCTTGCTGAATTGACTCCTTTACCATTATATAATGACCTTCTTTGTCCCTTTTTACAGTTTTTGTCTTGAAATCTATCTTATCTGATAAAAGTATAGCTACTACTGCTCTTTTTTGATTTCCATTTGCATGGAATATTTTTTTCCATCCCTTTATTTTCTGTGTATTTGTGTCTTTATAAGTGAAGTGGGTTTCTTGTTTTTTTTTTTTTTTTTTTTTATCCATTCATCCACTCTGTGTCTGTCTTTTGATTGAAGAATGTAGTCCATTTACATTCAATGTTATTATTTATAAGCAAAGACTTATTTCTGCCATGTTGTTTGATTTCTGGTTGTTTTGTGGTCCTTCCTTCCTGCCTGCCTTCCATTGTTAAAAGTAATTTTTTCTGGTAGTGTATTTTAATTTCTTGCTTTATACTTTTTGTGTATCTGTTGTAGGTTTTCGATTTGAGGTTAACATGAGGCTTACAAAAAACATTTTATAACCAATTATTTTAAACATATGACAATTTAACTCTGCTTACAAAGAAACAAGCAAAGGGAATTCTAAAAGAAATTCTACACTTTAACTCCACTCCCTCACCTTTTAACTTTTTGTTGTTTCCATTTATATCTTTTTGTACTATCTCTCAAAAAGTTGTTGTAGTTGTTATTTTTGATCAGTTTGTCTTTTAGTCTACCTACTCCATGTATAAGTGATTTATACACTGCCCAGTACAGCGGTAGAATATTCTGTATTTGTGTACTTACTGTTACCAGTGAGTTTTATACCTGCAGATGATTATTTATTGTTCATTAACGTCCTTTTCTTTCATACTGGAGAACTCCTTTTATCATTTCTTATAGAATGGGTCTGGTGTTGATGAAATCTTTCAGCTTTTGTTTGTCCTGGAAAGTCTTTCTCTTTCATGATTGAAGGATATTTTTGCAGGATGCAATATTCTAGAATTAAGATTTTTTTCCTTCAGCACTTTAAAAATATCATGCCACTCTCTCTAGGCCTGTAAGGTTTCCACTGAGAAGTCTGCTGCCAGATGTATTTGAGCTCCTTTCTATGTTATTTTTTTCCTTTTTTCTTGCTTTCTTTAGGACCTTTTGGGAGCTTGATTATTATATGCCTTGAGGTAATCTCATTTGGGTTAAATCTTCTTGGTGTTCTATGACTTTCTTGTACCTGAATATTGGTATCTTTCTCTAGGTTTAGAAAGTTCTCTGTTATTATTTCTTTAAATAAACTTTCTACCCAAATCTCTCTCTCTACCTCCTCTTTAAGGCCAATAACTCTTAGATTTGACTTTTTGAGATTATTATCTCGATCTTGTAGGCATGCTTCATTCTTTTTCCCTTTTTATCTTCTGACTGCATATTTTCAAGTAGCCTGTGTTCAAGCTCCCTAATTCTTTCTTCTGCTTGACCAATTCTGTGGATTCATTTTTTAGTTTCTCAATTGAATTCTTCAGCTCCAGAATTTCTGCTTGATTTTTTTTATCATTTCAATCTCTTTGTTAAATTTTTCTGATAGGCTTCTGAATTCCTTCTCTGTGTTGTCTTGAAGTTCATCGAGCTTCTTCAAAACAGCTATTTTGAATTCTCTGTCTGAAAGGTCACATACCTCCATCACTATGGGATTGATCATTGATACATAATTTAGTTCGTTTGGTGAGGTTATGTTTTCCTGGGTGTTCTTGATGCTTGTGGATGTCCATTGATGTCTGGGCATTGAAAAGTTAGGTATTTATTATTATTATTATTATTTATTTATTTTTTTTGAGATAGAGTCTCGCTCTGTTGCCCAGGCTCGAGTGCTATGGCGTCAGCTTAGCTCACAGCAACCTCAAACTCCTGGGCTCAAGCAATCCTCCTGCCTCAGCCTCCCGAGTAGCAGGGACTATAGGCATGCGCCACCATGCCTAGCTAATTTTTTTCTATATATTTTTAGTTGTCCAGCTAATTTCTTTCTATTTTTAGTAGAGACAGGGTCTCACTCTTGCTCAGGCTGGTCGTGAACTCCCGACGTCGAGCAGTCCTCCCGCCTCGGCCTCCCAGAGTGCTAGGATTACAGGCGTGAGCCACCGCGCCTGGCCGGTGTTTATTCTAATCTTAGCAGTCTGAGATTGTTTGAACCTGTTGTTCTTGAGAAGCTTTCCAGATATTCAAAGGGAATTGAGTGTTGTGATCTAATTCTGCGGTCACTGCAGCCATATCAGGACGAGGGGCATCCCAAGCTCAGTAATACTGTGACTCTTGCAGACTCCTGGTGGTACTCTCTTGGTGGACTTGGCGAAGATGCAGGAGAATTCTCTGGATTACCAGGCAGAGTCTCTCACTCTCTTCCCTCAGTGTGCTGGGTTGCTTGAGTTGGAGGAGAACTGATGTGGGCACTCCCTTGTGGCCACCACAGCTGGGACTGTGCCAGGTCATACCTGAAGCCAGCCTAGTATCATCCAAAGCCCATGTTGACTGCTGCCTGGTTACCTTCAAAGCCCAAGGGCTCTTTAGTTGGCAGGCGATGAATCCTGCCAGGTCTAGGTCCTTCCCTTTAGGAAAGTGGGTCTCCTTGTTGTCTAGGATGGATGTAGAAATGCTGTCCTGGAACTATGGCCTGGAATCAGGCGCTTCAGGAAACTACTTTGTACTTTATATTAATATTACTATGGCTAAGCTGGTACCCAAGTTATGAAACAAAATCCTCTGAACTTCTCCCTTTTTTTTCCCCAAGTGGAAGAAGACTCTCCTTGAGCTGGAGCCTGGAGTTGGGGAAGGAGTGACATATGCACTGGTTTGGCTGCTGCCACTGGTGTCTCACTGGTTCATGTGTATCCTGAGTCCACTGGCTCTGAGCCAGCAGGAATTCCCAAGGACTGCAGCCTTGACTGCCTTACGAATTTGTTCTAGGCCCTAAGCTGCTTTCTGTCAGCTGGTGGTGGGGCTAGCCAGAACTTGGGTTTTGGGGTGGAGGGTTTCCTTCTGGCTGGATTAGTCTAAATGCTTTCTCCATGGATATTGGCAGAATTCTGCCCTCTGCTATGTTCCGCTGTGACAGGGTTGCCCTGAGTTCCAATACAAAGTCCCACAGTCACTTTGCTCTTCTTCCCCTGGGCACACAGATTCTCTCTCTACTTGGTGTGCTGGTGCAGCACTACTGGGGGATAGGGAAGGGGTGGCATGGCCAATGTAAGACTGTCTTTTCTGCCCTCTTCTGTGCCTCTTTCCCTGATATGATGTTAAAACCAGGTACTGTGATCACTCACCTGATTTTTGGTTCTTCTGTAGGTGCTTCCTTGGGTGGATAGTTGTTGAATGTAGTGTTTGTGTGTAGGGAAAATCACTGGGGGTTTCTGTTTGACTAGCTTGCTTCACCCCCTCTCCTGAGATCTACTTTTTTTGCTCACACATACTAGTCCATTCATATTCAGTGTTATTGTTGGTAAGTAAGGATTTACTATTGCCGTTTCATTGCTTGTTTTCTATTTTGTAACTTCTTTCTTCCCTTCTTTTTTTTTTTATTGTCTTCTTTTATGGTTAAGTGATTTCCTCTGGTAGTGTGTTTTAATTCATTGCTTTTTATTTTTAGTGTATCTATTATAGGTTTTTGCATTGTGGTTGCCATCAGGTGTACATAAAACATGTGCTAACTATAACAAGTTATTTTAAAGAGATGAAAACTTATCTTAGATCACACACACAAAAATAGAAACAAAGAAAAAACAAAAAAACCCCTCTACGTTTCAATTCCATACCCCCCATTTTGACTTTTTGTCATCTCAGTTTATATATTTTTATATTGCCTATCTCTTAACAAGTTGCCATAGATATTATTGTTTTCGATAGATTTGTTTTTTCAGCTTAATAGTGGAGTTGTGAGATTTACACATATTTATATTAATAGTATTGGAGTATTTTATTAATAGGTTTGTTCATGTACAATTACAGTATTAGAGTATTCTAGGTTTATTCATGTACTTAATTTTAGTAGTGGTTTTATACCTTCAAATGTTTTCTTTTTGCACATTAGTGTTTTTTTTTTTTTTCTGTCAGATTGAAGAACTCCCTTTAGCATTTCTTGTAAGTTGGATCTGGTGGTGGTGAATTCTCTTAGCTTTTGTTCGTCTGGGAAAGTCTTTATCTTATCTCTCTTTTATATTTGAAGGATAGCTTTGCTAGATACAGTATTCTTGGCTGGCAGTTTTTTCTTTTAGCACTTTGAAAATGTCCCACTCCCTCTTGACCTGTATAGTTTCTGTTCAGAAGTCTTATCAGAGGAACTGAAGATCTTTTATATGTTATTTCTTCTTTTCTCTTGTCTTTTAGGATCCTCTCTTTGTCTTTGGCTGTTGAGAATTTGATTAACATATGCCTTGAGGTAGTCTTATTTGGGTCAAATCTACTTGATGTTCTTTGAACTTCCTATACCTAGATATTTATCTCATTCTCAAGTTTTGGTATGTCTTCTGTTGTTATTTCTTTGAATAAGCCTTCTACCCTTTGCTCTTGATGAACTCCTTCTTGAACACTAATAATTCTTAGATTTGGTCTTTTGAGGTAATTTTCAATGTCTTGTAGGTGCTCTTCTTTTCTTTTTCATTCTTTTTTCTTTTTCCTCCTCTGACTGTGTAATTTCAAATAGCCTGTCTTCCAGCTTGCTGATTCTTTCTTCTGCTTGATCCATTCTGATGCCGAGTGACTTTAATGAATTTTCAGTTCAGCATATATATTTCTCAGTTCCAAGATTTCTGTGTGCTTTTTAAAAATTGTTTCAATCTCTTTGTTAAATTTCTCTGATGAATTTCTAAATTGATTTTCCATATTATCCTGGTAATAGCTAGGTTTCCTTATAATTGCTATTTTGAATTCTTAGTCAGGAAGTTGAGATATTGCTGTCTTGTTAGAGTCAGTCACTGGTTCCTTGCTTTGTCCATTTGGGAAGGTTGTGGTTCCTTGTTTGCTGATGTTTCTTGTAGATGTGCATCTGTGTCTTTGCATTGAAGGGTGAATTATCTATCCCAGTTTCCTCTGTCTGGCTTGTCTTGGTTTTTATTGGGCATAATTGACTTAGAAATTCTTTGTAATTAACCTGTTAATTTTCTTTCTTTTTTCCCACTAGTTTGTTGCTGCCTCCTTTTCAGCACTAGATGGTGCCTTAAGCCCAGGAGTGCATCAGCTCTAGCAAACAATTGGAGCACTGCCTGTCCCAAATGGGGAAGGCCCCAAGGAGAATATCTTGGTAGTGTGGGAAGGCTGGCTAAGGGTTTGTGCCCAAGGGACTGTGGAATGTACCTGCTGTAGTGTGGTGCTGCTAAACAGCCCCTCTGATTTTGCATCTCCTTTGGCTGAGTTACAGATCAGAGTTTCCAGGGCTGGGCATAGTCCTGTCTCTTCTTTGTTTCTGGCTGTCCTCAGGGATGTTTCTTCCTTCAGGGACTTGCTGTGCTTCCCATGGATGGAGGCAGGGACAGGCCTCCTCCCAGAGAACTCAGGATGATAGGGAAGCTGGTCGTCTATCTTGATCTTACTTTTTCTGGTGTAGACACTATGAGTTGGGAGAAATTTTTCATATGCTTGGTGTCTGGCAGTTTGGGGGGAGGGGCATTGCAGACATGGAAATCTGATTCTCTTACCTTCTGCTTAAAGTTTTTTCACTTCTCTGTGGCCCTGTAGACTGATTCATTCTCTATTCGAGTTTGGGATATTGCTGGTGATAATCTTGGCTCTGTATATTTGTTTTTGGTTTTCTCTGTGTGTGTGTGTATATATGGGGGGGATGAAGCCAGCTTGCTTCTATGCTACCATATTGGGACCAGTCTCCATTCCATGTATTTTGATGAATTTGCTATTTGCTCACAGGTCTCTGAGGTGCTGTTCATTTTTCTTTAATTTTTATTCTGTTTGTTTCTCAGATGGAATAATTTCTGTTGATCTATTTTCACTTTCAGTGATTCTTCATTCTGCTATCTTAACTCTGCTTTTGAGACCTTCTAGTGAAATTTTCATTTTAGTTATTGTATTTTTCAAATACAGAATTTTCATTTGGGTCCTTTCTATTTTCTATGTGAGAATCCCTGTTTATTGATTTATTGTGGTTATACTTTCCTTTATTCTTTAAGCATGGTTTCCTTTTGTTATCTGAACATATCTATAATAGCTACTTTGAAATATTCGTCTGCTAAACCCAATGTCTAGAGTCACATAGAGGCAATTTCTATGGACTACTCATGAGAAAAAGATGATAAGAAATAGGAAAGTGTGATGCACTTAATATTTTTTTTCTTGAAAACTGAACATTTTAGGTAATATACTGTAGCAACTTTGGATTCTGATTTTTTTCCTCTGGAAGGTTATCGTTACTGTTTTATCTCCTTCTTTGTTTCTTTGTTTTATAACTGTCTGGACTTAATCCATGAAATCTGTCTCCTGCAGTGTGGCTACTGATGTGTCTGCTTTTTAAAAAAATTAATATTATAATGTTTATATTAAAGCCCAGCTTCATAGGGCTTGCCCCTGTGTCTGCATAGCTTAATTGTGTTCTTAGACAGAGGTTGTGTCCAAACACCTCAAGCCAATAAGTCTTCTATCCTCTGCATATGAATCTGTGTGTGGGTTAGGGAGCACATTCAAAATTCAAGATTTTTTCAAGTACCTGGTGTTTACTTTCCACTGGACTATTTAATGTCTTTTCTGAGCATGTGCATAGCCTCAGGGTTAGCCAGAAGTATGTGGCGAGCCTGGGCCTTCTCCATTCTCTAGTGTACGTGTGTGGAGCCTCAGCCAGATATATACTTGTTCCAACCAAGAGTGTAACCTCAGGATAGTAGAATCTTTAGTCCTCCTTGATTGACCGTCTCTGAGATTATTACTTCCACCAACAATGCTGTTGTGTAGGGGTGTCACCTACCACCCCAAACCTAAATGAGCCCCCTTTAATTGCAGCAGAATAGCTGCTGGTCCTCTCAGTCTGCCTAACTTCAGCCAAATCTCCTTGCCAACTGAATTGGAAGGAGGAGATGGAAGAAGTCCTGGACTAGAATGCCATAGATTGCCACTATTTTTATGCAAAATTTCAACAATTTAAAAATTATTAACACTTCTTAGATTGTTGTATGCCTTTTGTAGATTTTCAGAGTGAAATGTTTTTTATGGTAATTTTGTCCAACTGTATAGGTGCTTTTTGGGGAAGGGAGAGGATTTGTCAGTCTCACTCAGATAGCCAGAAGCCATGCTGCAGATACTAATTTTGATCACTTGGATAAGGTATAGTCTGGTTTCTCCACTACTATTTTCTTATTTGTAATTAAGTTATTTGTGTATGGATACTTTGAGAATATATAAATGCAATATTCCTTATCAAATTCCCCTACTAATTTAGTATTCATTGATGTTTCCTGACTGATTCAATTTTACTAAGATGGTAGCAAAGTGGTGATTTTCTACTGGACATTGTACCATGAGAAAATTTTTTCTCTCTCCCTCTCCGCCTTTAAGCATTCCTATATCCATCCATTATTAGTATGGGATCATGCATTGTTTGTTCATTGAGTTATAATTTATTACTGTATTTATTATTTTGATGCTAAAATTTTCCAGATTTGCCCAGTGCAGAACCTGTTCGAGTTGGTCCTTGTGTCTTTCTGATATGTCCCCATCATTTTTTTTTTTGGAGCTATTCCTTACTTTCTGACACAACAAGATGTTCCAAGCTCCTCTTGTATCTTACCTGTCCCAGTTCTATAGATAGCCATTTCTCTAAGAAGTTCTGCTCCTTTTAATGAAGATACTTAGGAACCAAGATCTTGTATCTCTAATTCCCATAAATCTCTGCTTTCTTTCTTATCTTTCCCCATTTCATATTTCTGTCTGCCTTCCCCCAGTGAGAACCCTGGTTTCCCACAATATTAATATATTTACCAATTGGTTCAATCATACAAAATAGTTTTGGAATTGATATATTCACACCATTCCAACAAACATACTAAAAAGATTCAAGATTTATTTGCATTTGTACCCTACTGACTGAGGGTCTGTAGTTAAAATACTGTGTTAAAAATTTATTTTGATTAGTACTTCTGATCTTTCAGTGTGCTTATTTCATTTATTACAAATATAGTTGGATTCATTTGTTTTTGTTTACATTCAGTTGTAGCCCTCTTTCTCCTGATTCTTGTTGATTATGTTTCCTTGAAATATTAAACCTCAGGAATGGATTTTTGACTTTTGACAAATATATTTTCTGTGTTTGTGAGAACTGTGACTTTTTTCATTGTCTATTAATATGATTAATTGTACTAATAGATTTCATAATGTTGACTTACTCTCCTGTTCTTGGAATAATCCCGTTTAGTCATGGTGTACTATTTTTTTAACGTGTGACTGGTTGTTTGCAAATATTTTATTTAGGATTTGAGTTCATAGTGGGATTGGCCTCCAATGTTTTTTAATGACATCTCATATAAATGGAATAATATAACATGTGATTTTGTGTCTGGCCTCTTTTGTTTGACATAATATTTTCAAGGTTGATCCACATTGTAGCATGTGTCAGAATTTCCTTCCTTTTTACAGCTGAATACCAGTCCATTGTGTGGACATACCACATTTTGTTTATCCATTCATCAATTGATACGCATTTGGATTGTTTCCATTTTTCGGTTATTATGAATAATGCTGCTGTGGACATTCATGTACAGGTTTTTGTATGGACATATATTTCTAGTTCTTTTGGGTAGAATAGAGTGGAATTGCTGGGTTATGTGGTAACTCTGTGTTTAACTTGATGAGAACCTGCTAAACTGTTTTCCAAAGTGGCCGAACCATTTTACATTCCCATCAGCAATTGTGTCGTATCTTTGCTAACGCTTGTTATTGTTTATCTTTTTGATTATAGCCCTCTTAGTGGGTATGAAGTGGATTTGATTTGCATTGTGGTTTTGATTTGCATTTCCCTGATGACTAATGATATTGAGCATCTTTTCATTTGCTTATTGACTATATATCATCTTTAGAGAAATGTCTATTCAAGTCCTTTTCTCAGTTTTTAATTGGGCTGTCTTTTTATTGTTGAGTTGTAAGAGTTCTTTTTATATTCTTGGTGCAAGTCTCTTATCAGATACATGATTAGTAACAGAGTAACAGTCTCACTCTGTTGCCCTGGCTAGAGTGAGTGCCGTGGCATCAGCCTAGCTCACAGCAACCTCAAACTCCTGGGCTCAAGCGATCTTTCTGCCTCAGCCTCCTGAGTAGCTGGGACTACAGGCACGCGCCACCATGCCCGGCTAATTTGTTCTATATATTTTTAGCTATCCAATTAATTTCTTTTCTATTTTTGGTAGAGACGGGGTCTCGCTCTTGCTCAGGCTGATCTCGAACTGCTGAGCTCAAACAATCCACCCGCCTCGGCCTCCCAGAGTGCTAGGATTACAGGCGTGAGCCACCGCGCCCGGCCTCTTTTCACTTTTTTAATGTGTCCTTCGAAACACAAAAGTTTTAAATTTTGATGATGTTCAATTTACCTGTTTTTTCTTTTATCACTTGTGCTTTTCTTGATGTCATATCTAAATTGAATGAATATTTGAACAGTTTCTTAACTGCCTCCCTCCCCCTGCATCTGTATTTTCCATTATGACCAAAGTAAGCATTATATTAATAAAAAGAAAATTTTATCAGTCACTTCCTATTCTGCATCCTCAGTTGGCCTTGAGTGGCTTCCCATTGCTTTCAGGAGAAGCCCAAATACTGTTTGATGGCTATAAGCCCTCAATAATGTAGACTCATCTATTGTATGATAGTGGTACCCAGCTTCTAGCCACAGTTGGATTAGCGAATCTTGTTCCTGTTCTTTCTTTCTCTTTCTCTTTTTCATCAGGGCTTATGGCTTTGTATATATGAAAGAGAGTGACATTGTGGAGAGATGAAATTACATAGGATCCTGACAGTATGAAAAAAATGTCTTAAAAATGGGCTTTGTGTAATAGAAATAATATTCAATCCTGGAAATCCCAAGTGTGTGCTAATAAGGAATGAGTTTATTTCAAAGGCGAAAGCTGCCTTAGATGGTGATCTGAATGACTTCTTATCAACGTGAATGCCTTTTCCTGTGTAGTGTGCAGTTACTCTCAGGGTGAACACTTCTGAACTCCCTGGGAGAGCTGAAGGCTTCTCTGGTTTCAGTGTAATTCAATTTAAGCAGCGCTGTCATAGCATCTGCAGCCTGAAGCTGTTTCCCACCCAGACATCACAGTTCAGGATAGACATGGAGAAGGCAGGGAGCAGAATCATACAGCACACATCCCCAGTTGTTCTCCTTGGGAGGCGGGGGAATGGGAGAAGGGAATTAAGGGCCTCTATGGGATGCCGGGTAAGGTGCTGGCTACTTTTTGTATATTATAGCATTTAACCCTCATAGCAATCTAGCGAGGTAAGCATTATTATGCCCATTTATCTCTTTTGGCTACCCAGACTATGCTGTCATTGACCCCTAGTGGCCCCATCGGAGAGAAGGAAGACATTAGAAATCCTCCATCTTGGCCCCATACTCCACTGGCCCAGGTTGTTGTCATGAATGTGGGCTTGTGGATGGGGGACAGTTTGAGAAAGGCTAGGTCAGGCGGGTCCTGAGGCTGACATACTCTCCTCCTTTGGCAGCAGCTTGTTCTTCTGAAAGAACAAGCATACCTTTCCTGCTAGTGTTGATCACTTTTGATGGCACTACTTTCTTTTTCTATTTTAATTGCTTTAGGGGGTACAAGTGGGTTTTGACACATGGATAAATTGTATAGTGGAGAAGTCAGGGCTTTTAGTGAACCTGTCACCAGAATAGTACACATTGTACCTGATAGGTAATTTTTGATCCATCACCCTCCTCTCACCCTTCCCTGTCTGAGTCTTCAAAGTCCATTATACCACTCTGTGTGACTACGTATGCCCGTTGCTTAGTTCCCACTTAGACATGAGTGCATGTGGTATTTGTTTTTCCATTCCCAAGATATTTCACTTAGGATTATGGCTTACAGTTCCATCCAAGTTGCTGTGGAAGACATTATTTTATTCTTTTCTATGGTTGAGTAGTATTCCATGGTATGTGTGTGTGTGTGTGTGTGTGTGTGTGTGTATCACATTTTCTTTATCCATTTCTTTGGATTGGTGCTTAGGTTGATTCCTATTTGCAATTGTGAATTGTGCTATAATAAATACATGAGTGTATGTGTCTTTTTGATATAATGACTTATTTTCCTTTGGGTGGATATCCAGGAGCAGGACTACTGGATTGAATGGTAGATCTACTTTTGGTTCTTTAAGGAATCTACATACTGTTTTCCATAGAGGTTGTACTAATTTACAGTCCCATTAACAGTGTACAGCATTCCCTTTATACCGCATGCATGCCAACGTCTTTTGTTTGACTTTTTAATAATGGCCATTCTGGTAGGAGTAAAGTGGTATCTCATTGTGGGTTTAATTTGTATTTCCCTGATGATTAGTGATGTTGTGCATTTTTTCATGTTTGTTGGCCAGTTGGCTGTCTTCTTTTGAAAAATGTCTCTTCATATCTTTTGCCCACTTTATAATGGGGTTGTTCTTTTCTTGCTGATTTGTTTGTGTTCCTATAGATTCTGGATATTAGTCCTTTTGTGGATGTATAGTTTGTGAATATTTTCTCCCATTCTGTAGATTGTCAGTTTACACCGTTGGTTGTTTCTTTTGCTGTGCAGAAACTTTTTAGTTTAATTAAGTTCCATTTATTTATTTTTGTTTTTGTTGCATTTGCTTTTGGGGTCTTAATCATAAATTCTTTGCCTAGGCCAATGTTCAAAAGAGTTTTTCCTAAGTTTTCTTCCAGAATTTTTATGGTTTCAGGTCTTACATTTAATTCTTTAATCCATCTTGAGTTAATTTTTATGTATGGTGAGAGTGATCTAATTTCATTTTTCTGCATGTGACTATCCAGTTTTCCCAGCACCATTTATTGAATAGGGCATCCTTTCCCAAGTGTATGTTTTTATCTGCTTTATTGAAGATCAGTTGGTTGTAGGTGTATGGTTTTATTTCTGGGTTCTTTACTCTGTTTTATTGATCTATGTGTCTACTTTCATGACAGTACCATGCTGTTTTGATTATCATAGCCTTATAGTATAATTTGAAGTTGGGTAATGTAATGCCTCCAGATTTGTTGTTTTTGCTTAAGATTGCTTGGGCTATTTGGGCTCTTTTTTTTTTTTTTTTTTTTGAGACAGAGTCTCACTGTTTTGCCCGGGCTAGAGTGAGTGCCGTGGTGTCAGCCTAGCTCACAGCAACCTCAAACTCCTGGGCTCAAGTGATCCTTCTGCCTCAGCCTCCCAAGTAGCTGGGATTACAGGCATGCGCCACCATGCCCAGCTAATTTTTTCTATGTATTTTTAGTTGTCTGATTAGTTTCTTTCTATTTTTAGTAGAGACGGGGTCTCGCTCTTGCTCAGGCTGGTCTCGAACTCCTGAGCTCAAACAATCCACCCGCCTCAGCCTCCCAGAGTGCTAGGATTACAGGCGTGAGCCACCACGCCCGGCCTGGGCTCTTTTTTGATTCCATATGAAATTTAGGATTGTTTTCTCCAAGTCTGTGTAAAATGACTTTGGTATTTTGATGGGAATTGCATTGAATATGTTAATCACTTTGTGCAGTATGGACATTTTAACAATATTGATTCTTCCAATCCATGAGTGTGGGATGTTTTTTCGTTTGTTTGTGTCATCAGTGATTTCTTTTGTTAGTGTTTTATAGTTCTCCTTGTAGAGAGATCTTTTACCTCTGTGGTTAAGTATATTCCTAGGTATTTTTTTTAAGCTACTATAAATGGTATTGAGCTCTTGATTTAATTCTCACCTTGGCTGTTGTGAGTATATAGAAATGGTACTGATTTGTGTACATTGTTGGTCTATTCTGGGTTCTTTGCATTTCCATATAAATTTTAGAATCTAAAATTCTAAAAAAAAAATTCGTTGGCTAATTCTAAAAAATTTTCTATTGATATTTTGATTGGGATTCTACTGACTCTATAAATCAATTTGGGGAGAATTGCCATCTTAACAATATTAAGATTTCTAATCCTTGAACATGGGATATCTTTCCATTTATTAAGGTCTTATCTATTTTGTTGTAAGTGTTGTTCATAGATTTTTGGTTTGCTAACTAGTTATGTTGCCTATTTTTATATGGGGATCTGGGAAGATTAAAAAACTGTGCTCTCACCACTTCTGCCATCTTCCCTAAATCTCTTTTGCTAACTTCTAATGTTTAGTTCATTACTTTTCATTTTTTTCCATTACAAACATAGGCATTTGCGGCTGTAAATTTTCCTTACCACTGCTTTACCTGTATCTGGCAAATTCTGAGGCATAGTATTTTTGTTACCATTCACTTCAAAATATTGTCTGTTCTCTATTGGGACTTCTGTGATCTACTGATTATTTAAAAAATTCCTAATGGCTGGGCGCAGTGGCTCACGCCTGTAATCCTAGCACTCTGGGAGGCCGAGGCGGGCGGATTGTTTGAGCTCAGGAGTTCGAGACCAGCCTGAGCAAGAGCGAGACCCCATCTCTACTAAAAATAGAAAGAAATTAATCAGACAACTAAAAAAAAATATATAGAAAAAATTAGCCAGGCGTGGTGGTGCATGCATGTAGTCCCAGCTACTCGGGAGGCTGAGGCAGAAGGATTGCTTGAGCCCAGGAGTTTGAGGTTGCTGTGAGCAAGGATGATGCCACGGCACTCACTCTAGCCCGGGCAACACAGTGACTCTGTCTCAAAAAAAAAAAAAAATTCCTTAATTTCTAAACACATAAGTTTTTTAGTTATTGTTACTGATTTTAACTTAATTGTATATAGTCAAAGAACATACTGTTATGATTTTAATACTTATCATTTGTTGGGACTTGTTTTACGGTCCAGTAAATGATTAATTTTGTCATTGTTATGTGTGTACTTGAAAATAATTTTTATTCTCCAATTGCTGGGTGCAGTGTTCTATAATTGTCCGTTAGTCAAGATTGTTAAAATGTTCTTTATCCTTAACGATTTTTGTCTACTTGTTTTTAACAGTTACTGATTATTAAAATCTCTCATTTTGAGAATAACTTATCTTTTTTCCTTGTAGATTTGCCTGAATAATATACTGTTATGATTTTAATACTTTAATCTTTTAGCTTAAATCTTTTAATTAGAACTTTTAGTCCATTTATATTTAGTATATTTATATTTACCAATTTTCTATATACTTTCTATTTGTCCCATATGATTTAGGTTTCCCCTTTGTTTCCTTTTTTCTTTTCTTGTCTTCCTCTTTGGGATTTTTAAAATTATTTCATTTTTCTGTTAGTTTAGAAATTGCATACTTTTTTCTTTTTACTTTTCTTTTAATGGTTATCCTATTGATTACAATGTGCAGTATGCATTTCTCTTATCCCTAATGCTTGTGGTGGCTGAGTTCTTAATCAGCTATCTGTGCTTTGCTTGCTGTGTATGTGTACTGACTGTGGTCAGTGTGGAGGCTTCTTCATATCAATCTGATGGGCATCACCCCAATCATTTTACCCCCTTCAGTACTATCCACCCAAAGATGTCTGTGTGGCAGGTTTTAATGAAGGATTTAGGCAGCAGAGGGCTATTGCCTCTTGGGGAAACAGAGAAAACAGCTTACAGAGAAATTTTAGATACCTTTATTCTTGAAAGTTCCTTGATTATTTTAACCTTAGGAAAATTTTCTCCAGTTGCCTCACCTATTATTTTTGTCTCATTCCAAACAGAAATCATGACAGCCTCATCTTTAATATTGTACTTCCCATTTGTGAGTATTCCTAAACAAATGGTAAAAATCACATGACTATTAAGTATTTACTATGTGCAAATCATTCAGCCTGCCAATCAACAAACATTTACTGGGTTTCTACTTTATGCTCAGTACTTTCTAGGTAGTAGAAAGCACTGTGCTTAATGCTAATCATGTATTATCTAATTTAACCCTTACAGTAGTGACATGAGATAGGTACAATTATGACTCCTTTTGTGCAGATGAGGAAACTGAGGCTTAGGGAGGTTAGGTTCCTTGGCCAACACTCTTCTCTTGCTGAAAGGTATTCTGTTATGTGTTTTGAATTAATGTGTTTTCTTTCCATTAAATACTGGAATCAAATGAGATAATGTACGTAAACCATCTAATTTATCAAATCAAAGTTGCTCAATTAATGTTAGTTCTTTGTAAATTGAATCAACAAAACAACAGCAAAAGAAACAAGCATGAAGACTGTTGTAACCACTTGATTTTAACAACTTAACCAATTGTTTTCAGAGCAAGGCAGGAAATAACATACAAATGAATACTTCAGCAGGGGAGTCTAAGTGCTTCACTGATGCATTAGTTCAGTAAACCTTTGCGGTGGGGATACAAAGGAGAGGAAGATACATCCTCTAGTCTGGAGGACTGCATTGCCAGCCCAGCCCTCTAATGGCAATGGGGCCCTTACTGATCACTTGGCGTTGAACCCAGCTCTACTTGCATGTTCTTACTTAATCCTGAGAACAGACTCATGGAGCAGGTTTTTTTTTTTTTCTTTTGGATTAAGAATCTGAGGCCCAAGAGTGTCAGCTACTTGTTCCTCCTCCTCTCCCATAGGCCCCACAGAGGCCTATGGTCTGATTGGGTTTTTCCAAATGCTCATCAACCCCTGAGCCTATGGTTAGTGTGTAGGCTGGAGCTAGGCCGGGTTGAGGAGCTGCTCTGGCTGCTGCCAGGTGAATGGGAATATAGGCAGAGTGTCTTTTAAGACAGGAATGGGCAGTGAATAACCAAAATTTTGTGGTTCCTTGGGGTTTGAATGAACCAGTTTTCTGAGTGCATCCCTAGGCTCTCCCACGCAGGCAGAGCCATTTATTACCCAGTGAACCTGTTGCACATCTAGAACCACTCCATTGTCCAGGTAGCTTTGGACTTGGAGACGAAGTTCCCTATAGAAAGCAGGCTGGCCTGAACACTTACCACAGCTCCTACAACCGCCAGGGCTTCCTTCACCCTCCGAGGTGGACCTGGGTGAAATGGGAGAAGTTGTGGAGGGGCCTTTGGTGCCTCATCTTCCTGATCTTTAGGATCTGAAGCTGGTGGTCCCCTTAAGGGACTGAGGATCTATTGTAATCCTCTTCAAGGGGATTTGGATGGAGAGGGATGGAATGGTTTAGTGGAAAAGGTCAGAACAACTAGGTTTAATTGGGGCCCTGGCAGACCAGGGCACTCCCCTCTCAGAGTCTGTTTGCTCCCTTAAGATTCTCCATCCTGAGGACACGGAGGTGTTTTAAGTCCTGTAAGACTCTGTCCCATGGTGGAGTAGGGGTTGACTGCCCTGCTGTCAGGATTCAGAGGTCACTAATTAGGCTGGGGAAAGATGAGTGGGGCCCTCCTCTTGGGAGAATGGAGGAGCTCCTCTCTGAGTCCCTTTAGACAAACTGTGAACTCCTCCCAGGGCAGGTATTCTGGAAACACCCACTGTGGGCCTGGACCCTGCTGGGTCACAGACTCCAGGAGCTCTGGGTGAAACCTGCAAACAGAAGGGGACCCCAGTGATGTAAATCAGACCAATGTGCAAAAGTAGACATCATCGATGTGCATATATTGAGCATCTGCTGTGTGCATCTGGGGAGAATGTTGCTGCAGAAACAGGCAGAGCACATATGGAAAGCTATGAACGGTATCAGGTAGATGGGGGGCTGGGAGGAGCTGGTGCATTTGCAGCAGGGGAGGGGTGTTGTGTGGGTGGGAGAGGGGGATAGCATGGTGGTGCTCCTCAGAAGCTGATTCCTGTGTGGCATTAGGGAGGGGCAAGAAGCTAGAATGTGCAAGGTCAGCAGGGTGCTTGCTGTGACCCAAGAACCAGGTGAGGAGAGCTGGGCCAGGCCGGCAGCACTGGGAAAGAGAAGGTATGAGGAAGGCAAGGAATTTGAGAAGAGCAGGAAACTGGTCATGGTTGCCTGAGCAGAGGGAGCAAGGGGGAGGGCCAAAAGAAAATTCCCATGTGTGTCTGGGTGTGGGAGGGAGGCAGAGCTGACAAGGCCAGCTGGGCTAGCCCTCAAGTGAGAGGGTGGGACAGGAGGTGCTGAGAGCACTTGCTTGTGGTCCATAGGGCGTCTGGCTCATCTCAGAGCTGCTCACAGGGCTGAGCGAATGCAGAGTCCCCTGGGATTGGGACACTGTGTGGCAGAGTGGAACCACTCTGGCTTTGGTCCAGCCTCGTCATGCCACTCGTAGCTGTGTGACCTCAGGAGCAGTTCTTATCATTTCTGAGCTTGACCAGATCAGCTTCCTCCCCTGACTTTGAGATAGGAATCGCAGCTGCTGTAGTCCAGTCTGTCCAGTTTACCAAAAGAGAACGGATAGCGAGGGCCGCGACTAGACTGAGCCCAGGTAAGGCAGTCCCATTTCACAGGCTGGAACACTGGCCTCCCTTCCCAGCTGGCCTCTGGTCCCGGCTGAGAGTCCTACGTAAGGATCCACAGGCTGTGCTGTCGGGGGGGCCTCGTGGCCTTGTGGTGGCTGCTCCTGGTTCCCTATCAGCTGTTGACATACAAATGCCCTGGTAAGGAAAATATTTTCATTCTTTTATAACAGCATTCTCAGGCCTGCTTAATCATATTTTTCTTTGTCTTTAAAAACAAGCTCCTGTGTGGTTTTCTATCTTCTTGCTGTTCTTCTGAGGATGTTCTAGAACAGAGCCTCACTGGTACTTCATGCCTTTTCGTTGTGTCACTGCCTTCTGGCTACTGTAGATGGGCTTAGGGTGGGTGGGCGCTGAGCCGCTCCAGTGCCTCACGCTACACTCAGTGCTTTATACACAGGGATCTCTCGTTAACCTCACTTCTACTTTGGGACAAATGAGTCACCTTATTTTGCAGAAGAAAATGATGTTCAGAAAGGTTAAGTATCCTGCCCAAGGTTCACACAGCCTTGGTAAAGCCAGGGCTTGAACCTGGGAATTCAAGCCAATTTGATCTCCAAGTCAGGGATTGGTCTGTTATAATAATAAATCCACTCTGCTCATACCCACTGTAATCTTTGGTACCAGCCTGCTGTAGTATCCTCAAGCAAGCCCCTTAAAGTGTGTCCCCTCACATCCTCTGGATGTGACAGCCTGCTGTGGAAATGGGGGAATGAGGATGATAGGAATTGTTGACTGACTATATGAGCCATTGTTTGATTCTTTCTGCTGGCTGCCTCCTGATGCTCTAGTCTCTCCAGTTATTAGCATCCTCACCGACTTTGCCCTTAAGAGGGGCTCTACAAAGATGTGCTTATTGTTGGACTTTTGTTGCTGTTGGTTCTTGATCCCATAGCTGATGCTGAGTTGTGACTGGCGGAAGAATCTGTAGAGGTGTTTGCTTATGTGAGTGGGTGGGAAGAAGAGGGACATGTTGCTGTAAGGTTTTTGGATGAAGTTGTTTTTGGTGGGCACAGTTGGCTTCTTCTTCTTTTACAGCTTTAGGGAGGGGGAGGGGTGCCTGCCACCAGCCTTACAGTTGCTATGTGCTTGTTGCATGTGGCCTGTTGAATCCTCTCAACATCTTTGGAGGGGGGCACTGTTACTGCCCCCATTTCATAGCTGAGTTGACCTGAAGACAGAGGGCCAGCAGGTGTGGGGCCTGCACTCAAAGGCAGGTGTGTACACTGCGGCACCAGTGCTCTCTCCACCCTCCTGCAGCCTCTGTCAGTGCCTGAGGAGTGGTGGCGGAGACCCTGGGGGCTCACAGGAACTCAGCTTCTGGTCCATGACCACATCCGTAGAAGGTGGGAGGAGGTCGTGTCGTAGGCTCTTGGGGGTGAGGGAGAGGCACATCTGTGGTGCTGCTCAAGCCCCCATGTCCTTTGGATGTCTTCTTCAGCCCGTTCTACCCAGTGGATTTGGAGGGGCTGGGCTTGGGATACCATCACATGGCGAGAAGCAACTTGCAGAGCTGTGTGGAGGAACCTGAGCCTGGGAACCCAGCCCCAGGGCAGCCTCCTCACTCTGTGGTCTGGAGCAAAAGTCCTTCCTTGTCTGGCCTTTGTGTCTCCAGCAGCAACATATGGGGTCTGGCCATGCTGCCCAGTCCTGAGGTTGAAGTCTCTGAGCTCCAGCTTCTTCTCGGAGCACCCCCTCTGTTGTCCCCACATCCTGACAGCCCCTCTGGAGCCTGCTCCTCATTAGAGACTTCTGTCTGGAGACAGGCAGGACAGTGGAGAGCCACTCTGTCCTGCTGCCCCTGCCACCAGAGCTGCCTTTGTGTGGCTGGTGGGTTGAGAGGGGCAGGAGTTCTGTGGAGATGTGGAGGGGAAGGGGTTGTCTGTTGCTATGTCAAGTTCCTCCCTGCAGTCTCCATCTCTGATCCGTGGAGCCCAGGCTTGCCCTTCACTTTGGGGCTCCCCCGGCCTCCGCTCCTTTGGTTTTGACTTGGCTAATGAACAGCACTGACCACCATCCCAAGCTGGGAAGAACAGTTGGTGAAAAGTGTGTGAACTGTCTACTTTCCTCACCCCTGCCCCGTTATTCTCAAGGTCTCTTGGTTGTGAAGTGAGGCCCAGGGCCTTGACTGGCAAGATTAGCACAGGAGGTGGCGGCTCCCTCCTGCTCGGTGGGGAACGCCAGGCATGCTTTCCTTCAGCCTGTGACTGCTGATGTGAGAGTCCCCCCACAGAGGGTCTGGATGGGGCCTGCCAGGAAAGCAGCCCTGGGCTAGCAAAGGGTTAGGAGTCAACAGGCCTGTGTTTGAATCTTGGTCCTGTGTGTCCTTTGGCAGGTTACTGGGTCTCTCTGACCACAGCTACCTCCTCTGTGAAACATGATCACACCGCTCACCCCTTGGTGTTGCTGTGAGGACTGAGCGGACTAAGTGGCCCGGGGCCTGCCCTGGGAGGCGTTGCTATGAAGCGGTGAAGCGGGTCTTCGTGAGCACCCCTGCCTGGCCTCTCGGCACCCTCCTGTTCACTCCCCACAAATGCCATCGTCACCTTCACCCAGAGCCACATGCAGGCTTGTCTTCCTCTCCCATGTCCCCATGGCCAGTATCCTCTCTTCCTTTTGCAGGGTCCTCTTCCTCTGAGCCCTCCTCTTGAACTTGCTATCACTCAGGAAAGCAGTTGGCCAAATTCCTGCCAATATGTGATAGCTGGTAGCATTCTAGAGTTCAACTCTCCTGTGGGTATTTGTAGCTTAAAAGAGTTTTTTTTTTTTAAACTTTGTTTTTCTCAAGTTTGGGTCTGGCACATAGTAGGTGCTCAGTAGAAGTTGGTTGACTGAATAAGTGAAAGGACCTAAGGAGCAATGTTCTAATGGTGGAATTTCAGTCATGTATTCGTGCATTCAGCCTCTCTACAGACATTTATTTTGTGTGCTAGATACTGGGGGGATAAAACAGCCACAGTCCTTGCCCTTGTGGAGCTTCCAGTGTTGTGGGGATAGTCAGATAATAAGCAAACAAACGTTTCTTTTCTTTCTTTCTTTCTTTCTTTCTTTCTTTTTTTTTTTTGAGACAGAGTGTCACTCTGTTGCCTTGGGTAGAGTGCAGTGATGTCATCCTAGCTCACTGTAGCCTCAAACTCCTGGGCTCAAGCCATAGTCCTGCCTCAGCCTCCTGAGTAGCTGGGACTATAGGTGTGTGCCACCACGCCTGGCTAATTTTTTCTATTTTTGGTAGAGATGGGGTCTCGCTCTTGCTCAGGCTGGTCACATTTCTATTTATAAACTGTGATAAATTCCTTGGCCGAAAGAATGTTGCAGATCCTATGATGTGGTATAACTGGGAGTCCTCGTTAGACTTAGGGGATCCTAATCCCACTTAGGGGAGGGATTTGGGAAGACCTCTCAGAGGAGCTACGCTAAGACGAGAAGGAATCAGGGCTGGGCAGGGAAGATGGCGTGAGGGCCTCCCTGGGCCCTGTGGCACTCCTCCCAACAGGACAAGGCCTCCAGCCTGTGTCCCAGCTCTGCCACATGCTGCCTCCACCCAGGGAGCCCTCACAGTTGTCCACCTCTGGAAGCTCCAGAGGTTAATGCCCCAATTCCCAGTGCTGCTGCTGACTGCTGCCTCCAGACAGTGCACCGGCGCCCCTACCACAGGCCTCCCCAAGTCTTCAGGCCACACATTCCGCTCTGGCCTGCTGTGACCTGCCCAGCAGATGGCCATGATGCTTCAGAGGAAGAACGGGTCGTCCTCCACCCACCCAGGGGCTTTTGAAGCACTTGTCGTGTCTGGCTTTGATTGCTGTCCTAGATAGCCAGATTCCACTCAGAGTTCAAACCTCTTTGTTTACGCCAAAGTGGAGATACTTTAGACAACAGAGCATTACTTGAAAATGCATGTCTTTTTCACAGCCACCTTCGCATTTAGCCAGGCATCACTGGCAGAGTGTCCAGGGCCTGGGGCCTCTCCCAGCCCCTCGGGCAGGCTGTCTGCCGTCTCTGCACACACTGCTCTTCTGCCCTTTAGGTTCTTCCTCGTGTTTACCTGTCACAACCTGTGACTGCGTCACCTCCTCCAGGAGATCTTCCAGGGTCTTCCCTGTTCCTGCCCTTGTTGCCTGTAGTCTCCCCTTTACAGAGGCACCACCCAGCTTGCTTACCCTCTGCCATCCCCCAGCCTTTGCTCGTCTTTCCATCTAAGTGGATAAGAGCTTGAGAGTTGAGGCCAGGTCTGGGTTTGAATTCCATCGTGACCACTTGCTAGCCTTGCAGGTGGTAAAACATGGTGACCACATACTTGATCATCACAAGTGGAATCCTTTCAAGAGTGAATTGAACAGAGATACATAAGCTGGGGGCTTATATAATTCCCAGATAAATTTCACTGGGGGCAGGAGCTGCTCTGGTCTAGTCTGGCTTGTGGTCACTTCCCGATGCACTGTGCTGGTCACTGGGGCCCCGAGCTGAGTGAGGCTGGCCCAGCGCCCTTGTTTTCCACTCGATGCAGTGGGATCTGGCAGTGCCTGCCTAGGGCAGGGGGAGGAGCTCCCCAAGTGCCCCTTCTGCTGAAGGAGAGGAAGCAGGAGAGAGTGAGTGGAAGGGCATGAGCTGAGCTAACAGACATGCCAGCTGAGTCTAGTTAAGGGAGACTGGCCCTACAGAGAAAGCCGGGAAGCCTGGCAAATCCCAGAAACCAAAGGGCTCCTGTGCGTGCTGTGGGCCACGTCAGACAAAAAGACCTTTGGCCGTTTCAATTTCCAGAGGTCAGATGAAAGCCACGCCGGCACCAATCCCTGACTCTAGGGGGTCTGTGGCTGCTCGGCCCCCTACACACTAATGTGGTGGGGCTCCCTGAGTTTTCAGTCCTGTGGAGTGATATTCCCAAGGCCTCAGTCTGGGTTTCAACCTGCCCAGCATCCGGGAGCTGTGCCCAAGGCCCAGGGCTTGCTCTGACCCCCGCGTCCTCAGACAGGGCAGACCGAGCCTGATCTTGAGCAGTTATCAATGGGAGAAGCTGCCACCCACGATTGTGGGGGTCAGAAGTGGGGGAGAGGGCAATAGGACCAGCCAGAGTCTCCCAAGTCTCTAGTCACTGGGAAAGCCTTCAGCCTGGGCCTGAGGGAGGCTCAGCGTGCCCCCAGGCAGGCCTGCCTGCTGTCTCTGTCACCTGGCAGCCAGATCTGAAGAGACAACTTGGAGGACTCCTAGAGATGGGGGCACATCCAGAGAATGAAGTTGGGAGGATAAAATTTTACTTACTCCTGCTCCTCTCCAAGGCAAGCCCTGTCCTGCAGTGGCTGTCCCTGAACACTCTGTGTCATTCCCACCTCCATGTCTTAGCAGTGGCCGTATCATCTGCCTGAAATGCTTTCCCTTTTCTGTTCCTCCTCCGAGGGCCAACTCCAGACCTGTTTCTCTGGGAAGCCGTTATGCCTTTCCCAGCCCAAAGCCTTTTTCCTCCCGGAGTTCCTCCTGGAATCTGTGCCCATGGCTTGTGCAGGTCCCTCACCATTCCACGTGGGTCCAGCGTCCCCAGCCAGGCAGGAGCCTCCCGCAGCACCAAGGCCAGTGCCCACAGCAGTGAGCAGGGACCAGACCCAGTGCTGAGTACAGCCTATGGGAAGCCCCAGGATCAGAGGGGCCACAGGCAGAGCTGTGGGCTTGGTGCATCCTTAAATGGGACCTCCCAGAGGTGCCCACATAACCTCAGGCCCCAATGCTGGGAGGTACCATGTCATTTTTATTCTACCTGGCATTTGTCACTCAACCAGTTGGCTCCTGGGGGTAGGCAGCAAACGTAATCCCATCCCGACTCAGTGCACTGCAGAATGAACCCACCCTTCCCTAGTTCTCGAAAGGGACTGTTTGTCCTCCTGGCTCTGTGCTTGCACTGCTCCTGTTGTGGCGTCAGTGGCATCAAGCTGGCCAGCTGCTCTGCCCTTGAGATGGTGGTCAGATCACAGGGATGAAGAGCAACCTTGGAGAGTC
Organism: Propithecus coquereli; assembly: GCF_000956105.1. Taxonomy (NCBI): domain Eukaryota; kingdom Metazoa; phylum Chordata; class Mammalia; order Primates; family Indriidae; genus Propithecus; species Propithecus coquereli. Next base: position 15,384,880 of record NW_012136080.1, read on the forward strand.
ATGCTCTGGTTTTTAGAGTTTCAAGGTTTCCAGTACAATTCAAGGGAATTAGATTGCCCTACATGGGTCAAATGTGTGCATATTCTTATGATTGTTCAGTTTCTTTTTTCTGGCATTTGTCAGCTGCCTCTTATTCATTGCCTTGATTGCCTTCCAAAAGACAGCTACACTCATTTGAGTTGGGCCCCAAATGTCAAAGTACGTATTGGGCTCTGCTATGTGCTAGGCCATACACCTGAGTCTTTACTCATTCAACAGGCGTCCTGATGCCCGCAGGAGGGCATCAAGGATGCAAATGAGCTCCCGGAGCCCCTCAGAGTGCTCACCTGAGGAGTGCTCAGTGGAGGAGCCGTTCTTAGCAGGGCAGCCAGTGCGTTTCCTAGCTTATGCACTTCAGGAACACCTGGAGCTCAGACCATCTGTACCCTGATCTCTAACCCCCGCCCCAACACAAGAGTGGTCCCCTTTACTGCTTGCCTCAAGTGTCTAAGTATGTCAGGCAACCAAGGAACCCTGGCCTGATCCACCTGGAGCATGACCTCTCCAGCCTCACTTTGTAGCATTAGACGGTGATGATGGATGTGTCCATTTGCAAGGCCAGCAGAGTGGAAGTTTTATTCTATTTCTGCTGCTGTTCCTCCTGGGAATGCCCCCAAAGTCTTACTTTCAGTATACGCTTCAGATTAATTAGAGGAATCTTGTCAACTGCTTTTGGAAAAGGGAGAGAAAAGCACATTCCAAAGGACACATGCCTCTCTTGATATCAAAGTTTCTCCAGTAGAAGGTTACCTTGGTTAGATTTCAATTGCAGAGTTGAAGACATTTCACTCTACAATGTTGTAAAAGCCTTTAAAAAATCCTCCTATGGTATGTTTCTAATTTAAGATTGAAAAAATATTTCTATTGTGCCATGTATAGAGTAACTTAAAACCTAATAACAGCTCCAAATTAGGGTTGAACAGAATGGTTTGAATTAAGTTCAGGTAGAGGCGAGGACACCATATCTGTCGGCTGGGGCTGCCAGCTCTCGGCCAAAAGGCAGGTTCAAACTGGGAGACTGGACCTGCCAAGTCTGGAGAGGAACTATCTCCCCTGCCAGATTCTGACACTCTTGGCCAGTGGCCCACGGGGCTCTGATACTGTTGGCACCTGCCCCCAGCCCAGGAAGGGCCTGACTGTTGCTGTTCATCTCATCTTGTTTACTTTGCAGGTTTCTCACTGGGGCTGAGTTTATTAGATTTGCTGGTTATTTCTTTACTTTCTGAGGTACCTGCCAGCCTTTGCCTAGCTGCAAAGCTTCCTTTGAGAAGCCATTTGTGTCCTGGGCCCCTCCCCAGGCGGTGATCGCATGAGCGCTTGAGCTGAGGTTGGACTTGCTTGCCTCAGTGTCCCGCGTCCCATTCGGAGTCTGGAAAGCAGCATGTGCTGCCCTTCTTCCACGTGCAGCTTCCCATAGGCTGGTTGGTGCTGGGAGTCCTGACTCTCTTATGAGGCCAGAGGTGATTCGGTGTGCGGCAGAGGGGAAGGGGAGGTAGGGTGGTTTGCACGATGGCTCTCCTTTGCCTGCAGGCACCTCACTGCCATGGCCATGGCCTCCAGCCCAGACCACTCCCTGTGCCCACTTCCACGACTGGCCTGATGTCAGCCATGGAGTCAGACAGACCTGGATCCCAGGCCAGTTTCCTCTACCTACCTGGTGGCCTCGGGCGAGTCCCCTAACCTCTGTGATCTCGAGGGCCCTCCTGGCGAGGTGGGCATCTCAGAGCCTGCCTCACAGCCTGTTGTGTCACTTAGAAGAGACAGGGTGTAGGCACAGTGGCAGGCTCCTCACAGGACCTGCTGCCCACCTGCCTCCTCTCTACTCTGAGAGACACTCGTGTGGTGCTGCCCACTCTCTTCCTTTGAGCGGCTCCCCTGCCCATTCCCCCGTCCTGGCTGGCGCAGCTGCCGCCCTCTCACCTGGGCCCCTGATGTGGTTCTGGCCTTCCCCTGGCTGGAGTCTGGGGCCTAGGAGAGGTGGGACTGGGGGAGGTGAGTGGATGGGGAGCCAGAGGCAGGGGTCTGGGTGGCCATGGAGCCACTGCCCCTCTGGGCTGCCCGTCACTGGGAAGGTGAGAGGATACTCAGAAGGGGCCCCTACATTCTAGCAAAGTGCAAGGCACAGCAGGGTGCAGAGTTTGAATGAGGCTTGGTGACTAGGGGAGAGGCTTGGCTGACACAGCAGTCGGGATCCTGGTGGATGGAGAGAGGGCCTGAGCAGGTGTTGGCAGCCACTAGAGAGCAAGATCTCAGGGTGAGGATGGGTCTAGGGCCCCGTCAGACCTGGCATCCAAGCCCCTCCCTGCTCCCCTACGTACCTGTGGAGCCCTGAGGCCCACAGCAGGGAAAGGCCTGCCCTGGGCAACACAGGCCATTCTGAAGCGTCATCTGAAGCTTCTTTCCCCCTGTCGCAGGCATGAGGAATAGCCAGGCCTTCATTTTAAAGCACAAGCAGGCTCAGCAGCCAGAAGCTATGCTTGGCCTGGGGTGTCATCGTCCCCAGGCTGTGGCCTCAGGAATACTCTCTCATCTCCTCCTGTTCAACCTCGGCAGTCTCCCGGGTTGCAGGGCCTCCTTGTCCCCCAGTCTCCTTACAAAAGCCCTCCATACACAGCCGGTCTCCCAGCCCCTGGGGAAAGTCTCCTTTGCGGAAGAGGGATGAGTAACACTCCCGCTCCTCTTAGAGTCCTTTGCTGTGATCAGCAACAATATTTCTGTTGGATTACACTGGCTGGAACATCTGAATCTGAAAACATTAAGCTATGACAGATCTTCCTACAGGCTGTAAAAGGCAAGGAGGGGTTCTCCTGGTCAAGAGCCTAAGTCATATTTAATTATTTAAAATGATGCTGTCCTACCCCATGCCCCCCCGCCCCCAACCTCACTGAGGAGGGACAGGGCAGAATTCCCAGTCGGTGAGGGAGGGAGACCTAGCCTGGCCTCTACAAATGACCATTCTGACCACCCCAGAGCTGTGACCTTCCTGGGTGCTGCTGGGCTTAAGTAACTTTTTAAAAAATTAAAAAAATTTTTTTAGAGACAGGCTCTTACTCTTAGATCTAGGCTGGAGTACAGTGGCACAATCATAGCTCACTATAACCTTGAACTGCTGGGCTCAGGGAATCTTCCTACCTTAGCCTCTTGAGTAGCTGGGACTACAGGTGGGCACACTATGCTCAGCTTTTTTTTTTTTTTACTTGTTGTAGAGATGGGGTCTTGCTATGTTGCCCAGGCTGGTCTCAAACTGCTGGCCTCAAGTGATCCTTCTGCCTCGGCCTCCCAAAGTGCTGGGATTACAGGTGTGAGCCGCTGCTCCCAGCCAGGCTTTTAGAGCCATAATGGACAGAGACCCTGTGAAAGTTACTATTTAATCCTCACAATGATCTAGTCATGAAGGCATTCTCCCATTGTACAGAAGAATAAACTGAGATTCAAATGTGGGAAACTGCAAAACTGGGGAACCTCTGAGCCAGAATCTAGCCGGAGCCTTGCCCACATTGTTCAGAAATGTGTATGTGAGTCAGAGACAGTATCCTCGGGTAGAAGGGCCTGTAGCAGGACCCCAGGGGCAGGATTTCACATGGCTGAAGGCAGAAAGCAAGATTTTACGTGGCATGTGTAGGACATGGGGGTGGCTGCAGAGGTCACTTAGCGCCGTGTGTAGGTGGGAATTGAGTGGGGAATCCGAGGTTGATTCTCACGTCGTCAAGTCTTTTGTATCTTTTTCCATAAGAAACAGCCACAACCTTCACGAGCCTGGATCTTAAGACTGTCTCCCTGGGCTTCCGCGGGGAAACCTCTGAGGACAAGACGGCCCCCAGCCCCCACCAGATGGCACTGTTGCAGGTCATTTTCACCCAGGAGCTCTTCTCAGGGTGTGTGTGTGAGTGTGCACGCATGAATACCTGAGCTTGTCAGGGAGCGTGCGTGTGACTGTGTAGAGTGAGTGTGTGTGTGTGTGTGTGTGTGTGTGTGTGTGTGTGTGTGTATGTGTGTGTTAGGCAGCCCTGAGTTGGGTCTTGCAGTGCCCTAGCCCACCTTTTGTGCTGCTGCTTCTCTGGAATTGTTCCTTATTTAGAAGTTCTGCTTCTGAGACATCTTCCACGGCTTCTGTGGGCCCTAGATGCCAGGGAGTTATGAAGTGACCAGACAGGTCCAGCTCTCCTGATGGCCCAGGAGGCTGGTGAGTCCCCCTGAAATCCAGCCCCAGAGACAGTGCAGAGCTCCCCCACCCCGGCAGGCCCCGCACTCTGGGTGGGCAACATTGGGGGATTTTGACTGGGGGTTCTCAGGGCCTTGAATGTTTCTAATGCAAATAAATTTTATTTTGCTTGTCAACTCTGGCTTGTCAGTATTAGCTGTTGGAGTACTCCGCTGAGAAAGCCTCTGAGGCTGGGTCTGTCTCCGAAGGAAAGAATGCTATTGTCAACCAGGGATGTCTGCCAGAGGCCTGGGGCGAGAGTAGCACCCATGATATATATTTTTTCCTGATGTAAATGGCCACTTATATGTGAGAATGAACCTGTATGTCAGATAATCCTAGATACTTAGGATTTTAGAAATTATTCAACTGATTCATTTATTTCGTAGGTAGAGACACTGGGGCCACATAGACAAAATGAGTTCCCAAGGCCACCTGGATGCTAGTAGAAAGAAGGCTAGAAGGTGAGTCTCTGACCAGTGCCAGTGTCCTTCTAGACACACCCTGCCTCTCCAGTTGGTCCAGTTCCGTGTTCAACCAAGGTCCAAAATACCAGATGAACTTTTCAGTATCTTTAGACATGGCTGTCAAGAGAACGTCTCTGAGGCTGGGTCTGTCTCAAAAGGAAAGACAGATAGTAAGGCTGAATCTTGGAGATTAAATCTTAAGAGAAAAGAAAGGAAAGAAACTGAGTTCTGTATATTTGAAGGAGAACACAAAGGCACTGACATAGACACGGTCAAGGGTGGCAACTCCGGTTAAGTCCAAAGAAGCAGGCTGAGCAAAAGCAAAAAAGTCCCAGGTCGGGTGTAAGGAAGGTTTTCCTGAAGGTGCAAGGGGCTGCCCGGGGCTGGGTCTGCATGGGCCACTTTGCATGCTCTTCTGCACAAGGGGACCCAGTAGGAAGCAGCAGAGTCCTGCTAAGTAGGACATGTTCTCAGGAGTTGGAGGGAGGAGCTGCAGGCTTGAGGGCCAGCTCCATCCCAAGTTAAGTGTACCATACACTGTCTCCTGGCTTTGCTTTTCTTACCTGGCATATGGGGTTGGCCACCAAGCACTTCATGATGCAGTGAGAATCGAAGGATATAATGGCTGTCATTCTGTGTGGGAATAAAGAGTTGATTTAAAAGCAAGGGTGGAGTCTTCTCCTGAGGCCTCCCTAAAGAGAACCATGAGCCCTGCTTAATAGTCTTTGTGTATGTGTGTGGGAGGGTGTTCACATGGGTGTGCACTGCATGTGGGAGTAACATTAAATTATTGAGACTGTCCTACTGTGAGTACCCAGGAGTGGTCTTAGGCACTCTATCTCGTTTCACTCTCCCAATAGTCATAGGAGGCATATTATTAATCCTCATTTTCCAAAAGAAAATCTGAGGCTCAGGGAGATCAAGTGTGTCCAATAACACACACTCAGTAAGTGGCAGATTGCTTAATCCACATGCCTGCCCTCAAGGAGGCTGCCGTCTATAAATTAGTCTAAGGGAGGGCTGGCATGGGGCACCTTGCCCAGTACCTTGCACTCTTTTCCAACTGTGCGTATCACCTACACTTACTCAAGTGTCTTGGAGTGAATGAGGACTTAACGTTCACCCAGGGAAGGTGGGGCATCACGCGCATGTGTGAGTGTGCGTGAGTTTGTATATGCACGTGCACTATAGAAAACAGTGGCCAAAGTGGAATTCAGGAAAGGGAGGGGGATCATATTAGTCAGGGTTCTCCAGGGAAACAGAATCAATAGGGTGTGTGTGTGTGTTGCACTGCATGATATTTCATATTTCATATTTCATAATGATGGACCACATATATGATGGTGGTCCCATGAGATTATAATGGAGCCGGAAAATTCCTATCGCCTAGTGACATCATAGCTGTCATAACATCGTAGCACAAAACATTACATGTTTGTGGTGATGCTGGTGTAAACAAACTTTTATGTGACTGTGCTGCCAGTGACAAAAGTATAGCACATATAGTTATGTACAGTACATAATATTTGATAACGATAACAAATAGCCATGTTGCCGGTTTCTGTATTTACTATATTATACTTTTTATCATTATTTTAGAACATACTCCTTCTATGTATAAAAAAAGTTAACTGTAAAACAGCCTCGGGAGGTCCTTCAGGAGGTGTTCCAGAAGAAGGCGTTGCTATCGTAGGAGATGACAGCTCCGTGTGTGTTATTGCCCCTGAAGACCTTCTGGTGAGACAAGATGTGGAGGTGGAAGATGGTGACATGGATGATCCTGACCTGCTGCAGGCCCGTCTGGGAGGTGCCTAGTTCAGCCTTGCGGTTCAGAGAAGGACGTTTGAGATGAGGACATTGAGACAGTCGTCAGGTGAAGCTGTGTGTGTCTGAGTGTCTGTGTATCCTTTGCAAAGGCCCTGAACAAGATGAGCATGGCCCAGCCAAGGCCCTGCACGTGTTCAGTGTGGTGGGGGCCTTGAGCTACAGATAAAAAGCAGAAGGAGGCAGGACAGAGAGGCAGGCTTTTAGACTTGCAAGGTGCTAGCCAGGCTTGTGGGCGAGACAAGGAGTTCAGACTCCATCCTATGGGCAGCCGTATGGGCAGCTTTAAGTTTTTAAAAGCTGACAGTGTGGAGTGGAGGGAGTGATGCTGTGGGGACCGTGAAGGGGGCTGTGGTGGTTACCGAGGTGACTGAGAGGACTGTGGCCAGGGAGGTTGGGTTGAGGGGACAGAGCTGGATGTCACTGGTAGGATATGAGTGTGCAGCATGATAAGGAGTGAGGGGCCAAGGGTGATAGAGGCCTGGTCTCTGGTTTGGGGGCCAGTGGGAGGATGGTGCTGCATTCATGGAAGGGCCACCACCTTTTTCAAGGGAGTTGGGCTTCCATTCTCTGAGGCTCCCATGCTGCTCCCATGAGCCCCCTTACTGTAATGGCCCATTACATGAACTTGAGCTTGCCTGGGATTGCTGGGTGCCTTTATCAGGTCCTTGGCACACGGCCCCAAGGTTTGCCTGGGCCTGGGGGCCTGGGCTCAGACCTCTTCCTTGCCCCCTGGTTCTGGTGCCCCCAGGGCTGTGGCACGTCCCAGGAATGGGCTGACTTGGCTGTTCTCAGAGATCTTTTCTAAATTGCTGCCTGGTATCCGGAGGGTCTTGAGATTGGCAGTTGCATGTCAGGAAAATCTGTATGGAGTGCCAACTACATGCCTGGCCCTGTGCTGGGTTCTGAGAGGGAGATGCGACAAGTTTGGAGTGAACAGGGATACCAGGCTCTCAGGCAGGATGCACTAGGAGACCCACAGCTGACACTCAGTGATCAGAAATGGGTTTAGTTGGCAGCTTTGGGAAGGGAGAGGGCAGTGTGGACCATTGCGCCAAGGAGGCCTCAGGTAGGAGGGACAGCTCGAATCCAGTCTTGTCCAGTGCTCGTATGAAGGAAAAGGAGGTGTTGCCCAGGATGGGGGAATGGCGAGGAAAAGGCAGGGTCCAGGAGTGAGTGATGGGACTGGCATTTGGACTGAGTGAGTGTGTACGTGTGTGAGTGTGTAAATGGCACAGGTCTGGCATTGCTTCTTTGTATGTTCTTTTAAGTCTACGGTGTGTAAATCACATATGTCTGGTTCTAAGGGGGCAGAGGGACAACTGGTACATCTTCCCTTTTGCATCACAAGTCGAGGCAGACAGCGTTGGGTTCATTTGGGCCTTGGGTACAGCTCTTCTCACCACGCTGCAGATGAGAGCAGGGTGGAGAGTGCGAGGGACTCCTCAGCCTGGCTGACGGGAGCTGCTCACTCCCAACCCCAGGCTCTGTCTCTGTCAGGGCACGGTAACCAGACTCTTCCCAAGGCCTCTCAGCCTAGGCCAGGCCTGCAGCACTCCCCTGTCACCGTGGCAACCTCCCCAGATCCGGATATAGTGGAGACCTCACAGAAGGACTAAAGTCATTAGGTGGCCAGTCAGGAAAATTGACAGCAGGGGACTCGTTTCCAGCACTGAGTCCATAGGTGGGGCATCCAGGTACCCTGCACAGCCCCGATGGCTGTAGGCAGCAGGAGCAGGCTGACACCTGGTCAAGAGCTTGGGGGCTCACGCAGCCCATAGTAGTGGCAGATGGGAGGATAATAGGGAGGGTCCTATGTCATTTCTGGGATGGGAGACCTAGTCTGATCTGGGACTGACAGGGTGGACTGCTTAGGCAGCTGACAGCATGTGCGGGGTCACATGTTGTGGCATTTCCCGTTTCCTGAGGCCCACCTTGGGCTCCCCCCAGTATAGTGGCCGACAGCGTGGGCTTGCGTAGCTAGACTGGCCCACAGGGCCTGCCTTAGGAGGGAGGCCAGACGAGGGGATGTGACATATCCAACTTGCCTGCTGGGTAACTTGATTACTGGACAAGAGGGTCTTCTCATTTGTCAAATTGGATCTTCCTTCTGGTTTCCCAGCGAAGATTGGCCTGGCTCAGCTGTCAGTGGGCCGCCAAGCTTCTCTCCTCCCTGGGATGGCTGCCTCTGCCTCTCCCCGAGTCCCACCTGTCCAGTACACTTTCCTCACTTGGGCTGGAGGCATCTTCCTAAGCCCACACCTGCAATGAGCTCCTTAACGCTGTAGCCAGAGACCTGGTCTCGTCCACGGCCCCACCTCATCACTTTGTCACCTCTGAGCCTTTGCTCATACTATCCCATCTACTTGGAAACTCACCCCTCTGGCTCCTCCTCCAAGAATCTCCCCCTGATCTAGCCTCTGTGCTGCCCAGAGCCTCAGTGCACACGCTTCTCATTGCCCTGATCGGGCAGTGCTGAGGTTATGCTTGCCTGTCTGTAGTCTCCTTAAGAGCAGGGCCTAGGGGTTTTCTGAACCAACCCATTGTGAGTGGGATGGGTCGAACTCTCTGCAGCTTGTGATTGCTCAGCAGCCTGAGGAGGGGAACGTTCTACGTCTCAGCCTTTTGCTTCTCTTGAGACCTCTGGGCAGACCATGCCACTGAAGGGCCAATAGACTCAAAACTTACCCTGAAGTTGGAAGGCAGATGGTAACCCTAATGAACTTCCACACAGAGTGCCTACCTTGTGCCAGCAGTGCTATCCCATGTCTACTCATCTTACCTCTAACCCTCACAGAGCCCTGTGAGGCTAATAGTATTAAAAACATTCCTCTGATGAAGAGACTGAGGTTCAGAGAGGTTACATGACTTGCCCAGGGTCTCACAGCTGGTAACAGTTGGAGAAGGGATTAGAAACCATGTTGGTGTCATCTTAAAGCCTGTTTCTTTCTATCATTTCACCCTGGCTCTTTGTAAGCCTGGCTTGTTGGAACAAGCCCTCTCTAGAAAGGTCCATTCAAGCCTGAAGAGCATGTGCTGTTTGTTTCTTACTCAGCATTCTGTCAGGGTCCCTGGCACGAGCATCTGACAACTCATGTAAACTCTCACGGGCGTGAGCCCTGACATCAGGGCCTGGCTCCTCCTCTGTTAGTGTTTCCTAATTGGTACTATCCCAGCAGTCGCTTTAGAAATTGACTCTGATGAAAAAACTTTTAATTACATAATGAATTACTCTCCGAGGAACAGGCCATTGTGTCATGGCTTGGCCACGTGTGGGGCAGGGAGCTGGCTAAAGTGGAGTGTGTGGGATGAGTTGACATGCATCCCCCACAGTGCGCCTCTGCATTTTTCCATCGTGACGGCAACATGGATTTTGGGACTTGAATGGCCCACGGGGATAACACACGAGTATATGGGCCACGGAAAACATCTGCGCCATTTTGCTCCTAGTGGACCAGAGAAAGCTGAGTGCGTTAAGAGGCCTTGTTTTGAAATGTGTTTTCAAAATAAAGGGTTTCATAACAACCACATTTGCAGAAACAACTGCTGGTAGGAATAACTTCCTGGAAAGCAGAGGCCTCCATGACAGTTGGGATTTAAAGGCCAGACCAAGTTACAAAACAGGTTTACCTAATCGAAGCTTAGAATCGCTCTTCACACACACATGCCCGTGTGCGTACACACACACACACACACACACACACACACACGTGCGCGCGCGCGCGCCTCTCTCGGGCTGCAGGCTTCATTCATTGTTAGCCTCTGAGACTCTGCCCAGGACCACTGGGGCTTTGTTTCAAGGTCTGGGGCAATATAGGGGGCTGAGGTGGACTTCCCATTCTCTTCCTGCCCCCAAGTCCTTGGTCTAAACAGAGTGGTTAGAGGTAGCTCCTTCTTTATTGGTTGCCTTGAGATGAACTATGTGGCTCTGCCTTCTGGCCATAACTGGGGGGAGACTTTGAGACTCAGCTGAAGGCAACCCCTCAATCCAGTGAGGGGCTGCTACAGGATGCTGTCCAGTGAACACTCCTTGGGCGAAGACACTGAGGTTCAGAGAGTTTACTCAGGATTTGCTATCATGGCTATGGGCCCAATCAGATCCTCCCTTCTGTGGTGCCCAAGAGGGAGAGGTGTGAGCAGGCAGGCAGAGAAGGCAGAAGTCTAGAGAGTTTTAGAAGCAATGGGATAGCAGGACAACAAGGACTATCGAGAGGGCAGCTGGTAGCCAACAGGCAGAGACCGAAGAACTCTGGGTCGTGACAATGTCATAGCCATGGAAAAACCAGTGGCCTCCTGAAGGTAACTCCTGTTCTTCATGGGACCTAGTTGAGCACCTACTTGTAGCCTTACAATAAACACACATCCTCTTTGGGTTGAATTTGATTGATGACCTGATGAAGATGTGAAAATGTTGATTTCATAGAAGGAGAGAGTAGAATAGTGGTTACCAGAGGCTGGGGAGGGGAGGAAGAAGGGGCAGAGAGGAAGGAGTTGGTAAAAAAAAAAAAAAAAAGGAATACAACCCTTCCCTGCCCCAAAACACCCACACATCACTAGAGATCCTCTGAACCCATTTGGCTTCTTGCTTGTAATGAACCTACCCAGCCAAAGGTCCGCCCACATTTTTGCCCATGGAGGTGGTTCTTTTGGGCACCAGAGATAAGGAAAGAGAAGATTCTGCCAAGAGGAATTGCCAGCCTTGGCACAGTCTCCCTCCTTTCCCCCCAGCTGGGTTTTTGCGTTAGGCAGGGTGGCTTTCAGACCATCTGCTCCCTTGTCAGAAGGAAGTCGTGGGGGAGGTGCTCTGCTGAGGCTGGGGACTCTTGGCAGCCCCAGGAGACCTGGTTTCCAGACCAGAAGAGTTTTCCACAGAGGTAGAAGGACACGGTTCTGCTTTGGATTTGGAAAGGGTCTTGCTGCATATTTCCAATGTTGGTTCAACGAAACTCAAAACTGTTTTTCCTAATGCTTTCTTCCCTTCATTTTTAAGTGACTCTGTGTGCACAGAGTACATGTGCTTTTGATTCCTTTACCCTGAAATCATCACCCTTTCTCCCTTGAGAAATCCTATGTCTCAGAAACCTTTGGAGACATTTGAGCACTTTCACCCCTTCTTAAAACCAGGACCCTGCATGCTGCTGAAAGCAAATGAATGCAGAGGGGTTTCAATCAAGACGAAAGGCATTCCTCCCTGCCTGATCCCAGTGTGGTCAAGGCCAACCCAGCAGCAGCCACGTTCGCAGAAAGCAAGGCCTTGGAGAAATCAGTGCCTGTGTGAAGACATTGTAGGCTGAAAAGAAGAGCAATTGGTGTCAAGTTGTAAATGATTGTCAAGGGTCCACTTGTGTATCATGTCCTTTGGTTGTAACACACTGTCTTCAGTCTCCCCAGCCTTGGGGATTGGAGGCTTGTGCCCTGCCCCCTGGCCCCACATTCTGCCTTCTGCAGGGGGTACAGGGGGGCCTCAGTGCTTGCCCTTCCCTTTTCATGTCTCAAGGTGGCAGATCCTTTCCAGTAGCCTGGTGGCACTGGTAGTATGGCAGGGGTGCCAAGACAGGGCAGCAGAGGTGATGGGTTCTGCACACCAACTCCAGGAAACTTGTCCGGGCCAGCTCTTGCAGGGAGTGGGAGAAGAGCATGCTGCATTCACCCTGGCCAAGAAACAGGTTGTGCTCCTGAGGAGCAGTACAGTTCAGGGGTTGGAGGACAGGCTGCCTGAAGTCAAGTCCCAGCTCGGCCACCTACTAGCTGTGGGACCTTGGGCAAGTTGCTTTTGTGTCTGTGCCTCTGCTTTACCACCTACAGGATGGGGATAACAAGCCTCCTCAGGCTGTGGTAACTGGAGATCTGTGAGTGTGTTTGCTTTGTGTTACCTGCCTGGCATCTAGCAAACATGGTTGCTGTTATCAAGAATTCTGTGTAGGC